>NW_027182509.1:675847-1013771 GCF_040938575.1 Ambystoma mexicanum | reverse complement strand
TAGTTGTGGTTGAAAAATCGTATAAACGATGCTGAGAAACCATCCGGACTAGGGGTCCTGTGTTTAAGAGAAACTATTGATATTGCCACCTCTTCCGTGGTTACAGGAGTATCTAAGGTCTCCTGACCAGTAGACGAGAGCCGATTTGGTAGTCTGGCGTAAGTCGCAGAGATGGGGGGGGGCGGGCCTGCTTCAGATTCTGTGGGTAAATATCATTCAGAAACCTTCCTTTTCGCCGATTCCTTGTACTGAATATTTATGTCTGAGTCTACCAGCACTGCTGTAGTATTTGTTGTATGTATGGCCTTCAATTTATGAACCAGAAATGTATTCACCATATTACCCATGGCATAATAAGATTGCTTAGCACGAATAATCGATTTGGCCGTATGTCCTGCTAAGTGTGCTTCTAGTTTATTTCGCGCTACCCGTAGGCCCTTCCTGGCCATGACAGAATTGAAATGCTTATGAAGCATTTCTGAAGCGCGCATCTCCCCCTAAAGTGCCTACCTTAGGGTTCTATTCCTATAAGTGCAAGCAGTTGTGTGAGCAATCAGTTCCCATCTAATCACTGCCTTCATAGGGTCGCATACCGTGGCAGTCGGAACGGTAGCAGTGCTATTTACCCTAAAGAAATCAGTTATTGCTTTAGTTACGGGGTCCTTTGAACACCAAATCTGAGAGGGCCGGGTCGTGCAGCTTCCATGGGGGCCTGCTAACGGGGGACAACCTATCAACTGAAAGTGTACACTCAACTGCTGTATGATCTGAGAGTACATGGGTAGCAATGAGTACCTCTGATACAAACGGAATCAGAAGGAACAAGTTACTTACCTGTAACTATTGTTCTCCAGAATGGGTCTGGCATGGATTCACATGCTCATGAATATTCCCCGTCGTCAGGCCGGGAATCAAAAAGAAAATACAGTTTCACTTTCACTTACAAACTGTCTTTCTCCGATAAACCAATCACTGAGCTCTGGGTCATACTGCCCCCAGCCAATGACTGCCCTTCCCCCTAAGCCCCTCCTCTGGCAGCCATCTTCAGATTTAATAGCCCATAAAGTGGCAGTATGACCAAGAAGAGCCACAGAGGGACAGGAGGGAGGGTTTGCATGTGAATCCATGCCAGACCCATGCTGGAGAACAATAGTTGCAGGTAAGCAACTTGTTCCTTCTCCAGCATGGGGTCTGGCATGGATTCACATGCTCATGAATAAAGAATACATAGCAGTACAACATTACACAACCACAGGAGGTGGCAAGGCTCAACAGAAGCAAATACTCTTCCCTCCGGAACAGGCTCACCTTCAAGCGAACAGGTTTGCGTAGCACTGCTTGGCCAACCCTGGACTCCTCTCTGGAATCCCTGTGGACGCAGTAGAATCTTGTAAAGGTGTGCGTGGACCTCCACGTAGCAGCCCTGCAGATGTCCAGCAGGGGCACACCAGACAGGAACGCCGTCGTCGCAGCGATCGCTCTGGTAGAATGGGGTCTCGGACGGCCGGGCAGCGGTTGGTTTGACAACCAGTGACCGTGTGTGATGCAGCCGGAGAGACACCTGAAGATGGAAGCCTTGGACAAGGCCTTCCCATGGTTCACAGGACCAAAGTTCATGAATGGTTGAGATGTCTTCCGGAAACACTTTGTGCGTACCACATAGAACTTCAGCGCACAAGCCACATCCAGCCAGTGCAAAGTCCTTTTAGCCGGCGACAAAGGTTTTGGAAAAAACACAGGCAACACCAAAGGCTTGTTGAGGTGGAATTCCGACAGAACCTTTGGCATGAAGCAGGGGTGCATCCGCAGCACCATCGTTGTGTTGTGAAAAGTCAGCTAAGGTTGTTCGCAGGAAAGGACCTGGACCTCACCTACCCTCCTGGCAGAGGTGATGGCCACGAGAAAAGCTGTCTTCCACGAAAGGAACTTGAGAGGGGCCTGATGCATATGCTTGAAGGGAGCCCCCATGATCCTCGTCAGCACCACGTTGAGTTCACACGCCGGGGTAGGTGCCTTCTCCGGTCGTAATGATCGAAACAGTCATTTGAGGAACTCCTTGACTAGAAGGTGGGACCAAAGAGAAGACCGTCCTGGAGACCTGGTGTAGCGGGAGATAGCCGCCAGAAGCACCTTGATAGAGGCGTGCGTCTGCCCTGCCTTGACCAAGTACAAGTACGGAAGAATCTGCGGAGCTAAGATATTCAGAGGGTTGGTCTTCTGCGTCCGGCACCACGTTGCAAAATGTTTGCACTTGTGCCCTTAGCAATGAAGAGGCGACAATGCTCTGGCCCTGGTAAGGACCTCCCTGCAGTCTGCCGGCAGCTCGTACACTCCAAACCCTAAGGTTGCAGGAGCCAAGCCTTCAGGTTCAGCGATCCTGTGTCGTGATGTAGGATTGCGCTTCCTTCTCTGGTGAGCAGATCCAAACCACCTGCAGCTTGACTGGGGGTAACACTGACAGGCTGAGAAGATCCGGTTACCAAATCTGACTCGGCCACGCCGGGGCGATGAGGATCATCTTGCATCGCCACCGTTTGAGTTGATTAATGACTCGCAGCTGGAGAGGCAACGGGGAAGAGGAATTCCGGCAGAACAGGCCTTCCCACAGAAAGGAAAACGCGTCCCCCATGCTCCTCGGCTGGTGGAACCTTCTGGCGAATCTCTGTCATTTGGAATTCATCGCTGTCGCAAACAGATCGATCTGGGGTCTGCCTCATTTGAGGAAGAGGTTGTTCACTTGATCATGTCGAAGTTCCCACTTGTGGCAAGAGCGCAGCTCCCTGCTGAGGGAGTCGGCAAAGGTGTTCTTGACTCCAGCCAGGTGAAAACGAATGAGGAACATCTCTTGGCTGACGGCCCAGTGCCACAAGTCCTGCGCCTCTCTGGAGAGCGCCGGGTATCTAGTACCTCCTTGCTTCCTGATGTAGAACATCGCGGTGGTATTGTGCGTGAAGACCCTCACCACCTTGCCCTTGAGTGACAGAAGGAACGACTAGAGGACCCGGAACACTGCCCGCAGCTCCAGGACATTGATGTGGAGAGCCCTCTCCTATGGTAGCCACAGGCCTCTGGCGTGGAGACGTCCGGTGTGGGCTCCCCAGCCCTCCAGGGACGCGTCTGTGGTGACTGTCTCTTGGTATGGGGGGATCTGGAAATCCGTGCCCCCGGCAATGCTGGAGCGCACGCCCCACCACCTTATCGCTCGACGGAACTCCTCGTCGAGAACAATCTTGTCTGCAAAGCTTCCAGACACCTGGATCCACCAAGCGTCCAGGAATTCCTGAAGGGGTCCTATCTGCAACCTGCAGAGCCGGATCAGGTTAACGGCGCTGGTGGAGCTGCCGGCGCCGTTAACCCTCTACCGCCTCATTACGAGGTCTGCTCGTGAGTCCCTCTAAGGACGTCTGGTAAAACCAGGCGTCCTTAGTGTGACCCGCTAGCAGACCAGGATGCTTACAACAGGCCCGTCATTAACGGGCCCGTGGTTAGCATACTCCCTATTCCCATTGAGCCCTATGGGGGCTCAAATGGGAATGGGGATGTACCGGGTCCGGGTTCCTGGAATGGTGGAATACCGGGCCCTCCAAGGCCGGAATGGCCCGGTATTTCCCCATTCCAGGAACCCGGATCCGGTACCCGGTATGGCGGTAGCCATGCCGCTAAAAGCGGCATGGCTACCTCCATACTCGTAATGAGGCCCATGTCTTAATCCACTTAATCATATGAGATTGAAATACACCAGTTAAGGTCTAGGGGAGTTCTAACAAAACAGATAGGTCTTCACGGCCTTCTGGAATGCCGGAAAGGTTTTAATCTCACAGTTTTCTCTGGGTAGTTTATTCCATGCTCTTGGACCGTAGACGCCGAATCTGCGGTCCCCTTTGCTCATATACCTGGTGTGGTGTATATGAAGCAGATTTTGATCTGCTGAGCGCAGTTGTCAGGTAGGAACATGTCTCCTGATTTTATCTGATAGATATCTTGTTCCTGTCTTGTTAACACACCTATAAACCAAGCAGAGTACCTTAAACTCAATTATCTCCTTTACTGCCAGCCAATGTAGGGCTCTTCTTAAGTTAGAGGTTGGAGCTGATTTTTTACCTATACGCCAGCCTAACCGCTGCATTTTGGGCCACCTGCAGTCTTCGCAACTGATAGGCTGGTATACCCGACAGCAATACATTTCCATAGTCTAACCTCGAGTTGACCAGAGTGCCAATGACTACCGCTCTGTCCTCATTCGCAATGAATGGTAGGATATGTTTCAGTAGGCGTAGTGAGTGGAAACCTGCTTGTACCTTCGCACTAACTTGAGCTCCACTTCCCATGTTATCCTCCCAGACACAGCCTACATTTTTTATTTTCTTGGAGAAATTCAGCTGTGTCCCCAGGAAACATAGGGAGTGTAAATGCTCCCTCTGCAGATTGTGCTTTGAAGCGAATAGAGTCTTTTCTGTTTTGCTGACATTCAGCAGTAGCTGGATCGCACACATCCAAGCCTGTATTTCTTGTAGGCACCGGTCAACTATTTCGTACTTCTCCTCTAGATTCTGTATCCTCAAGAACACCTGCGTATGAGTGAAACTGTATGCCGTGCTTCCTCAGAATGTCCATGAGTAGTTTAACATATAAATTAAAAATCAGTGGGGAGAGGGATGTCATGAACCATCAGACATGCCCCTTCTGGACCTCCTGGTCCTTGACGCGTCGGGGCTTACACTCTGTACTACTTCCAACATGGCCGTACACACAGAACGCTGCCTACCAGTCTTCACGTCCGAGGCAGCATGTTCTATAAAATGGCCATGCCCCCGCGGCCCGCGCGTCTCAACGCTACTGTTGCTGTGGCTAGACGTGTGCTCTGAAGTTCGCCTTGCGGAATTCTGTAGTTTCCTGATTCCTAGACCCTCCGCTTTCCCTCCTATCCTCCCTCCTCCTATTTAGCCTTCTTCCCGGATTCCGTGCACCCGCCTCCGAGTGCACTTCTCCTTTCCTGGTCTTCCTGGAGTTTCCTCATTTTTTCCCGGACGTTAAAGCTGAACGAACACTGGAAGCCGAAGACGGCAGAGCAGGCTTGTACAAGACCCGATCCGTACGGAAGAAAACTCCTCTGGATTCCATCAAGCAGCGAAAGCAGGTGAGAAAGGGGGAAACCTGTGACAAGGGACGATCCCTGCAGGACTCCACAGCTTTGTAATCCTGAATCTAACAAGAAATCTCCAAATCCTACTCTTTGTTCTCTTCTAGAGAGAAAAGATTCAAACCATTGAAGAGCTTGTTTCCCTACTCCACCCACTTCTCTCAGACGTTTCAGCAGGGTCCCATGGACAACCGTATCAAAGACGGCGGACAGGTCCAACATGACCAACAGGGACACGCCCCCCTGATCCGCCGTCTCCAATAGATAGTCCCAGACCGTCAGCAACGCCATCTCCATCCCAAAACCTGGTCGGAAGCCGGATTGCAGTGGATTGCAGATTCTCCTGATCCAGATGTTCCTGCAGCTGAGCTGTCACAATGTTTTCCAGAATTTTCGATGGCCATGACAATCCTGCCATTGGCCTGTAATTCTGGAAATTCTTAGGGTCTAAATTTGTTTTTTTTTAGCAGTGGCGTGACCACAGATTTCTTCAGAATCATCGGTACTACCCCTGATGTAAGAGATTTGTTAACACATTTTGTGATAAATGGGGTAATATCTGGAGCTATTAGTTTAGCTACTGAAGATAGAATAACGAAGAGTACATCATTAGTAGCCTTCAACGCGGAGAGCAAGGTGCAGACCCTTTCCTCAGATACTTTCGTAAACATAAATAGCTTCTGATCCGCCCCAGTGTCTTCATCATGAGATATGCATTCTGGGCTAATCTCCTCTGTTACTTCCAGATCCTCTTGGGGATGTAATGGTTTAATTTCCATAATCTTTCCTTGTATTAGCTCTATTTTATTTATAAAGTAATTATTAAAAGCATCCGCCTGTGCTTGTGATGATTCAGGTGCTGCTGACGCGCACCCAGGATTTGCTAACTGGGAAATAGCAGCGTACAATTCCTGTGGCCTGTTCATGACTTTGTCAATTTTCCCTGTTATAAATTTAGCTTTGGCATCAAAAATGGCTTTTCCATATTCTCTTCAGGCGCTCTTGACCTGTTCTAAAATGCTCTCTGTACGATGTCTTCTCCATTTTTTTCTCGAAAGATCTCACCTGTACCCTTTTCTTGGCCAAATCTGGCGAAAACCAGGGGTTACATGGCTTTGTTTTGTTGGAGAGGGGCCTGTACATTAAATAGCATAGCCATGATTTACATGCCTTTATTGAAGAACTCCTCACATGGAAGAGCCTCTTCAATCTGTGCCAAAGCATGTTTCAGAGTTTCCCCTGAGATTTTCAATAAATCTTTCAGCTTGTGGAACTCCCCCATCCAATTTTCCGTGTGCACTTCCAGAGTTTTCTTATGCATTCTCAGTTCAAATACTATGGCATAGTGGTCTGTCCATGATATTGCGATTGTCTCAACATAACAAATTATCTTCCCTCGATATAGCAGGACATCAAGACAATGGTCCTGGCAATGTGAGGGGGATGATGCTAAAAGTTCCAAAGCATGGGCTTCCAGGGTCTCCTTTAATTCTCTCCCATCCCCAGATGTCACCTCCTCAGCCCATATATTGAAGTCCCCCAAACATAACAGCTTGTCATGCTTATTCCCCGTGTCTGCCAGAAAGAATTCTAATTTCTCCAGGAAAGCCTGTGCTGGGCCAGGAGGTCGATAACCAAAGAGAATTTTTATAGTTTTATTTGGAGAACACTGAATAGAAGCATGCCCCATCTGACTTGATGGTCCGCACCGTGGCAGTCTTCAGTGTCAACAGCCATTGCACCTTGCCCAGCATGGCCACTATCCTCTCTTCCAAGGGGGCGGTCAGGCAGGAGACCAAGTTGAGCCTGGCCCCCAGAAATAGCACGTTCTGCGATAGTATCAAGCAGGAATTTGGATAGTTGACGGAGAACCCCAGATCTGTCATCAGCTGGACGGTCCTCTCCGTGTGTTGAACTGCTACTTCCCTGGACTTGGCGCGGATGAGTCAGTCATCAAGGTATGCAGATGGGCCGCCACTGGTGCCATGCACTTTTGTGAACACCCTGGGTGCCGAATTCAGTCTGAAGGGAAGGGCCTTGAACTGGTAGTGCCTTCCCTGTACTACGAAGCACAGGACCTTCCGATGCTTCTCGTGAATGGGGATGTGGAAGTATGCATCCTCCAGATCCAGCGACGACAAGAAGTCCTCTTCCTCCAGTTGGCCAAGCACGTGCTGCAACATGACCATCATGAACTTTTGGGACTTGAGGTATTTGTTAAGGCGCCGCAAGTCTAGAATGGGCCTCCAGCCCCCAGTCTTCTTCAACAAGAAGTATCTGCAGTAGGCTGCGGAGCCCGCAGTCACATCGGAACCAGCTCTATAGCCCCCTTTTTTAATATGGCCCGTACTTCCCGCAGGAGCGGAGGGATGTGCTGCTCCTGTCGGGCCACCAGTGGTATCCGCGGACACTTCTGCTGGAACTCTAGAGAGTGTCCGTGGGTGGGAGCGTCCAGCACCCATCGGTCGGTGGAGATCTTTTCCCACTCGTTGGA
Source organism: Ambystoma mexicanum (assembly GCF_040938575.1). Taxonomy (NCBI): domain Eukaryota; kingdom Metazoa; phylum Chordata; class Amphibia; order Caudata; family Ambystomatidae; genus Ambystoma; species Ambystoma mexicanum. The sequence continues at coordinate 1,006,137 of NW_027182509.1, read as the reverse complement.
CCAGGTCAGCCCCTTTTGCCTTCGAAAGGGCTGTCGCCACCAGCTCGATCCTCAAGGATGACTTAGTCTGGACCACCTGGGCCTTCAGGGGCAGGTTGGACACCTTTCCATGCGCCTTGGTCTTCTCCGGCTTTTCCCACAGCTTCCCTGGGTTAACCGATTTCCTCTTTGAGGAGGAGCTGGAGCTATGACTAGCGATGGAGGCAGATGGCGAAGATGAACGTGCGCTGCGTATCGTGGTACCCACTTGTGCGGAAACCCAGACGGAAACAAACTTGCGGTACTTGGCCTTGTCTTGGGCCCCCGCGGATCGAGCACCCTCAAAGGACTTAGGAGCCAGCTCTTTGGACCGGCCGGTCCTGGGTAAGGCATGCCCCTGCTTGCCGCACAGGGTAGAGGCCTTGGCGTTAAGCCATGCCACCAACCTACTGTGACTGTCCTTGATGGTTCGCTTGGAGAACCCAAGGCAGATTTCACAATATGCTTCGCTGTGGTCCGGATGGAGACAGTAGAGGCACTGAGAGTGTTTGTCCTCCACAAACAAGTTCCTCAATCCGCAGCTGGAGCAGAGCTTGAAGAGGGAGCCTCCCTCATTCTTCTCCTCCGACATGGTCCGGAGTGCGATGTAGGCCCAATGGCGTTCTGGAATCTTCCATGAAACTCTTTCATGAAATTCTTGCCCTTAAGGGGCGTTGAAAGACGCCGAGAAACAGATCCCTGCTTGCCGGTCAAAGGAACGAAAGAACACACAGGCTCTATTTGACAACGATAGAAACTTTTTATCGAAAAAGCGCAAAAACGTAGAAAAGCTCTCTGAGCACAACACGAGGACTCCCAACACTTGAACGTGCGGTAAAAATGTGAAGATGGCTGCCAGTGGAGGGGCTTAGGGAGAGGGCAGTCATTGGCTGGGGACAGTATGACCCAGAGCTCAGTGTTTGGTGTATAGAAGAAAGACAGTTTGTAAGTGCAAGTCAAACAGTTTATTCTTTTACCGAGGATTCCCGGACTGACAACGGGGAATATTCACGAGCATGTGAATCCATGCCAGAACCCATGCTGGAGAAAGGAAGATATGAGCCAGAGATTGATCCTTGAGAAAGTCCTATATGCGTGTAAAATGTGTGTTGTCAAGTGTTGTTGTAGCCTCCACAAGTAAACCAGATTCATTTCCCTCAGAACTTTAATTAAAGACTGGGCCAGTTTAAAGTCTGTAGCAGAGGGTGGGTGTGATTAATCATGGGGTCAGGTACTACATTATAATCCCCCTACCCCCACCACCAAGATCACTTGTCCATCTGCAAAAGCAGTCCTTTCCGACAGAAAGTCCACCAGGAATCCACCCTGCTTCTCACTGGCGGAATAAAGAGATATGACAGTAAACAGATGACCGCCTAACAAGCCCTTGACCCCCTATAAAATGACCCCCCCACGGGTCATTCTTCTCTCCCAACTCAACAAAGATCCCTGTTCCACCTTTATTAGTACTGAAATAGGCAAGATATTGTTTAGCAAAGTGTCTATTGCGCAGTCTACGAAAATCAGTGTGACACAGGTGCGTCTCCTGTAACAAGGCTATGGAACATTCCTGGTCCCTCAATCTCTGCAACACAGATTTAAGGGGGAGTTCAATCCGTGCACATTAAGAGCAAGTTCTTTAACTCTGGCCCAACGGGGAGTCCGCTAACACGACCTCAGTGATAAGTGGAAATAAGAGATAAGCTTAAACTAAGCAGGTGTCACACTCTACAAGTAGCGAACTGATCATGACTCTTACCATCCCGCATCCAATTTTACCTCAACATTTACGAGAACCCTTCCAAAAAGGCCCATCCCACACCCACCAACAAGAAAGACTCGTATAAAAATAAAAACGGTTCAGAAAAGGAGCTATTATCACAGACCGGGGCTATTGCCTGCTGTCGCCAGACCAAAACACAGTTACAAATCAATAGAGAGAATATTCATGCCATCGCCAAGTCCATCCGCTCACAGAGTCTAGATCGTCCAAACAGTTAAAGTGAGGAGAACCATCTTGAGGAAACCTGTGGAGAACCATCTCCGGTTCCGGAAGCACCTCAAGACCTTCCTCTTTGCTTCTGCCTTTGCCCCCCTGTCCCCTGCTGATTCTACATTCCCTCAGCACCATGCACCTGGCCACCCTCTTTCCTCCGGGCCCAGGTACCTGCTCCTCTTGCCACCCGCATGCACTGCCTCCGAGCCACCCCTTGCACTGGGGTCTGTATCTGTACCCATACAGCCCCTACCCCTTTGTTTTGCTCTTCCTGCACTTATCAGACCTACCCAGCCTGCTGCCTTAAACCCAGCACTGCCACTTGCTGGCTGCACTCCCTCTGTTTGTTTCCTTTTTATTTATTAATTTATTTATTATTATTTGTTTTTTTTCCTCCTTGCTCCGCACTCTCCTTTTGATCCCCCTTCCATGCACTTCTCCCTCTCCCCCTCTACCCTGCACTTACTCGTTCTCAATGTCACTGGGCCTAGTAAGATCGTTGTTTTTGTTTCTCCTCTGTTCCCCTTCCCTTGCCTTGTCACGCTCTGAAACACTTGTGTATGAGCGCGATAGAAATAAAATATCAATTTCAATTTCAACCAGAACCTATAGAGATAAGTAAAAAAAAAAGCATCCAGAACTACTTCACCTGTGTGGGGCCAATCACCTTCATTTTACTCCCGAGTGGCCCCCAGGGTTTCGTGCCTTACCAGCTCTTGACCACAATCGCCTCTGTGGCTTAGGGACCCAACCTCATGAGGGCCAGATGGCCATGATGACAGTAAATCCTAAGCATCCTGATGTGATGTTATTGACCAATGTTTCCCCTCCATAGTGAAGAACAGAGCAGTGGAGAAGCCCCATCTGAAATGAATACCATTCTCCCTGAGCCACACAGTAAGTGGACAAAGCATCCTGCGCCTCTGGATTGTGAAAGTCGCCAGATCCTGGGATATCTGAAGGTCGGCACCCCGAAAAGTGAAGGCTGGTCTGCACGTGCTGCTTCCATGATGCGCTGCTTAAACGTGAGGAAATTGACACTACTGAGAACATCAGGTGGCTGGCTTGATCCATCCGAGAGAGACCCTCAAAGACTATGGGTATGGTTCAGTTCCACCTTGGCATCCTCAGACAGTCAGAGAGGAGACCGGAAGAAGGTGCAGACCTAATTCAGCAAATCTGAGTCACTTACAGATCTAGGTATGCTGCGTAGCCTGACATTGTTACGTCGTGAATGATTGTCGATGTCCTCCTGCTTGTGTTCCAGGGCCTCACACCTCGGAAGGCATTGGTAAGCATCGCAAGACTCCAAGGTTTGCTCAGAAAGAGTCCTCAATGTCCCTATTACACTGTTCTGCCTCCGTCACGCGTTTGTCAATTGTCACAACTTTAGAGGAGAGCTCGGCAACACTGTTTTGGAGTGCCCGCTTCAGTTCCCTCAGCAGGTTAGCCAGATCCCGTTTGGTAGCTGGTAGAGCCATGTCCTCTCCCCTCTCCTGGGGACACTGCACCAGCAGGACAGAGTTGTCAATCTTCTTAGGTCCTTCACAGGCATGTACCAAGCATGCAATATCACCATCTGTAGGGGTATTTCCCCTCTTTGCCATCACAGCCTCCAGGTAACAAATCCAGGGACCGCAGGTAGCCCAAGCTCCAATAAAGAAAGATCAGGCAGTATGTGATCTGTGCACAGGGACTGAGGGGTCTTAACTACAATGCTCGTGAAGAGAGATAAGGCAGCATGTAATCCATGCACAGGGACTCCAACAGATACCACTATCACCCATGTAGTAAGAGTCACCGCACACCCAGGCACCACACACAAGACCAACCAAAGCCCTCAAGGAGATGCTCCGTATGCATCAAGCAATGAGTCAGGCATATGGCAAGTCCTCACGGGAAGCCTCCAACTGCCAGAGCACTCACCAGCTGGGCAGAAAGCATGTAATTCAAGGCAGCTCCCAAAGGAAGAGAGGAGAAAGATGCAGAGAAAAAACAACAGGTACCCCAAAGGAAAAGCTTGGGTCAGACAGCTTAGTGCAAGTTACAGTCCCAGACCCACGCATCTCTACCCTGGAGAAGAGGGTCAGCTGCTCAGTTTATGGCGAGCAAGGGTTGCAGGCGCCATGTTGGAGTTGGTGTGGTCCCCGCTCCGCTGATTCCAGGATTCCCAACCCTGTCCAGCGAGGGCTGCGGGTGCCGAAACTCGGTCCCTGCATGCCTCGAGGCTTCACCTAGCCAGAGTGAGGATTTCTAGGCTCTGGCGACACTTATGACGGCGCCATTAACACTGAAGGCCCGGCGATGTCCGGAGACTGTTAAGGAGGCATCCGTGTGTGGGCCTCCTAAGCCACACCCCCCCTCAATAACTTTTAAACATGTTTCACAATGGATATTTAAGAAGCAAATGGTTGTAAATTTGTACCAATACGCATCTTTTTTTTATTTTGGATAAAATCTTATTATTGGTTCACGGTCTGCTACAGAAATAGAGAATTTCACCTTTGGCTCTTACCCACCTTTAAAGACAGCAAAGATCAAAAGAAAAAAACCTCTCCAAACATCAACCATGCCACCCAACGTTGCTAATCCATACAGTGACTAAACCAGTTTTACATTTTAGAAAGAAATCAACACAGAAATTCTCACCACATTAAACAACTATTCCAAGGTCAAAAATGAGGTAGAAGGGATTAAGGAAAAAGAGTTATGAAGGAAAAAAAGGCAAGGCACTTAAACCTTTCCTGGAAGAAGAGGAACAACAAAAAGAACAGGAACATAAACATACCCGTACAGCCATACCCCCCACTTGCTGAAGTTAGTGTCTGTGCTACACTTCATAGCCACGGGCACATACCAACACACTGTGGGTGAACTGCATGGGATATTGCAACCCTGTTTTTCGCGTGTCCTGTTTCAGGTTGGAGACCACATCATCCTACTCAGGACTGCTGACCAGGTCAATGCCACTAAAATTGCCTTCCATGCCCTTGCAGGCATGACTGGATCTCTCTTCTGCCTTTGACATAGTCAACCATGCCATCCTGCTCAGCTGTCTCCGTGATCACTGATCAAGCCCTGGCTTGGCTGACCTCTCTCCTCTCCGATCGACACTCCCAGGTCTAACTAGGATCCTTGCTCTCCTCTATCTCTACCTGTGGTGTTCCCCAGGGGTCTAACCTCTCTCCCTGGCTGTTCAATTAATACCTGGCACTTCTTGCCCACCGCATTGCTGCTCTCTGCCCGAACTTTCAGTGCTATGTGGATGACACTCATTTCAGGCTCCCTTCTGCCACCTCTTCTCCCTTTCTCATCTCTGACTGTCTGTCCGCTATCCAGGTGTGGTGCGTCGCCAACGACATCTGCCTTAATGCCAGTAAGACAGAGATTCTCCTCATCGGCACACCTGCTCCCTCCTTTACTGTCGCTCTCTGGCCAGCCTCTCTTGGACCGCTTTCTGCTCCCACCTGTGAGGCTAAAAACCTCGGGGTCATCTTCGACTCACCACTCTCCTCCTCTCCTGACATCTCTGACATCTCTAAGAAGTCACACTACCAGCTACACCTCCTCAGAGGTATTCTTCCTTTCCTCTCCTTCTTCCAGAAGTTCACTGTCTCTAGAGCTCTGGTTCTCTCTAGGCTGCACTACTGCCTCTTTCTTAATCTGCCTGCTTCTACTCTGCAACTCATCCAGAACAGGACTGCAAGGCTTGTCTTTGGCCTCAAGCCCAGGGATCGTATCTCTCCAGGACTGAAATCTCTGCAATGGCTCCCAGTGGCTGCGAGGATTAAGTTGAAAACCCTCTGCATTGTCCACAAGGCATTCTGAGGCTTGGGGCCTCAATACCTTCAACTCTCTCTTCCTAAATATCTTCCTTGTCGAGCTCCTCGCTCACCCGCCTCGAACTCCCTCAGGGTCAGTCGCTTCTCCAAGCAACGAGTTTGTGGTAAATCTCTTTCTTCTGCTGGGGCCTCCCTCTGGAACAGCCTCCCTGAAACTTGAGGAGAACGAGCTCCAGTTCCGGAAGGACCTCAAGATCTTCCTCTTTGATTCTTTTCTCCCCCTTTCCCCTGCTGAACTCCTGACTGAAACTGCATTGGTCACCTGGCTACCCTCTGATCTCGGGCCCAGGTACCCTCCCCCGCCAGTTGCACACCTGCACTGCCTCCCAGGCAACAGCTGCACTTGGGTGGCTGTTTCTGTATCCCTACAGTCCCCTACAAGCTCTTGACACTTGATGTCTGCACTTACCCCTGCACTTGCCACAAGCTGGCTGCACGTTTACCTTTTTTTAAAATTTAATTTATTTTTTACTGTGGATCCTATGTATTGCACAGCCACCTCCTCCCCCGCACTTTTCCCTTTCCCCCCTCCCCTGCACTTACGCGATCTCAATGTCACCTGGCCTAGTAAGACCATTGTCTTTGTTTTCCCTTTGTTTCCCCCCCCTTGCCTAATCGCGCCTTGAAACACTTGTGTATAGGCGCGTTATAAATCCCATATTATATCATAGGTGTATTGGACGGAATACATGTGGAGCTGGTGGCCAGGCATGCTGTGGAGGCAGTCTACTGGAACAGAAAACTATCACTCACTGAACATGCAGATGGTGTGTGATGCCCGCCACCTTATCACCCACTGCTGTGCCAGATGTCCTGGTTCAACCCATGACTCCACGGTGCTGCGCAACTCCACGCTGCCTGGGTACATGGCACGTCACAGTGGACTGTGTAACTGGATGCTGGGTGAATGTAACTACAAGGGCATGTGCACTGTTGAATTATGGGCAGGTATAACACCGATCAGCAGTGGCTGTGCGCAGTGTATGCATTCCTTTATTTGTTGTTCAAATATTCTGCGCTCATGCAAATAGCAAAACACCCTGAAAGCGCACAGAGGGCAGACAGGGTGGGTAAAGGGGAAGGTAGACCATGAATTAGAGCAAGGATCAATAATTGCTACAATAGTGCAACAAGTAATGATAAAAAAAAGTAAGGGTAGACAAACCTACTATTGCTAGTGAGTGCATTGAACGTGCAAGTGTAGAGGGGGAAATCAAGGTGCAACACAGTAATAGCATGCGTGAGTGCAAGGGCTTGACATGTGTGTCTCAATTGAAGAAAATGATCCAGTGCATGCGTAACAACATCCATTCCGTACACCAATACGAAAATCACTACATGTACCAGAACGCACCCAACCAAAGTGACAAAAAAGAAGCACAAACACAGTCAAGAAAACCCACACCACCTGATGCAAAGACAGAGAATAGATATGCTCCCACCCACATACCACCATTGGCCTGCACGCCAATTACCCAGGTCCCCTGCCTGTTAGAAGTGCACAATCACATATGCTTTGGATTGGAATTTTAAATGATTCACAGTACATATCTATGATTTAGTGCCACAGACATAATAGTATTATTGCATTGTAACACAATTATAACACATACATCAGTTCCCTTTGTGTGAGTTGTACTGAAAGGGTCAGAGGTCATGTTAGCTGCTGCAAAATGGGCCAATTCATGGTCTCCTGTCATGTGAGCCTAGGATGGAAATAGAGTTCAGCTTGGAGTCCTAGAACAACGATAGTGAGAGCATGCACTCCCATATATTCCCACAGACAAGGATACTTTGCAAGGCCAATTTCTAAAACAATCTTCATGGCAGAAGCCATGGTTGATGAGAGATGCTGGGCTAATTGGGTGGGGAGGTAATGTCCAGTCCACCTCCTGGCACCTGGGTTTGAGTTTACGTGCTGATAAGTGAATCGAATGTTACAGACATGGCACGAGCGTGCCAACCAATTGTAGAGGGCCTTATAGTTTGAAGACCAATGATAAACTGTGTACTTTACAAGTTTTAAGAGGTAGGCATAAGTTTTCCACCTGACAGTGGGCAGCAAATCCCAATCCTAGTCCCTATGCAATGTATACTTACTTGTTCCCCTTAAGCCTATCACAGCCTTTGATAGATTTCCTATTATTTCCCATGCAGTATGACATCACGTCTGACGTATTCTTTGCATATAAGGATGTTTTTTTGAGAAAATCGTCAAGAGCCTGAGCGAACGTCCGTTGATGTCCGTTGTAACCGCCCTGTTTTGGATAATTGTTAATAAAACAGTACCTTTGCCATCTTCCCGAGTTGGTTCCATTATTTGGACTGGTAGCGGTGCGGATGGTTGAAAAAGATCCAAACTAGTTTGTCTCCAGTGTTTCGGACGATCCGGCATCGTCCGCCATTAGCCGGAAGATCACAGGGTTTCCTGTGGGGAGCGGCGGATAGAATTAAATTTGCAATAGGTGTGTTTGGGCCATGATATCTTGCACCCCCACTATCAAAAGGTATCCGGGCGTCCAGGGAGGGGTTAGATTGTGCATCTACATTGATTGGGAACAGATTAAACATAAAACAGGATGACCACTTGTGTCAGTGTGAGTTTACCCCAGGGAGGTAGGGGATGCGAATTACCATAGGTGTGTTCAGGCCATGATATATTGCACCCCCCACAATCAAAAGGTATGGGGGTGTTCCGGGAGGGGCAATGGGACGCCTCTACATTGGTTAGGACCAGAGTAAACATAAAACAGGATGACCACTTGCGCTAGTGTGAAATACTACAAGAGAAATAGGGGATGCGAATTACCATAGGTGTGTTCAGGCCATGACATCTTGCACCCCCCACAATCAAAAGGTATGGGGGTGTTCCGGGAGGGGCAATGGGACGCCTCTACATTGGTTAGGACCAGAGTAAACATAAAACAGGATGACCAAATGCGCTAGTGTGAGTTTACCCCAGGGAGGTAGGGGATGCGAACTACCATAGGTGTGTTCAGGCCATGACATCTTGCACCCCCCACAATCAAAAGGTATGGGGGTGTCCAGGGAGGAGTTAGATGGTGCATCTACATTGATTGGGACCAGAGTAAACATAAAACAGGATGACCATTTGCACTAGTGTGAATAGCCCCAAGAGAAATAGGGGATGCAAATTACCACAGGTGCATTCAGGCCATGATATCTTGCACCCCCCACAATCAAAAGGCATGGGGACTCCAGGGAGGGGTTAGACTGTGCATCTACATTGATTGGAACCAGATTAAACATAAAACAGGATGACCACGTGCGCTAGTGTGAGTTAACCCCAGGGAGGTAGGGGATGCAAACTACCATAGGTGCATTCAGGCCATGACATCTTGCACCCCCCACAATCAAAAGGTATGGGGGTGTCCAGGGAGGGGCTAGGTGATGACTCTACATTGATTGGGACCAGATTAAACATACAGCCGGATGACCATGTGCGCTAGTGTGAGTTAACCCCAGGGAGGTAGGGGATGCGAACTGCCACAGGTGTATTCAGGCCATGATATCTTGCACCCCCCACAATCGAAAGGTATGGGGGTGTTCCGGGAGGGGTTAGTGGATGCCTCTACATTGGTTAGGACCAGAGTAAACATAAACCAGGATGACCACTTGCGCTACTGTCAATAGCCCCAAGAGAAATAGGGGATGCAAATTACCATAGGTGCATTCAGGCCATGATATCTTGCACCCCCCACAATCAAAAGGCATAGGGGTCTCCAGGGAGGGGCTAGGAGACGCCTCTATATTGGTTAGGACCAGATTAATCATACAGCAGGATGACCACGTGCGCTAGTGTGAGTTAACCCCAGGGAGGTAGGGGATGCGAATTACCATAGGTGTGTTCAGGCCATGATATCTTGCACCCCCACAATCAAAAGGCATGGGGGTCTCCAGGAAGGGGTTAGATGGTGCATCTACATTGATTGGGACCAGAATAAACATAAAACAGGATGACCACTTGCACTAGTGTGAATAGCCCCAAGAGAAATAGGGGGTGCAAATTACCATAGGTGCATTCAGGCCATGATATCTTGCACCCCCCACAATCAAAAGGAATGGGGGTCTCCAGGGAAGGGTTATATGGTGCATCTACATTGATTGGGACCAGAGTAAACATAAAACAGGATGACCAAATGCGCTAGTGTGAGTTTACCCCAGGGAGGTAGGGGATGCGAACTACCATAGGTGTGTTCAGGCCATGACATCTTGCACCCCCACAATCAAAAGGTATGGGGGTGTCCAGGGAGGGGCTAGGTGATGCCTCTACATTGATTGGGACCAGATTAAACATACAGCAGGATGACCACGTGCGCTACTGTGAGTTAACCCCAGGGAGGTAGGGAATGCGAATTACCATAGTTGTGTTCAGGCCATGATATCTTGCACCCCCCACAATCAAAAGGCATGGGGGTCTCCAGGGAGGGGTTGGATGGTGCATCTACATTGATTGGGACCAGAGTAAACATAAAACAGGATGACCATTTGCACTAGTGTGAATAGCCCCAAGAGAAATAGGGGATGCAAATTACCACAGGTGCATTCAGGCCATGATATCTTGCACCCCCCACAATCAAAAGGCATGATGGTCTCCAGGGAGGGGTTAGATGGTGCATCTACATTGGTTGGGACCAGATTAAACATAAAACAGGATGACCACTTGCGTCAGTGTGAGTTAACCCCAGGGAGGTAGGGGATGCAACCTACCATAGGTGCATTCAGGCCATGATATCTTGCACCCCCCACAATCGAAAGGTATGGGGGTGTTCCGGGAGGGGTTAGGGGACACCTCTACATTGGTTAGGACCAGAGTAAACATAAACCAGGATGACCACTTGCGCTAGTGTCAATAGCCCCAAGAGAAATAGGGGATGCAAATTACCATAGGTGCATTCAGGCCATGATATCTTGCACCCCCCACAATCAAAAGGCATAGGGGTCTCCAGGGAGGGGCTAGGGGACGCCTCTATATTGGTTAGGACCAGATTAAACATACAGCAGGATGACCACGTGCGCTAGTGTGAGTTAACCCCAGGGAGGTAGGGGATGCGAACTACCATAGGAGTATTCAGGCCATGATATCTTGCACCCCCCACAATCGAAAGGTATGGGGGTGTTCCGGGAGGGGTTAGAGGATGCCTCTACATTGGTTAGGACCAGAGTAAACATAAACCAGGATGACCACTTGCGCTACTGTCAATAGCCCCAAGAGAAACAGGGGATGCAAATGACCATAGGTGCATTCAGGCCATGATATCTTGCACCCCCCACAATCAAAAGGCATAGGGGTCTCCAGGGAGGGGCTAGGAGACGCCTCTATATTGGTTAGGACCAGATTAATCATACAGCAGGATGACCACGTGCGCTAGTGTGAGTTAACCCCAGGGAGGTAGGGGATGCGAATTACCATAGGTGTGTTCAGGCCATGATATCTTGCACCCCCACAATCAAAAGGCATGGGGGTCTCCGGGAAGGGGTTAGATGGTGCATCTACATTGATTGGGACCAGAATAAACATAAAACAGGATGACCACTTGCACTAGTGTGAATAGCCCCAAGAGAAATAGGGGGTGCAAATTACCATAGGTGCATTCAGGCCATGATATCTTGCACCCCCCACAATCAAAAGGCATGGGGGTCTCCAGGGAAGGGTTAGATGGTGCATCTACATTGATTGGGACCAGATTAAACATAAAACAGGATGACCAAATGCGCTAGTGTGAGTTTACCCCAGGGAGGTAGGGGATGCGAACTACCATAGGTGTGTTCAGGCCATGACATCTTGCACCCCCACAATCAAAAGGTATGGGGGTGTCCAGGGAGGGGCTAGGTGATGCCTCTACATTGATTGGGACCAGATTAAACATACAGCAGGATGACCACGTGCGCTACTGTGAGTTAACCCCAGGGAGGTAGGGAATGCGAATTACCATAGTTGTGTTCAGGCCATGATATCTTGCACCCCCCACCAATCAAAAGGCATGGGGGTCTCCAGGGAGGGGTTGGATGGTGCATCTACATTGATTGGGACCAGAGTAAACATAAAACAGGATGACCATTTGCACTAGTGTGAATAGCCCCAAGAGAAATAGGGGATGCAAATTACCACAGGTGCATTCAGGCCATGATATCTTGCACCCCCCACAATCAAAAGGCATGGGGACTCCAGGGAGGGGTTAGACTGTGCATCTACATTGATTGGAACCAGATTAAACATAAAACAGGATGACCACGTGCGCTAGTGTGAGTTAACCCCAGGGAGGTAGGGGATGCAAACTACCATAGGTGCATTCAGGCCATGACATCTTGCACCCCCCACAATCAAAAGGTATGGGGGTGTCCAGGGAGGGGCTAGGTGATGACTCTACATTGATTGGGACCAGATTAAACATACAGCCGGATGACCACGTGCGCTAGTGTGAGTTAACCCCAGGGAGGTAGGGGATGCGAACTACCATAGGTGCATTCAGGCCATGACATCTTGCACCCCCCACAATCAAAAGGTATGGGGGTGTCCAGGGAGGGGTTAGATGCTGCATCTACATTGATTGGGACCAGATTAAACATAAAACAGGATGACCACTTGCACTAGTGTGAATAGCCCCAAGAGAAATAGGGGATGCAAATTACCATAGGTGCATTCAGGCCATGACATCTTGCACCCCCGACAATCAAAAGGTATGGGGGTGTCCAGGGAGGGGTTAGATGGTGCATCTACATTGATTGGGACCAGATTAAACATAAAACAGGATGACCACTTGCACTAGTGTGAATAGCCCCAAGAGAAATAGGGGATGCAAATTACCATAGGTGCATTCAGGCCATGATATCTTGCAGCCCCCACAATCAAAAGGTATGGGGGTGTTCCGGGAGGGGGTAGATGGTGCCTCTACATTTGTTGGGACCAGATTAAACATAAAACAGGATGACCACTTGCGCTAGTGTGAATAGCCCCAAGAGAAATAGGGGATGCAAATTACCATAGGTGCATTCAGGCCATGATATCTTGCACCCCCCACAATCAAAAGGCATGGTGGTCTCCAGGGAGGGGTTAGATGGTGCATCTACATTGGTTGGGACCAGATTAAACATAAAACAGGATGACCACTTGCGTCAGTGTGAGTTAACCCCAGGGAGGTAGGGGATGCAACCTACCATAGGTGCATTCAGGCCATGATATCTTGCACCCCCCAAAATCGAAAGGTATGGGGGTGTTCCGGGAGGGGTTAGGGGACACCTCTACATTGGTTAGGACCAGAGTAAACATAAACCAGGATGACCACTTGCGCTAGTGTCAATAGCCCCAAGAGAAATAGGGGATGCAAATTACCATAGGTGCATTCAGGCCATGATATCTTGCACCCCCCACAATCAAAAGGCATAGGGGTCTCCAGGGAGGGGCTAGGGGACGCCTCTATATTGGTTAGGACCAGATTAAACATACAGCAGGATGACCACGTGCACTAGTGTGAGTTAACCCCAGGGAGGTAGGGGATGCGAACTACCATAGGTGTATTCAGGCCATGATATCTTGCACCCCCCACAATCGAAAGGTATGGGGGTGTTCCGGGAGGGGTTAGAGGATGCCTCTACATTGGTTAGGACCAGAGTAAACATAAACCAGGATGACCACTTGCCGTAGTGTGAATAGCCCCAAGAGAAATAGGGGATGCAAATTACCATAGGTGCATTCAGGCCATGATATCTTGCACCCCCCACAATCAAAAGGTATGGGGGTGTTCCGGGAGGGGCTAGGGGGATGCCTCTATATTGGTTAGGACCAGAGTAAACATAAAACAGGATGACCACTTGCGCTAGTGTGAATTACCCCAAGAGAAATAGGGGATGCAAATTACAATAGGTGCATTCAGGCCATGATATCTTGCACCCCCCACAATCAAAAGGTATGGGGGTGTTCCGGGAGGGGGTAGATGGTGCCTCTACATTTGTTGGGACCAGATTAAACATAAAACAGGATGACCACTTGCGCTAGTGTGAATAGCCCCAAGAGAAATAGGGGATGCAAATTACCATAGGTCCATTCAGGCCATGATATCTCGCACCCCCCACAATCAAAAGGCATGGTGGTCTCCAGGGAGGGGTTAGATGGTGCATCTACATTGGTTGGGACCAGATTAAACATAAAACAGGATGACCACTTGCGTCAGTGTGAGTTAACCCCAGGGAGGTAGGGGATGCAACCTACCATAGGTGCATTCAGGCCAGGATATCTTGCACCCCCCACAATCGAAAGGTATGGGGGTGTTCTGGGAGGGGTTAGGGGACACCTCTACATTGGTTGGGACCAGATTAAACATAAAACAGGATGACCACTTGCGTCAGTGTGAGTTAACCCCAGGGAGGTAGGGGATGCGAACTACCATAGGTGTACTCAGGCCATGATATCTTGCACCCCCCACAATCAAAAGGTATGGGGGTGTCCAGGGCGATGTTAGATGGTGCCTCTACTTCGTTTGGGACCAGATTAAACATAAAACAGGATGACCACTTTTGTTAGTGTGAGCTAACCCCAGGGAGGCAGGGGATGCAAAATGACTATAAGTGCATTCAGGCCATGATATCTTGCACCCCCACAATCAAAGGGTATGGAGGTATCCAGGGAAGGGCTAGGTGGTGCCTCTACATCATTTGGGACCAGAGTAAACATAAAACAGGATGTGTGTTACAGGTTTTGTGAATTACCATAGTTGCGTTCAGGCCATGATATCATGCACCCCAACAATGAAAAGGTATGGGGGTGTCAAGGGAGGAGGTAGGTGGTGCCGATACATTGGTAGGGACCAGATTAAACGTTAAACAGGATGACGACTTGTGTCATTGTGAGTTAACCCCAGGGAGACGGGATGCAAATTACCATAATACATGTAGGGGGGCTGATCGTGTCTCTCCCAGCATATATATGAGGTGAAAATGGGGTTGAAATAAAAAAGTCAACATTTTGGGGGTCATAGTAATTGGGGCACAGTAATCAGATAGATCCGTCTTGGAAGCAGACACAGAATTGATAGTTGTAGCTGTAAGGGGAAGGGGATCTTTCGGTTGGAAATGCCCCATTGTAGTGTGTGATGGCTGAATGCACGCCGAAGAACAGCGCTGCTGAGGACAAAAGGAAAGG
This sequence comes from Ambystoma mexicanum, assembly GCF_040938575.1. NCBI lineage: Eukaryota > Metazoa > Chordata > Amphibia > Caudata > Ambystomatidae > Ambystoma > Ambystoma mexicanum. The sequence continues at coordinate 991,121 of NW_027182509.1, read as the reverse complement.
AATTACACAGACTCTCACCAGTCTGCATTTCATCCCCATACAAACAGCCCAAACTTTAGGTAGGGGGCTTGAGCCTCATTAACCCAGTGGTGTTGTAGCCATGACATAGCGCAGCCCATACCAGTCACTTGCAGCAGTGTGAGATAATGTGCGCAGTTTACCAAGCCGCGGGTGAACAGGGAGCTTAACACCAATTACGTAAAATACTGTTGACTTCCCTTCCCAATAACACATGCTGAAGGGAGACCCTACCATGCACCCCCCTGCATTATGACAGAGTTGTGTGACTGAGCCCAACCTCCCCCTTTATCCTTAAGAGAGACTCCTGCAGTGATTCCTCGTGCTTTGATGTTGGAATCAAATATAGAAAGGTTAATTATGCCATAAAAAATGTTTAAGCGCCCCATCTACTGTAACAGTACAAACTTTCTTATTATTATACCATTTAAAATAATAACATGTGCGCCCTATCTGCTGTCACAGTACAACCTTTCTTATATTGGCTGTAGTGTGATATTGGAATAAAATATAGAAAGGTTAATTATGCCATAAAACATGTTTAAGTGCCCCATCTACTGTAACAGTACAACCTTTCTTATTATTATACCATTTAAAATAATAACATGTGCGCAAATGTACAACTGAGCGAATGCTAGGCTCCCAGACTTTGCACAGTATTAAAAAAAAAAAAACAACATGGGAAGCCGTATATTATACCATACTGTATGATATTCGGCTTCCCATGACAGAGTGAAGGCCCTGAAACAACGCCCACCTGGTAGCTCTGGCCAATCCCTGAACAGAGATGTTGGAGGGCGGGCTGTAGGCGGGCTATAACATTAGCTTTTCATTTCGGGCTGCATGTATGGCTGTAGCCATCAAGTGGGCGTGACTCCGAAGATTGCCGAACACTGCCTCCCACAATCTACCATGGGAGGCAGGATAGCATACAACACCGGAACGAAAAAAAGTCCTGTCACGTTCTAATCTTAAGCGTATATGCTCTGCCGATAAACCCGTGACGCGCTGCGTGGTTTAATAGACACTACGCGCACGCTCACATGTTAAAACATTACAACCATTCACGTATAAAACATTAAAATTGTGAATAAAGCAAAGTAATTATCTCAGCTGTTCGAGCAGCAAAGAAAGAGGAAGGACTTTGGATTATGCAGTGTCTATAGGGGGAAAGTGAAATGTGATTGGACTGGAAAGGTCACATGGGTTTTGTGGACTTATGAAAAACGAACTACGAATTCACTGCAGTTTTGAGGAATTGTAGTTTTTATGTTGCATTGTTTTTCATAATTGTTTGTTTATACTTTGCTGCTCGAGAAGTAAAGAGAAGATCAGAGCATAATGTGAGCCTCCGAGTCTTGACATAGAATTCTAACCCCAATGCATTCTAATGGGGAAATTCCGCTCTCCCGATTGCTCGGAGAGAATCTCCCTCCCAGCTGCTGCAAAATGTTGGCATGTATGTAGTAGTTATAAATGCAGCTAACACTCCATACTGTGCACATGTGTCAGATAAATCATACAAATGTATCGTACGGTTCAGTTATTCTGACAAAGCGAAAGGCATGTCATAGCAAGCCAAACCCACACCCAACAGGGAGCAGGCAAAACATTATATTTCCATCATCATATGCTGGAAAAGCACGAGAAGAGAAAAAAAGACCTGTACTCCAGAAACACAGGCAGATGCTGCAATCTTTTGGCTCTCCAGATGTTTTGGACCACAACTCCCATGATCCCTCACCATTGATTAAGCTGGCTACAACTGATGAGAGTTGTAGTCCAAAATATTTGGAGCGCCATAGGTGCAGACCCCTGTGGGATAATAGACACGTGATTTAACGTAAAAGAAAGTGCTGAGCAGGGTTTCTGGGATGCTTAAAAACATTGTTGCTATGCATTTTTTGTAAACAGTTCATTAACAGTATGTCATATAAGTGTGGAACATTACACTTTAACCGCTGGTTAAGACAAGAACAGGAACGTTGCTACAGCTAACCATTCATAAAGTTAGTTTTCATTTTGTACAATCATGGCCGAAGGACTACTGTAACTGGGTCTTCAAGCACTAAACTATCACAAAACACGTCAACTGTCTTCTTCAACCTTCCTTTTTTTTAAAATCGCACTTGCACCCTCTTTCCCTGATGGCCTATCCTTTTCTTTCTCTTTTTGTATACCCTAGGCGAGGGCACAATATGTTAACCTCCAGACAGGCCTAGACGCTCTAAGCTACGGTGGTACATGCTCTATAACATAACAAAACGTACAATGTATTCACTATGCGAAATAATGCTTTAATTATTTACCAGTAATCTACATTACTCCCAGTGTTACTCGTCCTCGTCACAGTACTTACAATATGAGGCCCCTGCCTCTGACACAGGACCTTCTTCTATTTCTTTTATTCTGTATAGCACCCCCCCTTGACCCACATCATCTATTTTCACATATCCAAGCCAGAGCATGGGGCCTACCCTGCAGTGAGGGAGAGGAGGGTAGTCAGTACTGTGACGAGAAAGAGTAGGACTAGGAGTAATGAAGATTGCTGGTAAGTAATCAGAGCAATGAGACACAGAGGCAAAAGTGCAGAACAAAAACTCACACCTTTAATCAGTCCAAAATCACATCCCAACAGACAAAATCCCAACCCGAAGGAACCATTCCCAGAGTGGGAGAAATTCAACCGATAGTGGTTGACAAAGGTGCTCTGATCAGTCCAGGTGGCCGCCCTACAAATCTCCTGTAGAGAAACCCCCTTAGCATCTGCCCAGGAAGCAGCCAAACCCCTGGTTAAGCACCCCTGAACGTGGGCAGACACCGGCAGGCCAGAAGCCACATAAGCCATGGAGACAACAGCACAGATCCACCGGCTAACGGAAAAAACAGAGACCTTCCGTCCTGCACCAGCTGGACCAAAAGTAACGAAGAGACTATCAGACTGCCGGAAAGGGGCTGTCTGAGCCAAATACTCCAGAACCGCCCGCCTACATCAATGGCATGCCAATCCACCTCGTCCGGCGTCTGAGGATCCTGGAAAAACACAGGGAGAACCAAATCCTGAGGGATATGAAACCGAGACACCACCTTAGGCAGGAACTTCGGATCACACCGCAAAACCGCAGAGTCCTGGAGAACTCTCAAGAAAGGGGGGTGACACAACAGAGCCCCAAGCTCCCCCAGCCAACGGGCAGACGTGATAGCGATCAGGAAAGCAGTCTTAAGTGTAAGGTGGTTGATGTCAATATTTGACAGGGACTCAAAGGGAGGCCCCTGAAGAAACCTCAAGACAAGAGGGAGATCCTAAGGGGGAAGGCCCTTATAACTACAAGGACGGGAAAAAGAGAAACACCTCAGCAACTTCCCCACCAAAACCTCCCCATCCAGGTGTCCATCAAAGTCCTCCAAGAGGAAGTCAAAACCCTCCTGGAGGATCTAGAGAATAGCGGGCAGACCGGAACTCAGGGTTGGGGGAGACCAGACCGGCCACACCAATCCCGAAAGTGACCCCAGTGTCTGTCATATGCCTTCAGAGTTGAATGTCTACGAGCACCAATGATAGACTAGATCACAGGACCCGAAAACCCCTGGGAAATCAACCGAGACCGTGCATTGAATCTGTCTGACCCCACACCCCAGACTTACCTGCAGGGAGCAAGGCCATCCCAGAATCAACCAAGGTTCCCGGGACCGAGGCTCTAACAGGGAGAGGAACCCGCTCCGGCGGGGCCAGAACGGAGCAACCAACAGCACAGTCAACCCGCCCTCCCCGATGTGCTGAACCACCCGGGGAAGAAGGGGGAGAGGAGGGAACACCTAAAGGAGACCCCCAAGGTCACTCCACAGTGAGGGCATCCATCCCCCAAACCACCTCAGCCGGGAGCAGAAGAGAGGAATCTTTGCAGAGGCCGGAGAGGCAAAGAGATCCAGAACTGGGAGCATGAACCTGACACAGATCTGTGCAAACAGCCTATCCGACGGAACCAGTTCCGAAGAGGAGGTGAACCGGCGGCTGAGCAGATCCGCCCGAACATTGTCCACCTCCTCTGACATGAGAAGCCACCAGGGACAACAGGTGCGACTCCCCCCAGAAACCTATCTGAGCTGCCAGAGCATTCAAGGAGCAGCCAGACCCCCCTGACAGTTGACATATGTCAATGCTGTAGTATTATCTGTCTGGACCAACACTGCCCAGCCTTCCATAAACACCCTGAAGTACAATAGGGCCCGGAGAATGGCACACAACTCTCTCCAATTGGACAAATGACAGACCTCCTCCGGAGCCCACAACCCCTGCGCTGAGAGGACGCCCAACATGGCCCCCCAACCCCTTCTGCTGGCGTCTGTAGTAAAAGTGTTCAAATGGGGTGGACCAGGGACACCCCTGCCCGGAGATTTGGAACCCGCAACCACCACAGTAAAGCAGCCCTCAGAGTAAGAGACACTAGGATCAAGGCCTTGTAAGCCTGAGAAGTCGGGAGCCGGTGGGTGAGTAGATAAGACACCACAGGATGCAGATGAAAACAAGCTCAAGGAACCAGAAAAACACAAGATACCATGTGCCCCTGAAGCATGGGCAACAGGTGAGCCGTGACACACAGCCTCCTGAGAACCCTGCCCAGAACAGACAGCAGGCGCTGGACCCTCTCCTGGTATAGAAAAACCCTCCCCATCCTGGTGCAAACCTGAGCCCCGATGAAAACCAGATCCTGAGAGGACTCCATATGAGACTTCTGCCAGTTCACCAGAAACCCTCAGTCCCGCAATGCCTGGCAAACCAGAAGGAGATGAGCCAGGACCGTCCGCCGGAGGGCCACCTTGACCAACCAGTTGTCCAGGTAGGGAAAAATCTGAATGCCCCTCAGCTGAAGATGCGCCACCAGGGGAGCCAACAGCTTGGTGAACACTCTGGGGGCCGTGCGCAACCCGAACGGGAGCACTCAGAACTGAAAATACTGAGATCCCACTGCAAAATGTAAAAACATCATCTGGCAGGGGCGGAGAGACACGTGGTAATGTGCATCCTGGAGATCCAGGGACGCCATCCAGTCCCCCCTGCTCAACATCGGGAGAATGTTCTGCAAAGTCTCAATCTTGAAGCGTTCCTTCCAGACAAAGCAGTTCAGATCCTTGAGGTCCAAGATGAGGCGAGACTTCCCTGACGGTTTGGGGACTAGAAACACCCGGGAGTAAAAACCCAGAAACTGCTGTGGAAAAGAAATGGGCATGATAGCCAACCTCAGTAACAACTCGGACAGAGCTGTCGAAATAGCCAACCTCTTGGCCAGTGAGCGGGGAACAGCAGTTCAAACCATGCAACCCTGTACAGGGGGAAACAGGAAGTTCACTTTATAACCCCTCCCCCCCCAACAGTGTCCAGAATCCAAGAATCCGAGCAACAGCGGTCCCACACCCGAAAAAACAGCCGGAGACGTCCGCCCACTGGCCTGCCCAAACTGTCAGGACTTCTGTGCCGGCCCCGGACGAGAAGAGCGCAGAGGACCCCGGGCCCCTTCGGCCTCCGAGCAGGAGGAGGAACCAGGGAATGACTGTCCGGTCCCCGCACCTGTACCCCTGTACCAGAGGAAGATTTCTTGACCGTCGAGGGAGACATCTGCAGTAACCTGTCAGCGTGTTTGTCAGCACGAAACACCTTATGCACTTTATCCTCAAGCAAGTCACCAAAGAGTTTGGAACCATCAAAAGGAGGTTTAAGGGCAGCCGCCTTCTGCAAACCCTCCGCTTTCCAATCCTGCAGAGGTACATGCTTCCGGGCTGACACACCAGCACCCATGGCCATGGCCGAGCCACGCACTCCATCAAACGCTAGATCAAACAAGAGTTCAACCTGCCACTGCATGTCAACCAGCAGCGGGGGAAAACAGTCAGAGACCCTTTCACGCCCTTCCCCAACTTCCTCATCTACCTGAAACCAGTCTCTGCAGATTTGGAGCCGTAGATATTTGTCCTGAAGGCCAGATGTGCACCAGATGTGCACCAGCATGAACCTTCTTTAGACTGGAATTCACCCTATGGTCCGCCGGATCCCGGACAGCCACCTCCTCGGCCAACATAGAGCAGCGACCCACCAGACAAGCGAGGATGTCATCAACTTCAACAGAGTCCGAGAGCACCTCCTCACCCTCCTTCAACGGGTAGAGCTTGGCCATAAAGCGGGCATGGCAATCTTCTCTGGATCACGCCACTCACGAAGGATCTAAGCCCGGATGTCAGAGACCAAAGGCAACCCCATCCTTGGGGTATGTTTATACTGCCGAATAGAGGGGTCAGCCACATCCACCTACACCAACGGCTCTGAAAACCCCATGCAGTCCCAAACTTGTGCAAGCACTTCCTCCACCTCTCGCCGGTCCAGATATTTCCCTTCTGCATCAGCTGATGAGGATCAGGAAGTGGCAGAGGAGGACTCCGCGCCAGAAGAGAAGGATGATGAAGACGCCCAACGCCGGCACTTATGCCCATGCGTATGGCCATGAAGCCGAAGAAGCAATTTCCTAATGTCCTTCCTGGACAAGGAAATTTGCCTTGACTTTTTCTTTTTCCTTCTGCGAAGTTCAGGGGAAGAGGAAGACGAGGAAAATGAAAAGGCAAGGGGCCTGAGTTTAGCAGAGCTCTTTCCCATGGTGTAAGCAGAGGCACAAAACCCACAATAAAACAGGAACGCCCTGTTGCACGATATTTAACACCAGGATCATGAGAAAACCCACCAATGAGGGAGAATAATCACTTAATCCCCCTGGCAAGGGGCTGTTTGCAGAGTCTTACTCCAGGACCCTGCGGAGAAACACTAACACCGCCCACCCCTCCCGGAGGCATGGCCAACACGCCCCCGGAAAGGCAGAAAACACCATCAGACTGCCTTGTCCCATGCGCATAGATCCCGGAGAAAACAGCATGGATCCGCGGAACGGACAGCCCCGGGGCATACACATGGCTCGACCCCCACACAACACCAGGGCAGAGCCCTTACCTTAGCCCGGGTCACGGCATCTGTAGGACCCTGGGTGGCGACATATCTCATGCCAGCCACGATGCCTAGCAAAAACCGGGAGAGGCTCCAGTCCATGCTCAACTGGAGCCCAAGCCCAGCAGGGGATCCGGGAGCAAGCTGCACATGTAGGGAATCGAGGCCCCACCACACAGCCACACCTGTGGGTCAGCAACTGTTGCTCCCCAGAGCCCTGCGCCGGGTACAGTCAGCCTGAAAATGAAACTGGATGAGGTGGGTCAAGGGGAGGTGTTATACAAAATAAAAGAAATAGAAGAAGGTCCTGTGTCGGAGGCAGGGGCCTCATGATGTAAGTAATGGGACGAGGAATAGTGGACGTGGAGGTAATGCATTTGTTTGGTTCACACAAACTCATGGTGCCAGTGGAGGGAAGGCTGCTCTTCACTGCCTTCCTTTCACCTGCCAGCGCCGATTGCTTCCCCTCCACAAACGATCTACTCACCAGTACGTATGAACGAATTAGGAAATAATACGTGGGGGCGGGCCTAAGAAGCAAAAGTAGTTAAGGAACCACTAAAATGGATGGAGCCTTTGAAACTATAGGTATAGCCCAACAGCCACAGACGAGTTTTCCAACTATAATGAATAGCATGAAAGTGTTAGGAAAAAGGTGTGTTGAAGATACTAATGGGTAGACAAACATATCAATTTCAATAAAAATATTCAAGCGAGGCATGAATGGATGTCTCTCATGTGTTCCAGGAGACATCCAAGAGTCACATATTTCATATAAGTAGGCTTTGAACAGATTACACGTCGAGCTAAAGCATGTTACTATTAGGTTAATAAGCACCTGCTTTTACTTACAACAGGAAAGAAGGCCTCGTACTGCATTGTTTCTTTAAAACAAGACATTCACTTAATCGTAGTTTGAGCTAAAACATTTCATTGTTAAATGCATGTAATTATTTCAAAGCTGCAACTAGTGCTCATGCAGTAAAATGCAGTCGCAATGATCAGTGTTTACATTTTAGGAAAAAGTGAAACAAACCCTACCACCAACTTTTTGTATCCACTGATTGTTTCAAAGACTGCATTAGGCATCTAACGATATATTGGGAGACCATGCTTAACACGGGGAGTTCCTGCCCTCCAATCAAGATGACCCACAGTACATCAATTATTTTGTTCATCTAGCCCTGGCTATGACTCACATAGAGCCACGTAGATCCCTCCCCCTGTGCCACCAATGAGCCAAGTACCAAGCCGGTGTATAGAAAGAATATGCACTAAATAGTTACACTCGCCACCTTCTCCGTGGCACAACACAAAGCTTTTCCTTTTTGCCTCAGGTACTGGCAACACAGCCCAAATAGACAGGTCAAAACTCTTGTCCCACAAACCCCTTTGATGTCAAAATTAAATAATAACGGCACATTACTAGAGCACTTAACACGAAAGGACCAGAGGGGGTCTCATACCTGAGTATACCCTATTGTGTTCGCACATGAGAAGACTCAGGTTGGTCGATTCTGTAGGGGGTATTTTTATCAAATATTTTATTTTAAATTGAGGGTTCGCCCTCTTGTGAGGTACTTAAATTCCTTTAAACCTGCTTCATAGATGAAAAAAGGTTTTTATTAGATTTCTATATCCACAGGATATAAAAATAGGATACATATATATGTATTTCTACTGAATGTTCATATTCGTTTTTCTTGATGTGTAGTATCCAGTGCTTTCAAGGTTTCTTAAAAATTAAAATCTCTCATGTTTTTTTCTCTGTTCTGGTCTTTTTCATTATTATTCCAGAGTCCAGTTAGAAGTTTTTGATGGTTCCCATCTTATTTAGAGGGAATCATAAACCAGGAGACCCAGCAAGTTTCAAGCAATTAAGCTGCTTGTCTGGGTTATTGCTGGTAAAGGGGCCACAAAACGCCTACCGGTTTCAGTGGCATTGTCGAGGTAGAGGCCACATTCATCAGGGCTGGGCAGACACTCAGAGATTGACGTGTCAATAAGTTGGATAACAGTAAACACCACCTGCAGATGAAGGGGGGGGGTAAAAGCAACGGGGAGCACCATTATAATCGATTACCAATATTGCGATGAGATGTTACACAGGTGCTGTGATATTTACTAGGACTTACCTAGTTATAGGGGTCCCCCCACATGTATCCGTGTGGTTGGGAAGGTAGAATAATGGACTTCCCAGAAGGGCATGGAAAACTTGTCATGCTCTGGAATCTGAAACAAGAGGTAGTGTTTTAGGTCTAGGATCAGAGGGGGCGAACAACGCGTAGTCTCTTTTAAAGAACAGTTAAAAATAGTTAGAAATGGGGGGTACCCATGGCAAATTATTTCTCATAAGATTCCGAAAAACGGAACCGCACGTGTTTTTTTGGGAAAACTCAAGGGAGTGTGCTGGAATTGCTCCCTCATTGTTTTTGCATAGGCTTAAAAAGCTAAATGCAAGTTTTGAAAGGAGCATAGCGAACGGGCGTAGTATTGTTTTATTAAACAGCCCGTTTTGGCTAGTCAGATATAGAGATGACTAAGTGTCTGTATGTAAATGCCCAAAAATTGTGTGACAGCTCCTAAGTAGGAGGCGATACGTAGATCCGCCTAGTGGATCCAGTTACCGCTTACCTTCCATACTTTTGTAAGAGTCCCAGTGAGACGGCTCGTAGATGCTGCTGACCTGTGTTAGGTTTCCGATGGCTGTACGTGGAGAAGCGTACGGTCATAATTGATGATGTAGATTACTGTGCGTCCGCAATGCGGCGTCAGTGGCAACCAGCACCGGACATAGAAAACGGACTAGTGTATGGCCCGCACTATCTTGCATGAGTAATGCTAAGGTGTAGGGGACTAGTACCGCATGCCTCCGCACGTGGGTACTTGTGACATGATATGTGAGAAAGTTCTAGGGGTGTGACCACACAAAATAAATGTGGCCAAAACTGTCAAAAATGCACCCACATCAGCAAGCTAATAGCTCGAGGGGTAGGGACAGGTAGATGGAAGTCCTCCCTTCGATGATGAATGGGTAAACTGGTGGCTGCAGTGTTGTAAAGGCACCTGACATATATTTCTGTAAAGGGGCCTATTAATCAGGCATGTTAGTAGCTATAGGAGGTAACCAAAGGTTCATATCTGGACACTGACAGATAATGGTTAAAGGACATCATGACTCGTTCCCTAGCTGGACTAATGGAATTGCCACATTGTTTACGCTGATCTACAAAGTACACCTATTCAGTAGTACAACATAATATGCATACAATCATAACATCAAAATAGAATCATAACATGAAAATAGAATAGATCGGAATCAACCATGATGGAGCCCTTCATAGGGTAGCCAGGGTCTGCCAGCTGGTTGGTTCATCCAAGTCTGTCTTGTCTGTTCTCAAACGGAAGATCCATAATTGTTCTCTTTTAAAGAGTAGATCATGGATGTTGCCCCCTCGTTTTGGGACATTGATTTTTTCAATAATTGTCCATTTTAAGTCCATCGCCCCATGTTGATGTTCTACGAAGTGAGTAACCATGGGGGCAGTTAGTCTTTTGGTGCAGATGCAGGATCGATGTTCAGCCAGTCTGATTTTGATAGATCGAGTGGTCATTCCCACATATCGTTTTCCACAGGGGCAGGTAATCAGATAAATGACGTTCTTGCTGTTACAGTTTGTGAAGTTTTTTTGAAGCCATGGATAGTGCCAACCGATGTTGATAGATGTGGTTCTAGTCATTCCAATGCATGCACTACAGGTACCACATGGTGCATGTCCTATAGCTTTTGCCTGGTTCTATAAGGTGTTTGTAATGGGGTCCCTTGCTTCTTTGTAGGTATGGATGAGGGAATCTCAGAGGTTCTTGCCTCGTTTGATCGCGAATCTTGGTTTGACTCGCCCACATTCAAGAGAGGCCACAGTTTAATCACTTCTTTTTTGATTTTGTTTGTCAATGGTGAAAAGCTAAAGATAGTGGTAATTTGCTCTTCTTGTACCTTTTCTTTTGTATGTTGTTCCAACGTGGTGTCTCGCGGGATGTTTTTTGCTCTTTTTCTAGCTCTTCTGATTGTACGTTTAGGATAGCCTCGTTCCTGAAGTTTGCAGCAGAGGTGGCCTGATTGTTGTTCATAGGCCTGCAGGGTAGAGCAATTCCTTCTGTCCCTAAGGAATTGTCCAAAAGGTAAGTTGTTTCTCAGGCTGGATGGGTGGTAACTCGTGTATTTCAAAAGTCAATTTCTGTCGGTGGTTTTCTTATAAACCTTGGTGTTTATTTGGTTATTTCGGATCTCCAGATCCAAGTCCAGAAAATGGACAGAAGTCTTGCTATATGTTTCAGAGAAGGTGAGGAAGGGATTCTGTTCATTGAGCCAAGCTATAAAAGTGATGAGATCTTGTTCATTGCCCTGGGATATCATAAGGACGTCATCAATGTATTTCTTCGACAAATTTATGTGTATACCCCATGGGTGGGTTTTGGGTAGATGGTTTTCTCTTCAAAGTCTGCCACATACAAATTCACCAGCCTTGGCGCCAAAGTAGCGCCCATAGCTGTACCAGATATTTGTTCGAAGAATGTGGTTTCGTATATAAAATAGTTCTTGGTCAAGGCGATCTCAGCGAGTTGCATAATCAAATTAATGGGCATATCAAGTGGGGGAACCGTGTCTCTCAAAATCTTTTCAATGACTTGCAGAGTCGCCATCTGTGAGATCTTTGTGTATAATGACTCAATGTCTAAAGTGACAAGTAACTGGCCTTCTGTGTCAAACGGGAGATCCTTCAATAGCTGAAGAACAGCAGTAGTATCCTTCAGATATGATTTCATTTTGCTTACTTTGGGTCTCAGAAAGAAGTCAACAAATTCTGATAAAGGCTCCAAAATGGAGCCTATTCCCGATACTATAGGTCTCCCGGGGATTGGTGTAATTCCCTTATGAACTTTGGGTGGGGCATAAAAGGCTGGTCTCTTTGGTGTTTTCGGGTTCAAAAATCATACTCTTTTGTGCTGATATGGCCCTCTGCTAGGGCTTCTTCTAGGATCGGTAAAATCAGTTGTTTAATATCTTCTGTCGGGTCTTTTCCCAGTTGTCTGTAACTTGTTCGTTCCTCGTACCATTTGATTATAATCTTGCATGTCTAGCAGGACTGTAGCTCCGCCTTTGTCGGCTGGTTTTATCATTATATGCTCATTGTCAGTCAATGCTCGTAATGCTAGTCTTGCTCTTTTTTGTGATGTTAAATGTTTCTGGCTGATCTCTCTCTAATTCTTCGATCTTCTTAAATAACGCTTTTTCAAAGGTTATAGATTCTGGAGTTATTCCTTGCGGGGGTGGATAAAAGGTGGATTTCCCCCTCAGGTTGGTTGTGCTCTTTTCTGGTTCTGCACAGGTGATGTTGCCAAAGTATTGCTTTAGTTTGATTTTGCGGACTAGTTGTGCTACTTCCATTCAAGCTTGGAATGGATCATGTACAGTGGTGGCGACAAAGGATAATCCTTTTTCCAAAAGGTCACATTGATCTTTGGTTAGTATATGATTGGAAAAGTTCATCACTAAAGAATTTTCCCTTGGCTCTTTAAGATGTCTCAAGTCGTTAATGTTGGAGTTTTGGGTGATATTAATCTCAGGTACACTCGTACTTGGTCTTTGTGACATCTCTTGTCTATCGTATATTGGGTTAGTGTCCTCATTAAACCATGTAACTGTCTTTTTCTTTAGAGCACTTTTTAGGGGGCCGTTGATATCCGCCCTCGTCCCCTGCTGCGTGTTACCCGTGGAGATTGATTCTGCCATGGTGCTTGCCACTGTCCTCTTCCTCTGTTTCTGAGTTTTCCTTGTCCCCGATGAAAAAATTAGGGTGCTGCGGGGACATGTTGATTGAGTTGGTTATTAGGAGCACTACTGGTACTTGCTATACTACTATTGCTTCTATTAGAGCTACCGCCAGAAAAGGTCCAGTTTTGTGGCTTGGAGCGGTTGTTTTGTATCCTTTTCCTCTTGAATTGGTTGGAGAATTGGCCTGGCATGGTAGGGTTCTGGCTCTGATCTTCATAATGGGCATCCGTGATGTATGGATGTATTCTTTCTTGAGTGTAAGAGGCCAGATCTTTTTTGAGTTTTAGCACTTTTTTATTTTAATTCAGTTCCTTGAACTCCTTCATGGAGGCTTCCAATTCTTCGATACTTTTCTTGTAGGACTCGAGGACATGGGCTAGTTTGAGAGCGTCCTGTTTTTCCTCGATCTCTTTCATTAATTTCTCAGATACTGTTTTGGCTGAGCTGATAATTAGAACGAGCCAGTCCCGCGTGCACTTATTTGAAATATACGACCAGTCCTTCTTGAACTGTATTTGTTCCATGAATATCCTCGGTTCAATCCTATCAATCAAGCCCATAGGGGCTGCATGTGCCCGTAGATATTCAGTCATTATTGCTCCATGGAGCTCAGTTCGAATCAGCTGTTTTTTTAAGACTTCAAGCTCGTTCCAGTCATTTCCATTTGTCCCAATTTCAGGGATACCATCTGTACCCAGTATGGAAGGGTTACTTAGAAGGTTCTCTACTAGATCTTCTGCATATGCCAGGTAAAAGTTTTCTGCCATTATGATGCTTCTAATTAGAAGATTTGTTTTATGATAGTGTGCTGGTTCCGGAGACTCCGATGAGGAAAAGGTTGCCGTGCACTAACTAGAAAAATGTTTGCTATAACATATTTTATAGCTGTGGTCCACAGCTGTAAGCTGTTAGAAGAATCACTTAACACGAAAGGACCAGAGGGGGGTCTCATACCTGAGTATACCCTATTGTGTTTGCACATGAGAAGACTCAGGTTGGTCGATTCTGTAGGGGGTATTTTTATCAAATATTTTATTTTAAATTGAGGGTTCGCCCTCTTGTGAGGTACTTACATTCCTTTAAAACTGCTTCATAGATGAAAAAAGGTTTTTATTAGATTTCTCTATCCATTGAGGTCACCACAGCATATGATGCTTAAGTTATTATGTTGCATGGCTGCCTCTTCCATTAGACAGCTGATTGCTGTGGTAAACTCTGTGACATTTATTATGGCCGGATTCCAGTAACAATTTATGATCAACAGAGTTGCAATTGTATTTAGAGTATCTGAACATGCTTGCATAATTAAACCTTGGACGTAGGGATTAGGATTACGACAAATAGGAGTAGACCATACTCGTGAGATTCGAACCATTGTTAAGAGTCCTGCCGAGGGTCGGCCCTGAGTATTTTGTATTGCAGGATTGATAAAAATATTGAAGCCATCTCTGATTGGCACATCAACTAACCAGGTCTCCTGCAGACAAATTACAAACACATCATCCAATGGGATGTCAAATTCCCGAAACAAATGTTGAGAGCCACGAGTGTTCCATATAGGATCGAGCAGATTGATTCCTGTAAGTCCAATCATGGCTATTCCTGCTTCGACTGTGTCTGCCGCCCCAGCTGTTTCTCGGACCGACGAGAGTCTTCTTGACGTGTTTCAGAAGACATACTGTGACGAACAGATGTCACAACTGTTTGTTTTTTCGATTTTGGACCAGAAGTTTTCTGCACCGGATTTGAGCTTCTCCTGGCCACGTCTGGTTCAACTGAGATGTCAAAGCCGAATAACAGAAAATCTTCAGCTGCCTTGAGAATGGTGTTGCGTACCCCAACGGCATCAATATGAAGGAGCACCGCGTCAGAGGCGCTTTCTGTCACATACTCGACTATTTTAATGTCATCTGATTCAATCAGTTGAAGAGGTGGAATATGCTTAAATAACCGCAAAACATTTGCACGGTTGAGGTTCAAGTCATTGTCATCCTTAAGTATGTTTTGCAATCTCAACTTACATCTGTTGTCCTTTGTGCGGTGCAGCAGCTGCTCTTGTGACCTCGGTGGGGAGCAGCGCTGTTTGCTACGTTGATTAGATGTGAATTTTGGGTTCAGTTTTGATGAAATATCCTTTGAAGGCATGACTTCCTTTTTCATAGTAGAGGCACGGCGACCTTGGACTACTTGCCACTCTGAGGTCGGGGAGCTTAGTTTTCTATTGTCAAATTTCATAGGCAGATTAAAATCCAGTTGCTGTTCTTCCATATAATGTTGCAATGACTCCTCGTCGCTACGGTGGGAATATATAGTAATGTCACACAAGTCATGAGCGTCAGCTGCCACCCTACTGGCTGACGTGCTGTCACTCGAATTTAAACGTCTACGCATGACACCGTGGCTCAGAGATATAGATGGATCAGTATGCTGTGATGGAGGGGGCACCTTTGCTCCGTTCGATGGGCGCTTGAACAGCCCCGGCCTTGGTGGAGTCGACATGTTTCTTATAAAGCTCTTTGTTGCAGCATGAGTTGCTAATTTTGTTTTCTTGGTTGTAGACGTCTTTTGGTGGGCTTCACTTTCTCCTTCAACTTGGCCGTACCATTCGGTGCAAAAGATTTAGCCGTACCTACAAAGATGCCAAATGTGGACGGCGCACCATCCTGAGAAGGAGCTTGTGTTGTTGCTTTATGTGCCTGAGTAACATCAGCTGAGGGTACCATTGCGGCACCTATTGGGATGTCTATGTCAGAGGAGACATGTAGGAGGAAGCAATCAGATGAATTAGCATCACAAACCACAGACGATGGTTTGGCGCTGTGACAGCTCGTCGGTTTATGGGTTGCGCCAACCGTTTGGCCTGTAGTTGTGACCAATTGTTCGATAGTCTGCATCGTAGGCTTGGACCCTTGCTCAGTATTTTGTAATGGGGCGGAACATTGTACATCAGATTTGGGCCGGTTAGGACTATAACCGGACTTTAACAGAGGTACTAGTTCGGACAGTACCTCTAAAAGACATTTTAGCTGTAAGTCATGTCGTTCTTGTTGCAGGGTCACTAGATCATTAAGACGAGATTGCCAGAATGAACTAGTGTCTTTATCGGCTTGAACATCAAGTTGGATAAGCTTGGTAAAAGACTCTATTTGATCCAATTTCGTCGAGAGATTCAGAATGAGAGCGCCTTGGTCTCTTATAGTCTCATTTAAGGTCTCGTAGAGCTTTACGAACGGAATCATCGCTTGAGATGATGCAGCGAGAACATTAGTGTGTAGTTGAATGGCTGCACCTGCAGACAGGTTTATTTTCGAGGTCGGTGTTTTCAAAAGATCTTTGCCCGGAGTTTGATTTAGTGAGAACTCATTCACAGAAGTTGTGCTTTTTGCCGGAGTAGCTGGCGCTGTTGATGGAGCATTCTTTTTTAGCAAGATATCAGTTGCGTTGTGCCTTTTTGTGGTGTTGTTGTCTTCAGATAAGATCGCCGTTCCTAAAGAGTGGCGAACTAACCCTTGGTCCTGCGCTCCAGAAAGTTCCAGTCGTGATTTTGATGATGGCGGCGCTGACCTCATGGAAGACAAAAGCACCTGCTTTTTCTGCGACGGGCAGGACGGACTGGCACTGCACTTCAGACGGTCATTGATCGAAAACTGCAGCAAAGAAGTATCATGTGCTATCTTGTTTTGGGCGGTTGCGCCAGCAGGCTTATCATTAGGGGACCGTGTTGAGGTAGTGCAGGAGTCGCTGGAAGAGGTTGGATTCGGGTCTTCATCGGTCATTTTTCATTTTTAGCCTTTCAGGGGCTTTGCTCAAGGCACTATCAACCCGTGTCGTCAGAGTTGACTTTTGTGAAATTAAAGGGTTGAGTTCAGAGTGATCGACACCTTCTGTGCTTGTTAGGCATGGCACTGAACTTTCTGGAGCCACCCCAGATTGCTCCAGCGAGGCCGTTCCACTTTCCTGATGTTCACTGAGGACACTTGAGACTCCAGTGCTTGCGGCACTAGGGACAGAGTCAGTCAGGCAGCGACCTCCCATGGAGTTGGCGATCATCTGCATTGGAGGGACAGCGTGTCCAGTAGTCTTTAGTCGCATAGTTGAAGTATGTACTCGAACCGGCGAGCTCTCATTAGCATTGAGCTTTTCCTGTGTGGCCGAAATCGCATTTATTATTTCTGCATCCGTCAAATCAAATGGCGAAAACATTTTGAAAGGATGAGAATGCGAGGCTGGGGCCACTTTTGATAACACGTGCTCTGTTGACGGCGACTTTGGCAGCGGGAGTGGCATCGGCACAAGGTCAGCAAGAGAAAGCATAGATAGTGGTTTTACCAAGGGCTTATGTGTAATCGCACTAAGCGTATTGTGGTCCAGACTAGTGCTTGCAGACACCGCTGCATCAATGACATTGACCGCACAGCTATCAACCAAAGGGGCAACGTCATGATGGACCTGTGCAGTTGTTTGTATCAATTGGATAGGCGCTGCCGAAGGATTCGCAAGCGCTGAGGGGGCCTCCTTCAAGCAAGTAGCCGGCTTACCTTGTGTCTTCTGGCCGACCACTGCATGGTTTGTCAGGGGAGTCCATGGGTTAAGCATCCGACGCTGTAGCAAAGTCTTATGACGTGTCTGAGGCCCCCCCGACGCAGGAGCCTTCTGCATTGCAGCCATCGGCCCTTGAATATAGAGTTGGTCCCAGCCCTCGGACGCACTCGGGCGAACTGGGCAAACTGGGACTCAGCCGGGACTCCGCGCCGCGCTCCGCGCGGCAATGCAGTCTTTATGCAAATCCACTAGTAAAGGCAGAAAAGGGACTCACAAGTCGCTGCAGCTCCTCACAGTGTTACACACACAGAGACTCTGGGCAAACTGGGACTCAGCCGGGACTCCGCGCCGCGCTCCGCGCGGCAATGCAGTCTTTATGCAAATCCACTAGTAAAGTCAGAAAAGGGACTCACAAGTCGCTGCAGCTCCTCACAGTGTTACACACACAGAGACTCTGGGCAAACTGGGACTCAGCCGGGACTCCGCGCCGCGCTCCGCGCGGCAATGCAGTCTTTATGCAAATCCACTAGTAAAGGCAGAAAAGGGACTCACAAGTCGCTGCAGCTCCTCACAGTGTTGCACACACAGAGACTCTGGGCAAACTGGGACTCAGCCGGGACTCCGCGCCGCGCTCCGCGCGGCAATGCAGTCTTTATGCAAATCCACTAGTAAAGGCAGAAAAGGGACTCACAAGTCGCTGCAGCTCCTCACAGTGTTAAACACACAGAGACTCTGGGCAAACTGGGACTCAGCCGGGACTCAGCACCCCTCTGTTTAAAGGCAAGGTCTGGAAAGTGATGACAGGAATTTCGTTTTTGGACAAGAAAACCCCTCTAGAGAAATCTGGGGTTAGCAGGAAAAAAATCGATGGACCCAATTACTTTAAATTACTATAACTTATCTTCCCGCTGGGAAAGAGGGCACAGGTTTCGAGCTCCTCCGAGCTCCCCCTGCGTCACTCTATCTGGGAATTAATTAAATGATTTCTCAGTAAAATATGCTACGGGTCTACACAGCTTGCTCCCACCCACTATTAAGGGAAAATATTAAGGCAGCCAGAATCCCCCACACATTTGGTTTGATTTGGATCAATCTACTTACATTGGAAACCTCTGTTTTTGGCACTCAGGAAAGGCACCAGCAGGGGTCCTCTTTTGGGGAAGCACAGGAGTGTGGTCAAGCACTTCAGTCAACGATAGTCACCAGCATCCATCCATCATATGGCTCTCCTTAATCATAGGGCCCAGTCAGCGTTTAGGCTTTCCCAGTTGCTGTCTCCCAGGTAAAATAATCCTGCAGCATTCTTCAGTCCTTTCCAACCCAGGTAAAATAAGGCAGCCGTGTCAGGATTCACCCAGGTGGATTATAGACATGTCTCCTGAAAGATTTTTAAGTAGCCCTCCCTTTCCCCATAGAGCGATGGATTTTTACTGTATAAACCACACCTCCAAATATTAAAATTAGGAGGTAGAAGTTTATTGGTTCAGACTTTTCATTGGAGGTTTAGCCCCTTTTCCTGCCCCGAGGTCTAACACCTCAACTGCCAATAGGCCATTGGAATTCTATGATTGAAGTGATGTGAAGAGGTACTCATCTACTATCATTTACATTTTTTACATGTCAGTTTTTCACTCAAAAAGTCATTACATGACGAAAATTGACAATGTACAAATAAACATTATAATATCTAGATATATATGTTCCCCTAATCATGACAGATTTATGAAAATGATTTCTGTTTTGGTAGAGCATTGCACACGCAAACTGTTTTTTTCCCTTTATGGAAAATCATAATAGTTATGAATGTGACATGTTTTACCCAGATATCTAATTTAATAGACGAGCAGCACCTCAACTTTCAGTTTCAGAACATTTTTTGGGAAGCTAGAAACACATTTTCGATTATAACTTGAGTACCAAAGATTGAATGTGAAATCAACATGATGGCCTCAGGACACGCTTTAAAATTGCATGTGTCCCATATTTGTGAATATCATGGATCAAATGTTATTGGGTAAAATGTACTTTCTTATGTAAGATTATGGCCACATATTTATGCATAGAATTTCTTCTGACTGTAAACAGCATACTTTTTTTATATAATGTTTTATTGGTTAAAAGTCAAATATGTATAAAACAATCATTAACTTAAAATAAACCTTTAATATTTCTGTTCCAAAAAGAACATCCACAAACTACAACAAAATCCACTCCACCAAAAATGAACCTTTAGCCTTTCAATTCCAAAAACCATCCATGAGCTAAAGCAAAATCCATTCCACTAATTCCCCAGAAAATATGTCAAGACAGACCATTAAACAGTTAAAATCAGCAACATCTATCCAAAATTCCATTAACCCCCTCCCTCTTCCCCCCTGATCGGATAGCAGAGCATCATGCATTTTCATCGCAGCGATAACCAAGCAGGGCTGATCACCAATTAACATCCACCTCCACCATTTCCCACTTGTAAGAGTTGATTTTGTCCCTAAGAGTTCATCTAGAAATAATGCTCGGGTCTCAATCAGAGCTTCACAGTTCATTACCAGATCCTCCGAGGTTTCCACTTGGCAAGTACTCTTACAATACCAACAGTTTGCATTTTCCAACCCCGCCATTTTCCTCTTAAACAAAATCTCTCTTGTGTGTAGGATGTTTAAACGACATCTGAGAAGGTGGTCACGATATTTTGGCGAAGGGAATTTGATCATGAACTTCGGAAGTTTATTAACTCTCCCCCACTCAACGGACAAAGATTCTCTAGACCCCAGACCACCATAATGATCTAAAGTGGTAATCCAATCTCTGAGCAACAACTTTTCTCACACTCATTGGATTACACAGTAACACATTTACGGACACATCCTTATCCAACAGAAGGGCTTCCACCTTATTACTCCATTCTTCAAATGGTCCTTTTACCACCCTATTATCCAATGATTAGATCTTAAATGGTTTCTCAACACTCTCCAAGGCACATTTCCTGTATAGTGATACTGTCTTCCAAGCTACCAATGATTCCAAAGACTGGAGCCTCAATTCAAACCTAATTGTACACATTGGGAGATCATTTGACAGATGTAATATCTTACGCCAAAAATGACCTTCCAATTTCTCCGAACAATCATATGAGAGGCGGAAAACCGCCTCAGCTCCATAGGTTAGAATCTGTGCCACCTTCTGCTTGTAAAAGTTAACGATCGGTATTAACGTGAATTTACCAAATTTCTGGTGGAGCAGCCTGCCCTGAATGACCAAAGGAATCAGCATACTAGGTTTGCGTTTACATTTCCCCTTAGACCATCAGCTCTGGGCATCTGTTCCATTCTCTGCCACTCAATGTTGACTTAATGCTGCGGTAAATTCATTAGTCTTTGTTCTCTTAGGGCTAACGGATATCTCTATGACCAGATGGGTCTGTGACATCCTGTGACACTCTTAATGGCAGGCCACCCCCTAGTCAAGACAGGGATAGTCTACACAATTTCTCGAATTTGGGGCATTTGATAAAGTTCAACTTCAGTTAATAGCATCCTCTGTTTGTCCAGCACACCATCAATTCCTGTCACATAGGAGCCAAGCCCTTTGCTCGAGCTTCAAAGCAATGGTTTTTCAGAGGGACAGCAGAGCATGTCATTGGGGAAGGTAGCTTTGCATCTCATGCACATGTCTTTCCATTTAACCTGATGTCAGTTTCTGTGTTGAAATGTGGTCCTTGATCACACAAAATGAAAGCTACTAACATGGTCATTTCATATGCAAGGCCCAGTTTGTATTCTTAGGTTTCAGGGGGGAAACATCATTTTGATGTATGACAGTTTCAAAGAAAAATTCTGCTTTTTGTCTCTCAACCAACAATGTAATGTGCCTTTCCCTTCTGCAATCTGATTTTACCTTTCAGAAAACTCCTTGTTTCAACTGCAGAGGTACATGTACTTGCATTTGCTACTCGTCTTGACTATGTTAAGGTTTTAAGGTTGGTTGGTTATTCTGCCAGTGTTTCTTTCCCACAGAAGAATGGATTTTGCATTAGAGGCCTAACCTGGCCTTTTTGTTTATGTCATTCTGGGGCTGTCATTAAACACCACAGGATTCCCCCGTCTCTTTTAACCTGATTACTTGTGGGGAAGAGCAGGAGAGAGTGGGGTTTTCCTCAGAAGTCTTTTTCCTTAGAGCACGTCCTGGTCATTTTCCTTCCTTAGGGAGTGGGCACTCTCGCCTCCACCTCTGTGTTTTTGGCATTCCGGGATATGGCCATGGAACTCCTTACATCTTTTGTTTCTTTTCCTGTGTCCCTGGAGTTCTCCCCGGATTCCTTGACATCCGTTCCCCAGGCTGGAAGGGAAGAGGGTTGGTCGTTCTACAGATAGGAATAAAAAGAGAGGTTCAGTATTTTGTACAGAATGTAGATCCCCCGGAAACATTACAGAGAATTTGAGAAACAACGTTTAAGAGGACCATGGGACACCACTGAATAGAATTACAATACCAGACAGACATTTTCAAGACGATACTTTTCTATTGATATTTTTAATGGGTTTTAATTTAATTTTAGTTTCCATCCAGGGCTTTTCATCTTTACCTCGATTTCTCGGCTGGTTCTCAGCTCGACCTTCATTGGGCTCCTCAATCAGTCGTAAAGCTTTTCTGGGATGACAGCTTTTCACCTGATTGATATGGACCCATTTCGCTTCCGTCTGTTCTCCTTTTGGGATGCGGATCGATTCCTCTGAACATTGTACAGGTAAACCTTGTCACCTACCTTGTGCTGCTTCTTCGTGATCTTTAGATAGCAGTATGTTTTCATTCCTTCAGCTGACTTTTCTAAGTTGTGCTGGGCATAAGAAAAAGCGTGCTGGAGGTATTTTCTTACATTTTCAAAGTACTCATGAGCAGTGAATGCATTTCTCCAGCATTGGATCTTTCATGGATTCACATGCTTAGAATATTCCCCGTCGTCAGGCTGGGAATCCCCGGTACATTATATATAGACCCTTTCCCGTAGGAAAACTTTTTTGACGCTTATGCGTCCTATCCACCTTGTTTTGTATCATGCGTGCCCGCACCGTCAGGACGTCATGATATAAATACAGGCCCCGCCCCCGCGCTCCCTCAGATTTCAACCGTCTTTCAAAGTAGTGGGATCCTCGTGATTACTGCTAGTGGAAACTAAGTTGTTTTTTCTGTTTCGCTTCGGCGAAGTTCAAATTCTGGAGAATATGTCTGGAAAAGCGTTATTTCGCCCTTGTGCGACATGTGGCCTCAAAAAAGTTTATGAAGGAGATGCCCACATGGATTGTATCTACTGTCTCCACCCACACCACACGGCGGATACATGTGAGATATGCCAGGGTTTCTCCCAAAAAACCCTTAAGGACCGTAAAAGAAGGCTGGTCGACTGGCTTAATGACGGAGCGGGTGCCTACCCGGCTTCGGAAGTTGGCTCCACGGCCTCCAGGAGCAAGTCGGAACCTCCATCGAAAAAGGTACGGCCAGCAGAAAACCGCGCTGAGGACAAGCATAAGGGGAAGCATGCTGGGTCCTCCTCATCACATAAAAAGCCCTCCTCCTCCTCTCCTCAGCTAAGACGGAGAGGCAAGCGCTGTCAAAATCCTCCTCAGGGGACCGTCCCAGGTCTTCCGTGAGTCGAGATGTTTCAGCCGGGAAGTCGGCATCGAAATCGGCGACGAAGTCTAAGGGCTCGACGACGACAACTTGCTCGTCGACCTCGGTGTCATTGACGATGCCTATTACCGTTCAGGCAGCAGCGGTTGGGATTCCTTCGTCGACGGAGACTCAGTCTATGGCTTGGCTGCCAGAGGTCTATGACCCGATCCCCCCTGAGGTCTTACTGCAGCCAGACACGGCCTGCTCGGTGGAAGGAGAAGGTGGCACGGTTCTGCAGCCATCGGATTTAGGCTTGCGGCCTTCCACGTCGACGACGACGAGTGCGAGTGGGGGTATGGTACCTATATCATCAACGTTATTGAACCCCCAGGCAGTTTTGTCTCTGGATGTGCTTAATACTCTTCAGAAGCTCCTGCAGCGGCTGGATACGCAGATCCCTCAACCTGGGACTTCGTCGTCACCTTTTTCCGTACCTCCTGTCGACGAGCAAACTTGTGCGGCTCGCTCGACGACTAAAAACCCATCGACTCCTCAGGCAGTAAAAGATCGTCCTCGAGCACAGGAGGAGGGTGAGTTGTCGGAGTCCGATTCTATACTGGGTGACTCAGGGTCAGACATCTCCCTGTCACCTTCGAGGGACCCAACATGGAATTCGGATGTAGAGGTAGAGTCTACGAGGAGCCAGTCACAGCCATCCCCCCCGGATAATGTGGGAGCCTTCCATGCAATGATGGGAAAAGCTTGTTCCGAGTTCGGCTTGATTCCTGAGGAGCAGAAGAAAGACTGCTTCCTTTTTGACCATATGGGTCAAAGGAGGAAATCGGTATTTGCCATCCCAATTCTGGACCACGTGTGGCAGGAAGGTCTCAAGACGATGCGCCATCCGTTTTCGGAGCCAGCTATAAAGGGGCGGATTGAGAAAAAGTTTAAAGCTCCGGAGTCCACTCCAAAATGTCTAACATCACAACCTCTGTCTGACTCGGTGGTGTCGGCGGCAGCTGCTAGGAAGGCCAGGGTACAGCAAAAATGTTCAACTCCACCAGAAAGCGAGGCTAGGAGGCAAGACGCCTTTGGAAAAAAGGTGCTCTCGGTCGGTGCGACGACGGTAAGATCAGCCAATTCCTTAGCGATCGTATCACGATACGATAGAGAAATGTGGCACAAACTAGCCCCTATCCTAGAACACCTGCCAGACGAACACCGGAAAGCAGCCATGTTACTGTTGCGGGAGGGCGAAGAGGCCTCGAACCACGCAATTAATATTGCAGTTGACCTAGCAGAGTCTGGATTCAAACAAATCAACCATGGCGTAGTACTTCGTCGACAAGCGTGGCTCAAATGTACTACTTTCCGTCCTGAAGTCCAGTACAAAGTCCTTGACATGCCATGTGAAGGGGAACACCTGTTTGGCGAAAAGGTTGACGAAGCGTTGAAGGGGATGAAGGAAGACACGGATAGCGCTAGGTCCCTCGGCGCCCTCCAAACGGGTAGAAACTTTCGCTCTTTTCGCCCCTTTAGGGGTGCTTCTGGAAACTCCCGCTTTGGAGCCTCGAGGGACCGGGGATTTAACAGGCCCGTACTCTTCACAAGGGTTCAGACGAGCGTCCCAATCGGCACGTAGAAGCAGAGACTATCAAGCTTCGAGGCGGCGAGGCTCGGGTCCCTCGTCGACGAAGAACAAGCAAACCAGCAACCAATGACGGCCTTCGGAACGTCCTGGGGGGACGAGTCTCTCATCACTTCGACCAATGGAAATGCATCACCACAGATCGATGGGTTCTAGACACGATTCGCATGGGTCATGCGCTACAATTCAAAGACAAGCCTCCACGTCTTCCGCCTGTATTTTCGACCCAGCCCCACCTCCGAATCCTACGGCAAGAGGCGGCGCTTATGTTGCGAAAAGGAGCGGTAGAGAGAGTTCCTGTGGCACAGGAAGGACACAGAGTTTATCCCCGGTTCTTCGTTGTCAAGAAGCCAAATGGAAAATGGAGGCCCATTCTCGACCTGAGGGTACTCAACAAATGGCTGAAGAGCCTAAAGTTCAAAATGCTAAAGCTCCAGGAGGTTATCAGGTCGGTGCAACCCATGGATTATCTGTCGTCACTAGACCTTCAAGACGCCTATTTTCATATCCCAATACGCCCACGACACAGGAGATATTTAAGGTTCGTCGTCGGGCGAAAGCATTTTCAGTTCAAGGTCCTCCCGTTCGGTCTCAAGTCCTCCCCCAGGACGTTCACCAAGTGCTTGGCCCCCATAGCGGCCCATTTAAGGAAGGACGGTCACCATGTCTATCCCTATCTAGACGACTGGCTGGTCAGAGGCTCGTCCAGGGAACAAACACGAAAAAGTCTGGGGGCCACGATGTCCCTCTTACAGGAACTGGGCTTCGCGATAAACTTCAGCAAGTCCTCCGTAGAGCCTTCGAGGACCTTGGTCTTCCTAGGAGCGGAGTTTCATATGCAC
Organism: Ambystoma mexicanum; assembly: GCF_040938575.1. Lineage (NCBI taxonomy): Eukaryota > Metazoa > Chordata > Amphibia > Caudata > Ambystomatidae > Ambystoma > Ambystoma mexicanum. The sequence goes on along the minus strand of NW_027182509.1, from coordinate 965,643 downwards.
ACAAGTCTGGTAAGACCATCCAGCGAAAGAATACAGAAGCTACAAAGCAAGGCATCGGAATGGAGATGCGGTACCAGGGTGTCGGTGCGCAAATACATGTCCCTGCTAGGGACCATGTCATCCTGCATTCCGCTGATAAACAACTGCCGTCTGTTTATGAGGCCCTGCCAGGAATTTCTAGCGGACCGTTGGGCGCAGAGCCAAGGTCGCTGGTCCGACAGACTGATCATCGACGAACAACTGGTACAAGCACTCCGTTGGTGGAGAGTTTCTACTCATCTAACGAAAGGAATGCCTCTGGTGGAACCGGAGTTCCAGAAGACGGTGGTGACGGATGCATCGCTGAGCGGATGGGGAGCTCATCTGGATACGTTACAGGTACAAGGCCAGTGGTCGTTGCAGGAGTCCTCCCTGCATATCAACCTGCTAGAACTGAGGGACTCGGTGGTGCGTGTCATGACGGACAACACCACTACGATGTTCTACTTGAGGAAACAAGGAGGGACACGTTCCAGGTCCCTATCGACGGAGGCACAGAAAATCTGGCATTGGGCCCTACAACACAACATGCAAATCTTGGCGTTCCACCTACCAGGTGTGAGAAATGTGGAAGCCGATGCCCTCAGCAGAGAAATGAACGAAGTTCACGAATGGGTGCTGAACGACCAACAACTACAGCAAGTATTCAAGAAATGGGGACATCCTTCCATAGATTTGTTCACGACGAAGAACAACAGGAAATGCCATCAGTACGCAAGCAGATGGCCTCAGCAGGGCTCACTGGGGGATGCGTTCCCCTTCCCATGGTCGAACAAATTCCTGTACGCATTCCCTCCATTTCCCCTTGTCCGGAGGACGTTGCAATGGATCCTCAGGTACCCATGTCGAGTAATTCTGGTGGCCCCGTACTGGGCCAGACAGGTGTGGTTTTCAGACCTGCTGCACTTAGCTGTGGCGGAACCGATGAGATTCCAGAAGACCCCCGACCTTCTGTCTCGACAGGAGGGTGTAGTTTGGCATCACGACCCGGACAGCCTCAAGTTGACGGCCTGGCTCCTGACTTCGCCGAATTCGGTCGGCTAACGATTCCGGAGGACTGTCGGCGTATCCTGCAAGCGGCAAGAGCGCCTTCCACAAACGCCTCATACAAGTACAAATGGAGAAGTTTCTGTCAGTGGTGTGAGGATCAACCAGGGTTGGCCCCGCAATCGATTAAGCCGGAACAGCTCCTGCCATACTTGCTGTTCTTAGCTCAAAAGGGCCTATCGGTATCGTCAATAAAAGTACACCTGGCCGCCATTTCCAGGTTTACTCGTCGACGGCATTCGACACCATTGTTCAGCGACCGCCTGATTAAGCACTTCCTTAAAGGCCTCTTTCGGAGTTTCCCTCCAGAGAAGAAATTTCCACCGGAGTGGAGCCTCAATCTGGTCTTAACTTCTCTTATGAAGCCTCCTTTTGAGCCAATGTCATCATCGTCTCTAAAGTTTTTGTCGTGGAAATTGGCCTTCCTGGTGGCCATCACTTCAGCCCGACATATTTCGGAAGTTCAGGCTCTAATGGTAGACCCACCGTACTTACGATTTTTCAAGAACAAGGTAGCCCTTGCCACTAACCCACAGTTCATACGGAAAGCTCCTTCGGTGTTCCATAAACACTCCTCTATCGTGTTGCCTACGTTCTTTCCGGAGCCATGCTCGGTAGCGGAGCGCACGTTACACACATTGGATGTAAAAAGGGCTCTCAAGTTTTATCTTCATCGTACGCAACCATTCAGAGAAACAAGACAACTGTTCGTGGCCTATGTTTTGGGTGCTAGAGGAAAAGCCATTTCTAAGCAAGGACTGTCAAGATGGGTGTCATCTACCATTTCGTACTGCCATTCCAGGGCAGAGAAGCCTCTTCTACGACGGCCAAGAGCTCATTCAACTAGAGCAGCGGCGTCGTCGACGGCACTGTGGGCCGGAGTCCCTCTGGGGGACATCTGCATGGCGGCTACCTGGGCGGCTACACACACCTTTACCCGCCATTACTGCCTGTCGCAGCAACATGCCGAAGATACCAAGATGGGACAGGCGGTGCTCCGACACCTATTCCAATAAGGTAAGCCCCGACTAGGGGTGGTATCCTGTGGAATTTATGACTGTATGTGGTTCGTTTTCCTATGTTAACGATTACTAATGTATACATGATCATAGGGAACGGGCTTTGCGAAGAAAGTATATGGGTTTGCATGCACGCCTCTTCTCTTGGGGGTGTACTGCTATGTAATCTATTCTAAGCATGTGAATCCATGAAAGATCCAATGCTGGAGAAGGGAATAGTTTCTTACCTGTAACTCCATTTCTCCAGCATTGGTATCTTTCATGGATTCACATGCGCCCACCTGCCTCCCCCTGAACATGCAAACCGGTTCCCCCACTACTTTGGGGGCCGAAATCTGAGGGAGCACGGGGGCGGGGCCTGTATTTATATCATGACGTCCTGACGGTGCGGGCACGCATGATACAAAACAAGGTGGATAGGACGCATGAGCGTCGAAAAAGTTTTCCTACGGGAAAGGGTCTATATATAATGTACCGGGGATTCCCAGCCTGACGACGGGGAATATTCTAAGCATGTGAATCCATGAAAGATACCAATGCTGGAGAAATGGAGTTACAGGTAAGAAACTATTCCCTTATCCATGTCTGCTCATGAGTTCTATAGAGCAGACTCTGAGGTAACAACATTTTCCATCCGGTCATAAGCTCAAATGGAGACATTTTAGTTGCAGAAGATGGTGTAGACCTAATAGTCATCAGGACAAGCAGTAATTGAATGTCCCAACTGGGTCCAGAGTCTGCTACAAACTTCTTTAAGATGCTCTTGTTGTATCTCTCAACCCGCCCACCCCCGCTCGAGGCCAGGCAATGTAGAGTTTTCTTTTTACCCCTATAAACTCCCTCATCTTTGCCATCACCCACAGGTAAAATGACTTCATCGGCCCGACTCAACCTTTGCGGGAGGCCGAATCGAGAGAAGATGTGGTTGATCATTAGCACAGCAGCTGTCTCCACCTCATAATTCGGGGCAGTAAGACATTCTATCCACTTCATAAACACACACATTACCATCAACATGTACTTGTTTTTCTCTAGAGGATCAAATCACTGACCCGATGAAATCGATTTGAAAAACTGACCAGGGTAGTGTCATTCCCCTTTTCTGTAGTATGATTGAACTGAGTTGAAATAGAGCACACACAAGACACCCACAAGACACACCTTTAAGTAAATGTCGAGATGCTATGTGTAGCCAGTATGCAACGTTGCACAAGATTTCCAATGTTGTATGAAACCCCCTATGACCGTCAGTGGCTATGTCATGGGCGTGGATCAACCTCAGGCTTCAGAATGAGGTAGGTACCACCCACTGGTCAAATCCAGAAAGGAATCTCTGTACCAACAAACCGTCTTGGATCCAGAATATCTTGGAAAAGGTCATCAACACCCGGTGATCCTCTTTAACGGCATAATCTTGAGGAATTCAGGGTCTTCAATGTGTTGATAGAATTTTTCAATAATCGGGTCCTTTCTCTGTACAGTGATCAAATCTGCATCTGGAGTATCTTTACTCCACTGGGCAGTCGAGAGTTCATTGTTGGCATGAGTTTGGGACCTGGTGACAACAGTGAATTGGATTCTGCCTGCAGGGATTACATATCTATGAAATCCCCCTGCAGAGTTCTGATTTTAGCTAGCTGGTCAGCCAGGTCATTCCCAGTCTTATCTGGCCACACTATTTTGGAATGACCTCTTATCTTTTTCCAATAGATGTTCATCTCATTAGAGGCATTAGAGATCACCTGATCATCAATTGATTGGCTCAGCTTGCCTTGCTTTAAGGATTTATTGTTGGCACAAAGCATGCCTCGATTCGTCCAGTTAATCAGTTGTTCCACAAACCCATTCCTGACATAATCAGAGTCAGTGATTATGACCAGTTCTTTGAGCTTGTGCTGCACTGTCATGAGGACGGCTTGATAAACGATCATCAACTCTGCCACCTTACTGCTACGAGGTCCTATTTTGTAACCAGAAGAGGGTTCCGGGGTATCATTCACCCAAGCATTCCCAATGCCAGCCACTAGTTATTTTTCCCCGTCATTACCAAGATTTGTTTTAATTTATTCATTTATTGGGTAGTTATTGGGTAGTTATAATGCACATATACAGCTAATGGTGTTTCAAGGCGCAACAAGACAAGGAGGGGGGCAGGGATGGAGAAAACAAAAAAAACAAAAACGGTACTGCTAGGCAGTGTGTCATTTGGCTCGTGCAAGTGCAGTAACAAGAAGTGCGGGGGGAGAGTATGGAAAGTGCCATGGGTTAGGCGAGTGCTAGAGGGATGCCAGGTTGACAAGTGCCAGTGGGCTGCAGAGAGTGTAGGGCAAAGAATGTCCACAAGCTAAGTGCGAGGTACAAGCTGGATGGGCTCAAGGGGTGCAGGCCTAAACCAGGCTAGTGCAGGGGGAGGGGGAGAGAGAGGGAACCAAGTGCAGGGGTAGACTGGTTGTGGAGGTCCCAATACCCTGTATGAATCACAAAGGACCAGGCATGTGCAATGCAAAAAAAGTAAATCAGTGTTCAAAAGAAACGTCAGTATGGCAGAGTAAACTCCCTTCCCCATGTTTTGTAGCATGGGGCAGGGTGGCACACTTGCACCTTGCAACACACTCTGACTTCGGACACAAGGATGAAATTAATTTCATGGACCAAAACCCACTTGCCTTCCAAGAAAAGTCACTAGTTTATCCACTGGACATCTCGGCTTTCTCTCACTCCAGCCCAGGCCACCTTTTAGCTTGTAATATAGTTCAACAAAGGTTTGTTTCCTTCTGGTTGCCACAATTCAGTACAGGTTTCCCTTTGCCAGGCTCAAACCATTCAATCATAATTTGTGGGGGTTCCCTTCCCCAAGCATCAAACACTCCTTCATAGGCTTCCTGGGTCGGGCTCAAGCCTCCTTTCACTTTCCTTCTGCTGTTGGAGACTTTCGAAACTGTGAGGCTTTTGTTCTTACTCCGGCATGACCAATTCAACCTTCTTTCCTCAAACGTCACTTTTCCTCTCCTACTCAAGGCCTCTTGGTTAATGTAGTTTCGAGCACAGTACTTATTTCAAAGTTCAAAGATATCTCCCACATCGAGGTTTCCCTCTGCCGGGATCAAACCTAACAGTTCAAAGACATCTCTCACATCCAGGTTTTGCCTCTGCTGGGATCAAACCTAACAACAGTTCAAATCTTGCATCTCAGTTTCTTTCTCTTCCCACTGCTTCTACAGCATCAGACATTTTACAGAGACTTTCGATTGGGTAATATTCCTTCGCCGGACCACTCTTTTACTTTGTATCTTTAATGTACAGTTCTTTACAATGCTTTGCTTTCTCTCGTGTCTTATCGGCACATGCGCAACCTACATTCATCGTATACTCTTGCCATCAAAGTTCATTTAACACAGACCAGACTTTCATTGCTTTCATCAATTCACCGGCTGTGTTAATTCTTTTTCGTAATTTTGCGGCTTTGATCCTGAAGTCAAGGCTGACACCATAACTGCAGCTACACCTTCCCAACTCTGACATCCATAAAAAACAAGAGGTTTGTCTTTTCTCTCTAGCTGGGCTTCCTTGCGCAATCTTCAAGGCCCTTCAGAGGTAACAATCTCTCACCGGGGTGTCCAAGATTTCTCTGTACCTCGGTTCCATTCCTCGGCCTGTCGCTTTGCTCCGCCTGGTTCGCCGTTGCCTTGGAAGAACTGCTCCTTCTTGTGCATCGCCTGGCTCAAAGTGTGTCTCAGTGTTCCACCTTTTAACCATGTGGGGAGAGATAATAGGTAACAGGTGTATGTAATTAAGATCAAGTGCCTGACCCTGCCTGATCTTATTAGTGGGACATGTCCAATGTATTGCATGGGTGGTACTCCTTTTAGCCTCAGACCTCCTCATCCTCGGCTCAGTGTTTGTGTGGGAAAGGAGAGGTATCTGGGAAGTTGGAATATCCTATAATATAGGATGGGACAGGGGTATTTGGAAAGGGCGATACCATGTCTCACCATCGGGCGTTCCTCCCCCACTCCCCAAGGACCAGGCACCCAGGTGATCCTCCTGCACTTTCCACCCCCATGGTCTGGATCCAAAGGCGATGGCTGTGCCCTGGCCACCTGAGTAAGGGATCCCCGGGGTTTAGCTAGTGAATCACCCTCTGGTTTTTCACACAGCACTATTCTGGATTAGTTGAAGGGGGTGAATGGAGGATTTAGGCAGATTGAGGAAGAGACTGTTGCAGTAGTCCAGCCTAGAGAGGACCAGAGCTCTGGAGACATTGAGTTTCTGGGGTAAGGTGGGGATAGGGAGAATGCCTCTGCGGAGGTGGAGGTGGAAGTGGGCCTTCTTGGCAAGGTCTGTGATGTGTGGAGAGAAGGCGAGTGAGGAGTCAGAGAAGACACCAATGTTATTTGCCTCATAGGAGGGGGAGGGTTGAGGTGGCATGGAGGGTGGCCAGAGAGTAAGAGGGAAGGAGGAAGATGGGGTCCCAACAAGAAGAATCTCGGTCTTACTAGCATTAAGGCAGTGGTCCTTAGCAGCACACCATGCCTGTATAGCAGTCAGACCGTCGGGAATGAGAGAGGAAGAAGAGGTGGCAGGTGAGGGAAGCTGGAAGGAGAACTGTGTGTTGTCCGCATAATACTGGAAGTGAGGAGAGAAGTGAGATGGTCAGTCAGAGAGGAAGGAGGTCAATCAGTCCAGTACCAGGTCAGTGATGCCAAAGGTAGGAGCACCCATCCAAATAAACTGTGGGTATCCCCTGACACGTGTCCCCTTCATAGACCTTGTGCAGGGAAGTTAAGTATGCTTTCTTGTTGTTTTAGGTCATTAGACTTTCGTCCTCAGGACAGTTTTCCTGAGCCCAATCGTGCAAGTCTGCCAATCCTTGTGCTAGAGGACTCTTCTTGTTTTGGCCATATCTGACCCCCACAGGAAAGCCTTGCATGGACAGAATCCAGGAAGTAATTCTGGAATTACATTCCCCGCCCGGATTCTGTCACTTTGCAAGTATTGCAAGGATTGGTCTCTATGATGATGTGCTTCCTCTGGATGAATGGTGAGTCATGTTTTAATGCCCACACCATTGCCAGGAGTGCCTTTTCACAGTCATTGAATTTTTCCTCCACAGAGGATAACATTTTGCTCGCGTACTAGTTGACATTGTGGACCATGTCGTGCAATTGGTACAATAGCGCTGTTAGGCAGGTATCTGAGAACCACGTCTCCAAGAAGAACTACTCATTCTTAATGGGCTAAACCAAAGAATGAGCTTGGGAAAGGATTATTTTCAGTTGTTTAACTGCCTTGCATTGCTCTGGACCCCACTCCCACTTGACTCCAGCCTTTAATAAATGACCAAAGGTTGAGTAACCTCTGCGTAGTCTTCAATGAACTTTGGACTATAGTTAGTGAGTCCAAGAAGGCTTCTTAATGCTCATAGAGTAGTAGGGTCTTTCAGGTCCAATAATGCTTCTACCTTCTTCGCCTGGGGATTGAGACCCTCAGAGGTGATTTTGTGCACTAAGAAGTTCACTCAGGTCTTACACCGCTGTACCTTCTGAAAGGACAGTTTTGCTCCGGCTTTCTGCAACTGGGTCAGAACATAGCAGATTTCTGCTATATGTTCTTCTAAAGAGGAGCTCTTGAATACAGAACATCATCTACCTAGGATAGGTGTGCCCTTTCGCCCAAATCGGGTATGTCCTCATGCAAAAAGATGTTGAACTCATTGCCGGAGTTTATGTATTCAAAGAGAGTTCGGGTCCACGTTTATTGCTTCCCCCCGAATGTAAAAGCAAGCTTGCATTGGTCTCCCCTACTCATGGTTACTGCCCAGTAACCGTTTGTGAAGTCAATGGCTGTGTACACTTTTGACACTTGGATATGTGCCATCCCTTGATCGATGTAGGGAAGTGGCCATCTTGACATGTGGACCCGTTTGTCCAACTCCCTCAGGTCTGCACATAGTCTCCATTGGGCGTTTGGTTTTATTATCCCAAGTACCAGGTTGTTAAGGGTACTGTGGATCGGACAAATTATCCGACTGTATTTTAAATTCTTAATAATCTCTGTGAATGACTCCATGGAAGCGAGAGTTAACCAGTATTGTTTCACAAATACTGGAGCCATCTCTGGGTCCGTGGATATGGTGGTTGAATGAATAGATGTGTGTTAACAGTCATATGAGTCCACTGTAAAAATATCCTGGAAGTCCAGAAATACCTGTTTCAGCCTTTGTCGTTGTTCCTCAGTCTCAAAGGCATCACCGAGAATTATCCGTTCTTTGACCATCTGCTTTAAACCTGAGCGTGGCAATTTCAGCAGGATCCTCCAGTTGGGTGGAGAGATCTCTCTTTATGGTGTTAAACCGGACAGGAGGTTCCATGGATTCCAGATGGTTGTTAGTCACTCGAAATACCAGCTCCTCCTTCCTGATATCTCAGGTTACCTCTGCCACCCAATAAGGGCAGGAAGAGTACACCAAGATATTCCCCCCATGCCTGGTAAAAATCTCTTCTGGAGGAACACCGTTGGTGGTGTCGAAAAGGTTGTTTGGAATTGTTCTGATGATTTAATTATCCAAATCAATAGAATAATGTTGGGCATCAACCTCCATTCCAATAAAGGTGTCTGCGCCCAAAGTGATACTTTGGGGGTCGCTGTTATCCACCAATATTCAAATGGGGTCATGTTCTAGATCCACTAGAGGTGTCAGATTTAAATACAAACCTTATTGTTGCAAATTCAAATTTATATAAGCGTTCTGATGTTTAAGGTTCTGTGCTCGCTTAATTTTGGGGGGAATCGTGAATTGTTGCACCTGTCCTGAGATGGTAACATCTTCTCACACTTGCAGCCTGATTCATGGAATAACTTGTGTGAAAAAATGCAGATTTGAGCAGCTTTCTGCCCGAAAATCCCTGTTTGAAGTATAGGGATTTTCAGGCAGAAAGGCACGCAAATCTGCGTTTTTCACACAAATAATTCCATGAATCAGGCTATTGAACTTCAACCGCATAAGGCAGCAGCTGAAAGGACCAGAATGGTTTTTCAGTGTTGTCTAAGCCCATCGGGTTACCCCCCAGTTTTGACCAGACTTTATTATTAATTAGGTGCAAATTGATTGTGTATCGGTTGAGAATGTCACTACCTAAATAAAAGGCGGAAGGGACATCTCTCACGACCCAACAATTATGTTCTATGCTTTTGTTACCAATGGAAACTTTTAGCATACAGCTGCGAGGCAGGAAATGTTTGGAATTTGGGGTTTCCAGACATACTTCCCATTTATCAATTTAAAGGTGGGAACGGTCTGATCTTTTAGCAGTTTCCTGAATATTCCTTCGCTGATGAATCTTTTTCCATTATTCAGGCATACTCTGGGGAGCACCGGCTATTCCCCCTCATTTATCTGAATGAGGAAAAACAACTATTTGCCCTTTTATGAATGCCTGTCAGACTTTTCACTGGTTCTTCATTGTCTTTTTTCATGGGATTCAATGTTTCTTCTGACTTTGGAGTAGGGTAGTCAGTGTGTTCCCTTCCAATGTGGAATGCCACATAGAACTGGAAGGAAGGTTGATTTTTAAGAATAAAGGAGGGATCCCATCACCAGGTTGTTCTCCTACGGATATGACTGTGATGTCGAGGACCTGATTATTCTTGAAATTAAACTCCTCTTTCGTGGGAGCGTTGATCAATTAAATGTCAGGTTCCATTCAAGCTTACATAATTGGTGCTCATTTTTAGTTTCATTGGCCGGTTAGTCTGGGTCCAGAGGTCCTTGTTTACACAGTCGATCAGAGGTGATGACCTCCGCAGGAGATAGTTGCACAGTAAACAAGGTGTGCCCTCTGGAGTCACGACTATCACCAGATATTTTAGCCAATGGTTGCCAAATTTTGATTTCCAGATCCGCAGTCCAGTTGTCCAGGAAGAGGTATTTGGGGATTTTGGTGACCTTACCCCTTCCTGATTTTAGTTGGTCAAAGGTCTATTTGGACAGGAGGGTGGCTTGGGATCGTATCCAGCTGACAAGTCACATTCACCCTACACCTTGACCTGGGCATACAATCTGACTTCTTTCTCCTCAAGGGTACATAGAAAGTGTGAGTTATTTGCCAGCTCAGCGGCCATTTTCTTGATATTGAACTATGACACTGTGTGATCTTGGGCGATTTTCCATGTCAGAGTTTGGGAATCTGTTAAAAATATAATTACATTTGGACATGTGTTTGGCGTTGGGGAATCCTCTTTCTTCCCCAATTCTTTTCTGTCCCTCTTTACCTGGAGACAGTTCCCAGAACCAGTTTGGGGGTGGATACCTCTTTATTTTCGGTATTATCTGGCTCACATTGTTGGGGGTCCAAGCATTTCTTGATCTGGGTCGGTCTCCATATACTTACTCTGTCTAACTCAGGGTCTTTTGGGATCCAGTATTCTTTTAGAGGGATTCCCCCGTTCCTGAATGCGAAGATTTGCTTACCTAAATCCTCCAGGGACTCTTCTCTTTCAAAGTTGATTATCTTGTGTTCTTCAGAAAAGCAGGTTTTTCTTTGGCCTCTTCTACTTACCCGTTGCTCTTTGGGTTCTAACTTCCCAGAGGTAGAAAATTCACTTTCAGGCTGAGAGGCATCCAGGGATTCAGTCTGGGTGATAAAGGAAACTTCTTCTAGGGCTTGGCATCTCCCCTCCACCCGGGCACCCTTCTCAGGAACCTGTGGCTTGTTGAACGTTCCCTCCCGTAATCCCCACACCCCTGAGGAATCGGACCCGGGTGTTGGGAAATTCTGGGAAGCAGAGTTAGGTTGAGGGTTTGACTGAGCCCTCAGCATGCGCCCCAGGTCGTCGATCAGTTGCTGGACCTGTCGCTCCAGCTGTCAGGCTTTCTCTGAATGGCATGGAGGTCTCGATTCAACCCTTTGCTGCTCCCGAATAGGGTAACTGTCCCTTCTCCCAGAGTAACTTGGGTACAGGAAATTTCCCCCATAATTTTCCATCCTGATTCTCCCCTCTCCCTGATTCAGGGATATATTGTCCTGGAACTGGGGAGAAAGAGGATTGTTCAGGAAGATCGAATTCTGAGGGTACTGGTTGAAGAGGTTCAGGTTAGGAGGTGGTGGATTGGTACTTCTTTCCTGTGGAAGGTTTGGAGGGAAGTTTTCTGGGGAAGTACTTACCTGGCTGGGCCCCCACCTTTGTTCCGGCGGGAGGGTACACATACCCCAGGATTGGTACCCTTATACCTAGGCAAAACAAAGAAGGTGATATCTGGAAGGTTTGGAATTAATCCTAAAATCTGGCATTGCTCTGGGCAACTCTCAAGACCATTGATCTTCACCTGCCAAACCATTACAAAAGGGGAAAGACCATATGCAACTCAAGCTTGGTCCAACCACAAAAGGGGCAATCCAGCCAGAACTGCTTGGTCACATCCCTTCTGCACGAGACCACAAGCATACCCAGACATGTTTCAGCCTTGTTGGGCCTCATCAGTGAGGAGTAGCTTGTGTCCCTAGGCCCAGCAGGCATGGACCCACATCTGGGCATACCCGTCCCACTCAGGGTGACTTAAGCAAAACAAAGGAAGTGATGGCTGGAAGCTCTGGAATGAATCCTAACCTCTGGCATTGCTCTGGGCAACCCTCCAGACCATCGTTCTTCACCATATTACGTTTATATCAGCAAAATCTCAACATCCATGTAATTATGCATTTTAACCTTTGCAAAGCCACATGCACATTGATCAGATCTAGACCATTCATGGTTTTTTGAGCAATCCTTGTTTGCAATGAAATCCCTTGCTACAAAATTCTACCCAAAATCCCAAAAAATGTATTCTTTATAAACTTGTGTTAAGTCTATGTTATGTTATTGGGATTTATACTGCAGACAGCTGACATTTGCATGGTGGCCAGGAACTCTGACAGATCTGAAAGAGAAGGTGTAGGTTATGTTAGTGGGGAGAGAGGGAATCCTATTTGTTATTCAAGTGTCACCCTTCACTCTTCCCACATCAAGTGGAACATTTCAAAAGATGATCACAAATTTTATTAATCATCAATTACCTATTTTCTTAAAAACACAATCATAAAAATGATCACAATACATAAAACACATATAAAGTGCTAAAACAACACAAGTAGAACCACCATAAGTGAGTCGTAGTACAATACTTCTTCAAAGGATCAAACATTTGTAACCAAATAACACTTTGATTCCATTGCCTTCCTACTTTCAGCTTATTCCCTATTAATCTATCTAAAACCCGACACAAGTTTCTGTCCTTTTTGAACACCAATGTAGGACATTCTTCAGGGGAGTGTGTCTTTTGTCGAACTTTAAAATCTTCTTTCATCATTTCATTTAGCATTTTTTATAGCGCCACAAACCCCTCAGGTATCTGAGCGCTGCTTCTTATTACCCACGTTGGGGAGAGTACCCTGTTGGTCAAAAGGACACCCTATTAGTGTTTAGTTTTCAATTTTAGTTTCTATTTCCATATAATCAAACCCTTATCCCTAAAGGGGCTATAACAGTATGTGCATTATTACATACCTCCACTTCCTTATATTGACTCTTGGACCTTTACTGGTTCCTGCTGCAGATTATTGCTATTATTTAGTAATAGCAAGTTGCAGATCGCTTGGTCCCTGGCCCCAGACAGCCTTGTGGATGTTGCAGAGGGATTTGAAATTCGAATTTCAAAAGGAACACCGAATGCAGTGCAAAAGAGGTGCCCATATGTAAAAGCACACACAGCTAAATTCGATTTCCAAGAGGAACACAGAATACAGTGAGAGAAAAGTAGAGTAGGTGAGGCAGAAAAGACAGAGTGAGGTAGGCACAGTTATGGCTCAAGGTGCTTAGTTGAGGAAGCAATTGAAAGGTTCACCGTCACTAGAGCAGAGAGAGAGTGAAGAGGTGTTGGGACCAAGGTTCGTGGAAGAGCAGTTGTAACTGGGGCAGCCTTATAGTTTTTTTTATAAGAGGAGATTCAATAAAAGGCTTTGACACTCCAGTGAATCCCTTTTATTCTTTGCATAATTAGCCCATTTTGAATATAGGCAAGACCAGCCGGGAATTGAATAAGAAAAATACACAATGGCACTGTAGACAATAATTAGAAGTTAGAAGGTATGTGGTCAAGATTTAGCCTGAATCAACTCTAATTTTCTTTAAATGAAGTGTTCTTACCACAGACCTTCATGAACTAATGGCAAGCAGATTCCAGGTGAGAAAGAGGTGATAGGAATTGCTTTGTTAAAATGGAACAAACAAACTTTCTGATACAGTTCAAGGACAATGTAAATATGCACCTTGGCTACATGCCTTTATACCGAAATATTGTACGAAGAATGTACTTATAAAGAAACTATTTTTGGGTGGTCCCCCCAAACCCTCATTTCCCACCCCTAAAACCCACCCCAATCGTTTCCCCACAAGATTTAACCCTTTACCCCACCCCTAAGTGCATTCTTCATAAACATTTTCATTATAAAAGATTCAATGTATGTACATTCTTTGTAACATTTTCGTTATAAAGAATGCTTACCATGCACTAAATTACTGCCATTTTGCCCGTTTTTGTTCATAATTTGTTCATGGTCCTTGAATTTAAGAGAGGTCGTGAAGTATTTTGGTCAAGTTTAGCTATTGTCTTTTACATTTTGTTTGGGAAAGCACGGAGTCACGTTGTGATACATATAGTGGAATGGCTGTAGCCTTTGGATTCCTAGAAATGAAAAGGGAATGAGTGGGACGCTAGGGCCATAGTCAAGTATGCTATTACTAATACTCGGAATTGCTTATTTTTCAATGCCATTTCTAATCCCATATATTATCTCCACAAGGGAATACATATGCATAAATTATCAATAGCCCCGCCATCCTCCGTTACATATGGAGTCGCTCAAGATTCTTGCATCCCTCTGACCCTCTATAACATTTTTACAAAACCCATATTTGACCTGCTTGACGACAAAGGAATTTCCTACACCAATTACGCAGACAACATCGGGTCCTCCTCCAGCTTACCGGCAACTACACCACCAACTCTATCAACCTGCCCTCAGTTTACTACACCATCCAGGCATGGATGGCCTCTCACCATCTATGGATGGGTAGGCAAACCTTGTTGGATAATGGTGCTGGAGATTGGTTGTAACCATTGGTTTCTTGCTTCTTGGTTGTAAATAAGTTTGAAACTCTTGGTTCATGTTCATATTTGAAGGTTTATTGTTGTTTTAATTATGTAACCAGCTAGCCTAGCAAGATATGCTAGGTACATGTGACAAAGGAGCCAACACATGTTTCGACCAAAGTCTTTGTCAAGGCAGTGGGCTGGTGGTTAATGGTCCTTCTTAAGGGTATCTTGGCCTGGGGTGTTAGCGCAGTGTCCGTTCTTGAAGAACGGCTGATTGGCCAATCTGTATCGAAGCTGCGTTAGCGTTCCGTTGTTCATTGAAGTATATTCCCACCATCTGTGCCTCAATGACCATAAAATGGAGCTGCTCCTGGTTGGCTTTCAAACCTCTCTCAGCAAGCTTGACCACTCCTACAAATCGTTCACTATTGAGGCAACACCATCCAGGTATCCAGCAACATCAAGACAGTCTCGGTCTACTTTGATTCCACCCTGACCTTATCCAAACAGGTCAATTCAATTGCATCCTCTGCTGCCTACACATCCAAACTAATCAATACATGCAGACCTTTTATAACTCTGACAACCCTGTCACCATTGCCAGAGCACTCATTGGGTGTAGGCTGGATTATTACACCTTATTCGCAGGTACCTCCGCACGCAACACCCACAAACTCCAAACCATTAAAAACAATGCCCTTAGAGCAGCTCTCAACATCCCAAAGCGTGAACAAATATCAGCGGCAAGAATAAATGCGTACTGGTTGTTGATCCATGAACGCATTGCTTTCAAAACTCTAGCAATCACTGATAAATGCCTCTCCAACTCAGCACTTAAATACCTATCGCAGAAGCTATCCAAAGCCCAATCTTCTCGACCCACGCGATCCATCAACTCGCACCAACTGACCATTCCACAATTCAAGCGCCAGAGAGCTGGACGGTCCAGCTTCCCGGTAATTGCCTCCAAGACCTGAAATTCCTTTCCCCTGACAGTGAGATCCGAACAATCATATTGAGAGTTCCGGAAACAGCTAAAAATAAATGCTACTCTTTTCCTCGAACTTACCACTTGCCTGACTACAACGCCACATGCAACTGCTATAAACTGACTTTCTCAATTGGACACAACCGGTACCTAATGATTCCCTATTTAATTTTTCTCTACTGAACGTAACCAGCGCCTTGATGCCTACGCGCTTAGTGCGCATAATAAATGAAAAAATAAATATACATGTGAGAGTGCTCTTAATGTGTTCCTAATTTCTGAGTATGAAGAGGCACTATAGTGCAAGTGTTAATGCTTTCTGCTTGTTGTGATAGCACTGTAGTGAAGTTTGATGACATTAATGTTAATGTTAATCATTTAAAGAAGGGTAATAAGAGTTGTTTCTTAAAATATTCGGGGGTTAAGTCCACAACAAATTTACTCACTAATACGAAGCCTCTCATGTATGTTCTCTCACCATAAAGCGCAGAGATCTTACTCTCTCTGGAGCATTACGCCAGGCATAGCATTATTCGATCTCACAATACCTGCCACAACCTCTGTAGGACATTGAGATCTGCTCTGCGGTGCAGGTTAGGCTCCAGCAAGAGGAATATGATGAAAATCATGTTACTTGGCACCCAACATTGGAGCACTATCACAAGGGTTTAGAGATTTACAATCTGGAACCTAGTGCATCTAAAGCCTTTTTGGAGAAGGTTTTTTATTTTATTTTTAATAAAACCGCTTTTTGATCATGGAGAGGGGCTAAAAGAGTTATTAGGCTTAACAATACAGTAATGCACAATACTAGTGCAGAGGTACTAGAATGCTGCAACCAAAACACATTGTTGGTCTTATGCTTGCCAAATGCTGTCTCGTGGTAAAAAGATGGATAACACTAATTTTACCGTGACAGTGGCACGCATAGATGGTCTGGTTGGAGAAAAACATTTCACATACATGAAAACTCCTCCTCTTAGGATAAGAAGCCTACTTGAACATGTTCTCAAAAGTAAGAACTTAAACAACGTAGCATAGTTATGCTAAATTTGCCATATAGAATACAGACAGTCAAATTTGGTTTGGGGATAATTTGGTACATCCCACCACCATCGCCAGACATGATCCTTTCACATTTGGAGGATAAGTATTAGAACATCTAGCTATGTTATTTCCCAGCAGCGGAACGAAAGACCCTTATGGTAAGCCAAATTATGAACTCTTAACACATTTAAATCAATTGTTATCCAAATAGCTGCTCTTGGAGCTCTACCAGAATAACATCCAGGTTTAGCACAAGAGGAAGCAGGATCCCTGTCTGTAGCTTGAAAGCATTGTTAGACACATGCCCATCTAGGCCGCAGGAAATGCCTAAGTGGTACTGTTTAGTCAGCTTGAGGCAACATTTCCCCAAGTCATTCCAGAGCAGAAACACAGGTCTCTAGCCATGATCATACCAGGTGGATGCAGTCCATCTATGGAAAGCTGCGATAGCTATGTTTCAGTTTACAATTGGCTATTCTTGGAATTAATAGGCACTCCATCAATTATGTTAAACACCATTCCAGGGTAAATTGAAGCAATGTGCTTTGAACTAGCCATGAAGGAAGGGACAGTCCTACCATTTCTAAAATGGGAACCTGCCAGACTAGAGATGTGCTGTACTTCCCGGAGATCATGAAAAGAAACTCTTATTCTGTGACATAGTATCAGTGGTATATAAGTCTCTAAGTTGAGATCACCTGGGTAGACATCCAGGACAAGGAGCATATCAAAAAGAACCAAAAGAGAATAAGTAGGATAAAGCAAGAGAAAGGGGTACCATCTAGTTGAAAATCTGATCAAGGGAATGAATATCTAATTAATTTCAATAAGTCAAACAAAGAGATGTTACAGTTTTAGCCTTCTCATAGTCAGATGAGGGAAGGTGTAGCTCTTTGCAGCTTCTTGAGAATGTGCACACTTACAGAGTCCTTACACACTCAGGAAGCTTCAGGCATTATTGGGTTTGTTAAAATGTTGTCATACAGATGTAGAAAACTATGCAGCATTGAAAAAACAAGGTCATGCATTAGTGAAACCATCATTACAGAAAAGAGATCCCAGGGAGTGCGTGGGGGTTCTGCCTGGGCTGCAGCAGTGACATAATTTCTCTTCCCCAGGCTGCAGCGGTGAAATTCCCCAGGCAGCGGCGGTGAACTTCCTGGAAAGCAGACTCTGTGACTGGAGGCGCACTGGGCAGAAGTACCTCAGGTGAGCGTTCAAGTCAGACCTGTAAGTTTCATCCATGCCCCTGAACTCACGCATGGATTCAGGGGCCTTAGTTAAGTGATTTAGGTAATTCGAATTATGTGTCTAATCAATGTTGAAGAGGCCAATCATATTATCATACTTCTCACGTAAATTAACGGATTGTGAAAGAAATTATGCAGTGGCAGACAGGGAATTGTTGGCCATCAAGGAGAATGGGAGAATGGAGCCATTACTTGTTGGGTGCTACGTATACGATTACAATATTGGCAGATCACAAGAACTTGAAGTATTTGAAAACGGCTAAAACAGTGCCAGTCAATTGCGCTGATCGCAGTGCTTTAGGGGTTCGATTATATTATCACATATCATCCAGGAAAGAAGAATGGGAAGGCAGATGCTTTATCTATACCCATCAGGAGGAGGTACAGGTGGAAAGGCAGGTACAGTCTATAATTCCGCTGGAGTGAGTGGTAGGAGTGGTGGAGAAGTGGTGGTTGACGGAGATCATGCAGTGTTGGGCTCAGAAGATGAAAGAGGAGTGGTGTATTCAGGTTTCTGGCAGATATATTCGGGAGGGGTTAATGTATCAAGCAGCACAAATATATGTTCCTGTGGAAATGATACAAGATCAGATGATACAATGGGTTCATGATGGACCATTGGCAGGACATGCAGGAATCAGGAAGACTGTGCAATGAATTCAAAGATATTTTTGGTGGCCACAATTGTCACAGAGGGTTCAGCAATGGATTAGGAAGTGTGCAGTGTGTGTCCAGAATAACATCACATCACATGATGATGGGGTTACTGGGAGCTTTATCTACACAAGTATGCTGTGGGAAGATATTTCTATGGATTTTGTAACTGAGTTGCCCAGGGTTAAATGTTATGATACCATTTGGGTGGTAGTGGACTATTTAACTAAGAAGGCGCATTTTGTGCTCTGCAAGGGAATACCATTGGCAGGGCTTTGGCAGAATTGTTTGTTCAGAATGTGGTACAGTTGCGTGCTTTACCATCCTCTGTGGTCTCAGGCAGGGTGGGTCGCAGTTTACTTCAAAATTGTGGAAGGTCTTCTGCAGTCAATTGGGTAATCGAGTAAAATTGTCCACTAGTTATCACCCGCAGACAGATGGGCAGACGGAACAGGTGAATCCGTCAATGGATCAGTTTTTACACTGTCTGGTAAATCAGCAAGGAAGTTATTGGTTGGAGGCATTATGGCTAGCAGAGTGGTGCTACAACAACTCTGATCATGTCTCTTGGCAGATTATTTTTGTTTCTGTGTTATAGCCGGCTGAGGATGGAATGGTGAGACAAGAGGTCTCTGTTGATGATCTTGAGGAGCAAGAGCAGTATGAGGTGAAACGGATTTTAGACTCTGACAGGGAAAGACATTGTGGTATTATGTGGATTGGATGGGCCTGAGGACAGATAATGGGAACCAGCAACGAATATACATGCTCCTTTGAAAGTCAAAAAGTTTAATTGAAGATGTCCGTAGCGTCCAGCCCCTGCTTTTGAAAGGGGAAGTACTGTCATGAACAAAGTGGGAGTAGCTTGCGAAGGAGGGAAATGGTACAGGAGGAAGTGAATCATCGGGCGCTGGACTACACTACCCAGGTGTTACTCACGGGTTGTACTCATAAGCGGGAGGAATGCTCCAGTCAGTGCTTGTGATTAGCACCTAGAGCATGCACGCCACCACAAGGAGTTGTTTAGGAAATGCCGGTTTGACGTTCTCGGGTGCCAGGAAAGAGGTCCACCCAGGAGTGGAGTGGGGGCTCCATCTGGGCATCTAGTGGTGACATCATTTCTCTTCCCCAGGCTGCAGTAATGAATTTCCCGGGCAGCGGTGGGGAACTTACTGGAAAGCAGACTCGGTAACTGGAGGCGCACTGAGCAGAAGCGCCTGAGCCAAGCGTTCCAGCGATTCCTGCAAGTGTTGTCCATGCTCCTGAACTTGCTTGTGGGTTCAGAGGCCTCAGGTAAATGCTTTTGGCAGTTCAAATGATTTATCTAATTTGAGTTGAAGAGGCCAATTGTTATAGCTTTGGTTTGGTATTTTCCCCTGCAGACAAGGACTCCAAGAACTGTATGGACTATATTCTGCACTCATTGTTGTACCTAAGAAAATATTAGGCAGTGTGATGAACTGGGGAAAAATAATGACATGGGTGCATGTGGATATTGAGGGTATATATACCCATGACACATGGGTATATACTGTGAACAGTGACTATTTGGGGAAATCATACAGGTGGTGTGTATATGTGGAGGTACAAGATTCATGATTTAATGTTGGGAATATTGTGCAGGCAGGAGTTGGGTTTCAGTGGAATGTGGCAATGACATGTGTTCCTGGCAGGTGGTTGCAAGAGCCAGAATCAGTGTTATGGTAAGGTGCAGGGTTAAAGGTCTGAGCTACGTGGGGCAGCACATGACAACAGTGCCTGGGTTGGAAGTTCTGGAAACCAGAGCAAATTATATTTGTTGGAGTTAGGGCTTTACCCTGTGCTACTCCATACCTATGCAATGTATGTTCCTAACCCTCTTTCCGGTTCCCCTTATTCCCCCCTACTTATCCATAACCTCTTCCTAATACTCTTCCTCACTATTGGTTGCCTGGAGGTGACCTGTGAATTCAAAGTAGGAATATCCTGTCAACCAAGGTGGGAGGGTTGTGTATGTGCAGCTTCCGTGGTTGGGTTCAGCATGCATATATGCAGTACTTAAAACTGTTGTGGCTGTTAATAGGAAACCAGCCTATATAAATGGCGTCCCTCAATAGGAGGGATACGCCGACAATCACCTTCTCAAAATTACACGAGTATAAGAACAAGGCGTCTCCTACCTGGTCTTCGGAGGGTTTTCGGAGGAAGGGAGTGATTCACCTGACACCCTCTCTCGGCGCAGATAAATCGGCGCAGAGTGAAGACGCCAGGGAAACCCTCAAGGGGGAGAAAACCCTCACTGGTGGAATCCAACGGAGACGAGGCTGGATGGGTCGGGATACAGATGCGTATCCCCGTAGAGTAGGTTTGGCGTTTTATTCCTTTGTGTTGAACTCAACGTCTCCTTCCCTCAGTTGTCTAGTTGGCTTAAAATGAGAGAGGAGAGATTATACCTGATAGGAAAGTAAGTGAGAAAGGAAAATAGATTTAAGCAAGGGGAACCTACCCTTGGATTGATACTGTATGGAGATGCAGAGAGATTGGATCCCACGTGCAGGACGAAGGGTAATATCTATGTGAAAACAGATACTTTGGTATGAATGCAGTTTCTAAGAGAGAAGGAATGGTTATGACGGAAGTCTACCTTCCTTCCCGTACCGTAATCCCGACTGGGTGCTGGAATTAGTATCTGAAGGCCAGGACTTGGTTTCCAACCGCAGTGGCAGTCGGGAGGTGTGGTCCGTGTGCGTGTAAGTTGTGGATTGAGCTGTGCAGAGAGAATAGAGGAGAGGGTTAACAAGCGTTGGTGGAGGGAATATATTATGGAAGATTTATGAGGAATGCTGCCTACTTAATGTGGAAGGGTCCCGGAGGTTTCCGTGTTGAGTAGAGCTACGAAAGGGCTGGCTCAAGAGTTCCGGGGGGTGGATGTGAGGATTCCTAATGGAAGGGAGTAAAGAATACAGGCAGTGAGATAAAGTTCTCTTGATGCTCGGGGTCCGAGAAATCTAGAAGCGATACTCACGAAGCGTGACTTCTGTGTACAGTAGCAACGTGATGCTGTGATGGATCCGGAACCGGAAATACGTTCCTGTGATGAATGGGAGGAGCTTGTTCTGCGGTCTCCCGAAACACTGCACTGTCCACCCGTAAAACCTTGGCCATTTTGGATTGGGGGAATTGTGTGTTCGAGATACGCCGCCAACGGCGCCAGACTGACCATTTGCCAAGAACACTATGATTGGTCGTAACAAAAACACATTCAGCAATACATTAACAATTAAATGATTCAGAGAAGTCCACTTCCAGACAAGAACATGGATACATATTTAGAGGTATTTCTTCTAATGCACAATGCATGTACATCCACAGTTATGAATTCTGGTGAGACCAAGCCAGTAGCCTATTGATCACACATCTACATGATACCAGAAGTTCTGTATAGAAGAACTTAACAGCAGTATAGTACATTGTACAGAAAGAATGGGATCTAGAAGCTAATACATCTATTTGCCATTCTAGATACTCTTCTAGTACAGCTGGAAGCAGGAACCCATTAAAGGGATGTAAATGCTAACACTATAGATGGATGCAAAGAGTTGTTTCCCAGGCAGCTCCTGATGTGCTATTCCATTACAGTTAAAACAGGTGAGCGATCCTAAATTGACCTTACAATTGGAATAATGTTGTAGCATTGCCTTACATCCCATTGTGGATGTTTGTAGATGTATATATACTGAGGGTTCAGCAATTGCAGCTTTTGCAGGTATTGGGATACACTCTAAATATTCAACCACATGGTCTTCTGTGAAAGGTCAATGCTTCTATAATAATGTCTCTGAACACAAACAGCAGAACTACGTGGACTTCTACTCCCACTCTGATAAGTTGTTACACATAAGTCCATGCTTATTGTCTATGATTCAGAATAGGCAGTCAGAGGTTTTAATTTGGACCTGCAATGTTTGTTCAAAAGGATCTTAAAAATTCCAAAGATAAAACAACAATATCTAAACAGCATGGGCAACAGGTTTGAATCACAGAGGGGATAAGCCCAGTAGTATGGGTTACACACACTAGAGCACACAGCAGATTCTGTGCACAGGGATAGTAATGCACTAGCAGATTTGTCCGCTAAGCAGCAGACTTCAAGATCTTTGTTAGCACACTTTACATGCTGTGCTTCATACATTGGTGAGGATATAAAAGCATTGCTTGTAGCTTGTCCTAACCCAAAATGATTCCCTAACACATTAGTAATGGCCAGGGCTTTGAAATGATGTAAGAACGTATACAGCTAATTGCTCAAATTGTTTGGCGATAAAAGGGGATCATGCCAGTAAGACAAAAAAGCCTCTTCTATTCAGAGCAACAGTACCATTTGATAGAATGTACATGGATTACTGGATTACATTGGTCACTTGCGATAAGTTAGCAAATACAATTACTTTCTAATTGTAGTGGACACATTGTAAGCAATTGCCATCTGGCAAGGGTGCAATGCACTGGCCTTTTTTGATTTTTAGTACATAAAATGATGCAGATGATTCCTTCTCCAAATGGGTAATCTGCTAACCAGATCCCACTTTGTCGCAACTCCATGCCAAAAGCGTAATGCACTTGTGCCCTGATGCATCAGTAGACTGATCTGCAGCAAACCCTCTGCTCATGGCACAGAACCAGTTCAAAGGTCACTAGATGCCCACTCAATCGCCGCAGCGACAGCAAAGTCACTGAAGCACATTTAAAATATCACCATTGTGCACAACCTGCAATGATCAAGAGTAGCTCATGCTGACGGCAAGATAATCTCTAACAATAAACTTTTCCCGAGTTTAGGCATAGTGCATGGTGATATTTAAGATCATGACCGACACACCCCAATTGATATTGCACATGTGCCCGCTTCTGTGAGTCAAGTCTGCTACAGAACAGAATGCCTATTTGGGTCAGACAGGCAAATACTGCAACACGGCAGGACAGAAATCCAGAGGACCCAGCCTCTCTTTGATTCTATTTGGGAGGGCCAGTATCCCTCTTACTCAGAGACATGCCTCACAGCAAGCAGCTGTCATGGGCCCAGGTATCAAATGAGCGCACCCATTTAGGAGGAGTACCCTTACACCAGGATGCTGCATATCCAAAGGTCTTTGTTGTCAGTAGGAGGGAAGGAGGCGGGAATAGGATAGACAGGAGTGTTCTGGGCACTGGAAGAAGTCTACCACCATCTTGTTGCTGGTGTCTGCAATCCCAGAACCAGTCAAACTATTGCACTGCATCTAAACCAACTTGACACTGCATCGTGTCCTAGCGAAGCACGTCGACTGCTAGGACCAATGTGTCTGCTCAACGCCGGAAACTGGACCGAATCTCTGGAGTGTCATTCACCGACTCTAACTGGGTGTTGCAACCATGGGTCGGCACAGTTAACCCGAGAACCACTACCTCATTGACTGCACATCGACTCACCCTCGATCACCACTTAAACGACCGCCGGCCGCCGACTCGAAATGCTGAAGCATCACTCACTGACCGCTAACAGCAGCCAAAGCCCGACTCGGCCTGGTGACTGTGAAGTCTTCTTGGGACCGCCCTGACCGGCATCACTTAACCACTGCCATTCGACCGCAGAGAACACCCGCATTCGACCATTCTCGCACCTGCTTGCTGCCATGGTATCCACAATCCTACATGCCCGACTGAGACTGATCAGCTCGCATCATCATTCGAACCTGGGTCTGATCAGTCAGCCCACCAATCACTGAACTGCCCCCATGGTCCAGTTGGGCCTAGAGACTGGTTTGGTCTCGATCACGCCTGTTTTCTACAAGATATCCTTTTATGGTAGTGCCTTACCTACTACCCTTAGAACTATACTCAGAGTGCTACTTTCTGCAGTCTGTCACATTTCTTCTGTTCTTTCCTTTGTGGTGGGTTTTTGTATAGTAATCTCTTTTTGTTCTACTTGCAGATGGTGTGTTTTACTAAAGTGTTTATATTTGTATTGAACCTTGATTGCCATTCCCTTTATTTTGGACTATTTTACTGTGTTGTTTGGGTCACTACTGGTTCACCCCACTTGAGAGTATAGCCTTCCCTCAGCCTGTGTTACCACTCTTGATTGTCCCTGTTTTACCTATATGATTGCGTTGTGTTTTTGTTTGTAGAAGTGTGAGGGCTGATTGGGCCATTTTACCCCTACTCATCCTTGTACTCCAATTCGTCACACCCATGTACAAGAATTACCCAGATCATTCCCCAAAATAAAGCTGATTGCACGGCGGCCATACAGGATTTCCACTATCTCATAGATGTGACAACCTCACAAGCATTGTCAGCTGACAATGGACCTGTCTTTTCAGGAAAAGTCTTATGAGAAGCTCCGTCATGCTGGGGAGGCAACGTTCGATTCGCAAATCTACTCATTGTCAAGAGATCAGAAGAATTAATCCATGTTGCATGCGTTTGGTGGGTTATGCCAAACTTTTGGAAGCAAGTCTAATAAAATGAATTCAACCATAACAGGTTTAAACATGTCCATACTGCTGGTAATGTGTTTGTTAGCTAATTGCCTGGAATTCACTCACAAACATTTGGACAGTTTCAGGTAAGTAGCTTGGATGCTAAGGGGGTAGTAATGAAAACCTTGCTCTGGGATCAGGCCTCATCATTGAAAGCTCGTCAGAGAGCTCCGATTTGGTGCAGGGAACAGTAAGATATGTACTGTGATCTTAGCACTGTGACTTCACACCCCAAGGATTACTTGTCCTTTTCCCAGTGATAGACAGTGCAGGGCCTGAGCAGGCAAGGCACACCCAAAATCTGTAAATGCCCATTCAGCAGCGCTGTGTGGGCATTTACAGATGTTAATGTCACTGCGGTGAGTCCAACTACATTAGCTTCGGACCCCACTTGTTAGACAATCCTGGATACGACTCTGACCTAATGGCCTCCATGATGATTGTATCATGTCTATTTTGCTGTTGTATGTTCCTCTTCTCTGACGTCTCTGATTCGCCCAATTGTAACACTGCTGTATTGCTTCCCTTGGACATGAGATGTCATGTGTACCGCATCCCCACTGCCATACCACAATCTTACTTTAATTTTCTATTCTGTTTATTTGTGACCATAAATGAAGAAATGTAAAAAAGAATTTGAAATAAAATCAATGAATTAAAAAACCAAAAATCAAATCAAAATAGGTTCTGATCTGTGTCAGATAGCTCAGAGTGTTCGCATATCTGCTGCACAGATATGCTTGTATCCTGCAAGCAAGAAATTCTATCTGGGACAATATCACAAGTGTCCTAAAGAGGGAAAGAGCCAAATTGGAAGTCTGGGCCAGTAGGGGAATGAATAGAAGGGTAGTAAAAGGGGATACTTGGGAAAATGCTCTCAGTCAAAGCCTCCTCTTACACAAGAACGGAAGACTCGGCCGTCACCAGGGTGAAGAGGCGATGTAAAGTCCCTTGATACCAGTGCATGGTGGAGCCGTGGGGATCCGGCATAGCTGAGACCCCCTGAGGGTCAGTGCTAGGAAGCGCAAGAAAAATCAGTGAAAAAGAGGTTGGAAGGCCCCAATGTACGGATTATCGTGGATAAACTCCCGACTGGGATAACTGACACCTATGCCAACCTCAAGACAGCTCTCCCTGACTATTTCACACCCCATCCCAACGTGCACTACGAACGGCACTTGTTTCACACAACAAAGCAACAAAAAGGGGACTCAATGGACTCATACGTCATGCATCTACGCATCAGAATAAAACATTGCGATGTCAACAACTTTTCGAATGACGAAGCACTAAGGTCCCAGATCGTTGCAGGATGTGAATGCTCTGATTTCAGAAAGAGGCTACTACAGAAACCCTGATCCCTAGATGAGACACTGCGCCTGGCACGGTCAGACGCAACCCTGGCACTTCAAGTGGGGGGTCTCAGTGACATCAAGATGTCACATTCAAAGGCAGAGAACGCACACAAACTGGAGACAATGCAATCAAGCAAAGGCAACTGAGAACAATTTTGCTACCAGTGTGGATATGAGTTCCCTCATGAAGGCAACTGCCCGGCTATCGGAGAGCAATGCTCAGCGTGCAGAAGGGACAACCATTTCAACGCTTTGTGTTGCATGTACCACAGTCAGGCACGAGGCAAAGGAAATGGCGGGAAACCAGCACAGGGCAGAGACAGACAGATACAGAGTCCCCCAGGGACTGCGAGCCAACCCTATGAGCCACCTCATCGAAAGTGTCAGGTTGCTTGATTGTCGTGAAGAGTATTGAAACCTCCGTCCCCAAGTACCACAGAGAGAGAATACAAGATTACTCCCTATGCGATCATTGAGGCCACAGGTGGGTAGTTCTTGAAGCCCGGAACCACGGAAATGTTGAAACCCAAGGCAGCTGTAAAGGAAAACCTTTATTAGCAATCAACCGAGCACAGTACAAGCAAACAAACAGAATAAAGAGCAGGGCTTACCTAAGCTGATGGGTCAGGAAGCCCAGAATCCTATGATGGTTAATAATTCCGTGGAGGGGCACGTGAGCTGGTTTCCCTGATGACAGTAGGGAGAAGAACTGTAGACTGGGTTATAACCCAACTTGCCCTCCTGTAACTTGATGAAACGAAAGGACCAAAATCCAAAGTACTTGATAACGTAATGCAGTGAAGAGGAAAAATGCCAAGTCCAATTCAGCGTAATCCAAGACAGTCCAAAAGGCGTTCCGAGTTCGAGATGATCCAGCAAACAGAGCCAAAAGACGTGAGCAAAGCAAATCCGAAAACAGTCTATGAGTCAAGAGCCATGAAACACAAGTTATCCAAACGCCATACAGAGTCCTCTAAAGAACAGCTGTGAAGCGCGAACGTGCGGAAGTTCAGCGTTTAAGTAGTGGAGGCTTCCGCGTCACCTGATTCGCGAGTGAAGACGGATGAACGCGTCACGTGACCCGCAGACGCGACACGTGAGCGTTGTTTTGATCTCAATGGTCTCCATGATCGCGGAATTGACTTTCTGTGGACAGCATCCTGTAGCCGGCGCCTGCGAGCTCCCTCCTGCAGACACCATGGCAGACGCCAGTGAAGGAACGGGTAACACTTGAGTCTGCATATGTGGCTCTTGGGGTAAAACCGCTCACGTGACACCCGTCCACTGTGAGTGACATGGAATGGAAACCTGACTGGGGTAACTGGTGCATTGTGAGTGCTGTCTGACCTAGATGCTTGTGAAATAGGGACAGAATGAGGGGACAGCGTGACAGAAAGAGACAGGAGAGAAGAAGGAAAACCACAAGAAAGAACATCAGTGCAATGGCAATCAAGCAAAACAACGACATCCAGATCCTGAAGAAGACCCAAAAGGTATGTTTGATACCTGGTTGAACAGTCACAGACGGACAGCAGATCCAGTGCATCTTCGGAAGAAGACGTGAGGAGAAAGGAAAACCCTCGAGAGGAACCACAGAAAAGAAGCTATCCCTCTGCACTAGGAAATCCAATGGCAAAAGAACAAAGCCCAATACTGCTCCTCCAAGTGAATGACATAGTGGCTGAGTTTCTAGTGGACACAGGAGCCACAGTAAACGTCATAAGCGAAGAGACTGTATGTGGTTAGGAGAGCTCATGAAAATGATCTGAAGGTGGGAGATATTGTGATAGTGCACCAACCCCAGACTAGGAAACACACAGCTGCTTTTGACAAAGAGCAACTGACAGTCACTCAGGTTAAATTGTCTCTCGTCACAGCTGAAGGAGAGAGGAGAGAGGTGACACGAAATTCCTCACACTTCAAGAGGATGCCTGGGATCATTGTGATCAGATGGTCAGCTGAGGAATTTGATCTGCACGAGTGGGATACTCCCTATGAAGTTCATGGCGAGGACTCCAGTGAAGAGCAGGTCAGTTCACCTGTGAGAGGGAGAAATGACCAGCCACACATAAATCTGGCGGAGAGGCCCCAGTGGGCCAGAAACTGACCACAGAGACTCATACAAGAAATGGAAAGAGAAGTCACGTTTTGGTAAGAAGGGGGGGGGACGTCGCGTGAAGCCAGCACCTGTGTCACGTGGGAGGAGGGCAACCCGGATCATGTGATGTGAGGAGGAGGAAGGGGACGGCAGTAAGAGCGAGGGACCCGCTGAATCAAGACATGCATTACAACACTCTCATGGTGTCTGCTTCCTCTGTTGAATGGTGACTAGAACGAAAGCAGTGTGTGTCTTGGTGGTGTAACCCAATCCGGGGTAGACACCAACATCGTAAATCCCCTCCACATCTTTGGCTCCTCACCATCCTCTCCATAACCTTCTGGGCAAAAACAGCCACCCACGCTATTGATGTATTTGGCTACAGTTCCCTTAGTAACATTGGGTCCTCCTCCACTGCCCTAAGAATAACTACACTTGGTTACTTCCTAATATCATTTTCTCTTGCATGTATAAGCAACATGTATAGCACTACATGTTCTTATTTAAGTTCACATAACATTGGAAGCAGCTCACTCCATCTTGAAAGGTTACCTTGTCTGCATGTGTGTGGTGAGAACGTCCTTCTTTAGAAAAGCTACCTGTGTGCATGCTCATATATGTTAGCCATTCATTGTGAAATACTCTTCTTAAACAACTTGTATTCCAAGCAGTAAGGACTGCAATGTGCTCTGCTATTGTTACTCTGTGCAATTTCCCACAGCTGGAACTTGTGCTCCTTCCTGGTTATCGCTTGCTCCCGTACTTATGGTTATTTTCATTTTTACTTAACTGAATCAGCCAACGATCGCATCTGAATAGTGCAGTTCTTCTGAACAATGTTTCCCAGCACCACCAGGTCCTTAAGAACACATCAGTGACGTATCAGTACCGGCGCATTTACATGGCCGCTTAACGCCGGTTCATGCCAGTTAACACTGGTTAACGCCAGTGAACGGCCAGAGTGAGGCGTGCGTGCTCAGACCATTCACCACTTTTCCATCAGGTACTATGCTGCTAGCACTTTATTATTTATAGGACCATGTCTAACAGCCATAATATCCACAACACCATTGCCGGGCTACATGCCTCATCCATTGCATGCCATCCGCCGATGATTCTGTCTAATTGTAAAAAGAGACAAGCTGAAATTTTGGCAGCACATAACCCCTTGACCACCTCCTCCCGCGTTGGGTCCTGTGCACTAGCGAATGATTCAATGATCATGCACATAACCCTCCCTGCGCTCCCATTTGCCTTACCAGAAAAAACACCCTACCATGTTCTTATTGATCTCCCGCTCTCAAGAGCGCAGAAAATTAACTCGGTTCAAGCAGTGCCCATACGCTTCAAGCCCAGTGAGTGCTTAGAACACGCACTAGAGCCCCGGGTGTCATACGCCTCAGACTCCTGCCCTGAAATCCAAGCAACAAAAGAACCCACACTTAACCCCTCGCCGAATGACTCCACAGTCCTTCCGCCTGCCCCTACTACCACTTGCAGACACGTCCAGTCCACAGTCCTGCTGCGCCTCTCTCTTCTTAACACACGTTCACTGATGCGCCATGGGGTCGAAATCCAGGGCTTACTCATGGATAATACACCTGATGTTCTGGCTGTTACTGAATCCTGGCTAAATGAAGCAACACCCACTAGTGCCACCCTGGACCTCCCGCCTGACTTGCTGATCACCAGTGCTGATCGCGCAGGCCAGGGGTGGGGGCGGTTCTCTTTAAAAAAAACTAAATGTTCATGTTATCGCACATGACTCTCCGGAAGGATGCGAAAGCCTGCTAGCCAAAATAAAAATTTCTGAAAATACTACCCTTACTATCCTCGTGATTTACCGTCCCCCCCAGAGAGGTGCCCTTGTTTGAGTAGCAGTTTGTCAATCTACTCAACATCTCTAAACCCAACTCCAGTGTGATTGTTCTTGGGGATTTCAACCTCTGGGCTAATAATCCTCATGACAAACCCTCTGTATCTCTTCTCGAGGCCCTGGGCACCTTGCAAATGGTTAATGTCCCCACTCATATAGGGGGTCAGACCCCGGATTGGGTCCTCACTCACCAAGTATCGTCTTATAACATCACAGTATCCCCTGGTCTGATCACCTTCTTGTAGATTCCACCATCTCTCTCTCATCTGTCCCTCTAAGACGCAATGTCAAACAAAGACTTCTTAAATCTACCAGAAATATTAAAAACATCACTGCTCAGAAATTATCTGACTGTCTTGTTGCTAGGCTTTCCCCTCTTGACTCCTTTACCAACTCTGACGTCTGGACCTGGCAGCCATCTGACCACCACCATTAATGAGGCCATAACTGATCTTGCCCCAGAAAAACTTAAGCTATTTAAACCTGAAGCAAATAGAAACCCTTGGTTCAGCGAAGATATCCTGCAACTGAGACACCTTAAAAGATCAGCAGAAAGGGAATGGCGGAAGCACCCCTCTTCACACACCCTCCTTTCATATAAACATGCAGCCAAACAATTTAAAGCAGCAATCATTGAGGCAAAATCTGCTAGTTTCAACAATAGAATTGCCACGGTCAAATCAAGCTCCAAGAAGCTCTTTTCGATTCTAAAAGAATGAAAGCAGAAAAACACTTATAAACGAACACCCCTTAAAGATGCTGCCTGGTGTGAAATGATTCACAATGAATTCTCCTCCAAAATCTTTGGCCATCAGCAGGCTGTTTTTTGGCTAAACAACGCACTCTTCTCACTGACAGGACCGTGCCGCTTCCCTCGCTCAATCCAACTGCGACTAAAACCATTAAATCCTTTGCTCAATTTGAATTCAGACAATACTCTGAAGCCCAAATCTCCAAGATCGTGGCCAATCTGAAATCCACTACTTGCCAAGGAGATAGCTGTCACTCAAACTTCTTTAAGGACTGCATGATTGCCCTGGCACTTTGGGTCACCAAACTGTTTAATTTATCATTCATGTAAGGCAGTGTTCCCTCTTCTCTCAAAGAATCCTGGACCACTCTGCTCCTGAAAAAAAGCAATCTTGACCCCTACATTCCCAAACACTACCGGCTTATAACTAATGCCCCCTTCCTGTTAATAATCTTGGATTGTGTGGCCTATTTGCAATTTCAAGAGTTCCTGGAATTTAACAACATCCTAAACCCACAGCAGTCTGGTTTTAGAGCCAAACATGGCACAGAACTGCCATGCTGGATCTTAAAGCCAATCTGGCCAGTATTATCGGCCAAGGTCTCCCCGCCCTCCTCATGCTTTTTTTACCTCTCGCAACCTTCAATCTGGTCGATCATTCTCTACTTGTGACTAGGCTACAGGATCATGCGCACTGCACGGATTCCGTTACCCAATGGATTTCTTACTTTCTTGGACCCAGGTCCGCCAGGGTGGCTTTTGATGGCATTATCTCCACCCCCTCGGCCATCACCTGTGGGGTTTCACAGAGGTCCTGTATCTCCCCTTCCTTGTTGAATGTCTATGTTATGCCCCTGCTCGCTCTCCTGAATGACCTGGGTGTGCGGTCTACCAACTACGCAGATGTGAGGCATCTATACCCAGGAGGCGATTGCGATCAATGCAATCTATGATGCTATCCAGATCTGGATGAAGGCTAACTCACTTGCCCTCAACACAGGTAAAACTGAGCTCCTGATCATGGTGAGGAAAGCCAGACGATGGGGATCATCAAAGCCCGCCAAACACGGAAAATGAAGGGGAAAGTGCTGCGAGACCAGAAAGACAGAAGAAATAAAAAGAGGCCCTGAAGCAACATCATGGTAGAAGAGCAAGAAGACACAATGACGATTGATACCAGAGCCTCAGTAAACGCAATGCCCCTCAGAACCCTACATATACTGAACCCTGACCTGCATTGAAGCCCACGAACACCCAGCTCTATGCATAACGAAGCTGGAAGCAGCTAACCATGGTCGGACGATTCCGCACCACACTCAGCAGAATGGCGGGGCCGTTGATCCACTCAAAAATGTATGTAGTAGACAGAGGGCTTGAATTCTTGCTCTGCTGGGACTCCGCAGAGGATCGGGGCCTCATTAAATTCATCTGTGACATCTCAAGCGACGACAAAATTCTGCGTCCTCGTAGCCCAACATCCCAAAGTATTAGAAGGGCTCAGATGTCTCAAAGCCAGAGTAATAAAGTTGCACATCGATTCAACCATACAACCACAGGCAGTACGACATCAGCCGACCCCATTTCACATAAGGGACCTGGTCGCCAAGGAGCTACATGACCTGTAAAAAGTAGGGATCATCGAGGAAGTTACGGGACCAACACCATGGGTCTCCCCGATGGTCGTCACAAAGAAGCCGAAACAACCCGGCAAGATCAGAATCTACATCAACGTGTGCCTTCCTAACACCACCATAGTGCGGGAGAGGCACATCACACCGACCCCCGACAATATCATCGCAGACCTCACAGGGTCCAAGACATTCTCAAAAATCGATTTAAAGGCAGGCTACCATCAGCTGAAGCTGCACAAAGATTCAAGGTACATCACCACATTTTCAACGCCCCTCGGGCTGGGGTGATGCAAATGCCTAAACTTTGGAATATCATCCGCAGCCAAGTTTTCCAACAGATGATCCACACCATTCTACAAGACCTTCTAAAGTGGGACTGGTATGTGAAATGCCAAGATGCTTTTAACAATATCAAGGCAGCCCTGTCGCGAAGCACCACAATGGCATACTATGACGCCAACCTACACACAAAGTTAATGTCCACGCAAGCCCGGTCGGGTTGGGGGCAGTACTAGTGCAAACCCCCCCAGCAGGAGACACACGGCCTGTAGCATACGCGTCCAGAGCCCTCACCCCCACAGAACAGCACTACTCGCACATTGAAAAGGAGTCCATCGCCATTCAGTGGGGGTGCAGACATTTTCACCTCTACTTATATGGGCAAAAATTCAAAACATTTACAGACCTTGGCCGTTAATCCCCATCTTCATGGGCTCAGCGCCACAACCTCCAGCGCGAGAGGGCAAGTGACTACTCCAACTACAACAATATGACTTTGACCTTGTATACAAACCTGGAGCTGATAACCCTGCAGATTTCTTGTCGAGACACACACAAGCTGACACAGAGTCCGAAATAGTAGGGTCACACGAGACAGAAGAACACATCTGCTCCATTGTGTACATGTCAAAACCCAAGGCAGTTAGCATACCAGAGCCCATTGAAGCCACAGACGACGTCCCATGCTGCACCCTGACGAACGGCATTCTGGAAGGGGCGTGGAATGTGTTCCTCCAGCACAACCGCACCGCCCAAGCAAGAGAGTTCTGAACTGGCATCTTCACCGTCTACCATGAACTGTCGATCACAGAGGAAGGCCTCATCCTAAGGGGGGTCTGAATCGTGATCCCACCGTCACTACCAGGAAGGATAATTGCACTGGCACACGAGGGACACCAAGGGATGGTGCGGATGAAAGCAAATATGAGGGGCCGGGGATGGTACCCCACAACAACTCCAGAGTGGAGGACGTTGTCACGACCTGCCTCCCCTCCCTATCCGCCGAGCCCCGCCAAGGCACAAACCCATTCAGAACACGCCAAGAAGCAGGTTGCGTTGGAGTCGGTGTGCGCTGATTCCTGTACGGTACAAGCACCTATCACCCCACGCGTCAACAAACACACCCCCAGCTGATGTCATATTTCGGGCCATGCTACGATACTCTACGACAGCCGGAGAAAAGCCAAGTCGATAGACAAGAGGAAAACAGGTGAGAGGAGAATGAGGAGGAACGAACGTATGAGTCGCAAGAGATGAGCCAGAAAGTCACACACCAAAGCAGGAGACCAAGTGCTAGTCCTCACCAACCCATTGAGGAAGAAGTTAGCAAGTCCTTTCGAGACCAAGCCCTTGACATCGATACGACGAAAAGGAGCAATGGTCACAGCAAGTAGAAACGGGAAGCTACTCACCCGGAATGCCTCGTGGTTCAAACAAGTCCCTAAGAAATTGTGTAAAGAAGGCATTGACCTGAGAAGGGACAATAACAGACTTGAAGTAGAACCGACAAGAGAGCAAAAACAAGTGGAGAGCTGGTGTGGCGCTGCCCCTTTTACAGGGACGCGCACGCGGCGGCGTGACGTTGCCTGCCGCCGCGGGCAGCATAAATAAAGGGGGCTTTCCCGGACGTGGGCAGAGCGACCGGGAAGCCCGAGCAGCAAGGACGTGTGTGGTGTGGTCCTTGCCAGGTTGGGGGTTTATGGGCATTGCATGGGGGGTCTGGACAAACCCCCAACAGTGGCAGCGGGTGGATGATGATGCCTGGCCCCGGCGGTGACGAAGTTGTATAATTTTTCCCTGAAACGGAATCAACAGCCATTTCGTTTCATGCCGTGGCCGTGCATCGCTCACGCGGCTGGCAGCCATTTTGTCAATGAGGCCGTGGAATTTCACTGAGCTCCGGTTTGGGCGGTGAGTGGCATCCAGGCCTAATGTTTACACACACTGCTAGCAGGCAGTTATACCTTCATGCCCATGCCCGATTTTTGATTTTTCTTCAAAATTTGGGTCTCCTACGTTGAGTGTAAGCAAGGAGAGGGACTATAATGGCTGTGCCTGCATAGCCCAGCTCTCTTTCATGGCTCAATTTTTGGGACTTCTACACCCACTGGGTGCTACCGCAGCTGGGGTTAAGGTGCTTCTTCATCCCCTTCATCATCAGGCTGCTGAGGCTTCTTCTTCATCCTCTTCATCATCAGTGAGGATTGCTGCAGTGGTGAACCCTCCATTTTGGTTTCTTCTTCTGGTTCTTTGTCAGGTCCAGTTGCTGTGTGGGCGCATGAGGAAGCCTGGAGTCAGAGGCATTGCACCATCATCATATTCCCCCAGGTTGGACTTTTCATTTTTCTGGGTGGGGCATCAGAACTCTGCTGTGGTGGTGGGCTATTGATTTGCGGACCCCATGGTCCAAGGTGGGGGTGCCTGTGTGCTCAGGCCCATGAGTGATCTGAGGATCAAGACGGTGGGCTCCCAGCAGCCCAACAGCTCCCCCAAGACGGCGGACAAGCAGCGGCTCAACAACAAATCCCTCTATCTCCAGCAAGGGGTCAGGTCCCTGTGCCTCCGGTGCAGCCACAGATAGCAGCTCCACAGCAACTCCCTCAAGTTCAAGCAGGTGGGCAAGCTCCTTTGCCTCAGGCGCCACCGGTGGTGCAGCAGATTGCTCAGCAAGGGCCTCCCATCATGGCCCAGGCACGTGCCCAGGCGGCCCTACAGCCCATCCCTGAGTTCGACGTATCGGGCCCGCCATCCAGCATTGGACCCAGATGGAAGAGGTGGGTCGACCGCCTCGACATGTACTTTAGAGCTGCACAAGTGACAGATGATGACAGCAGGCTAGCAACTATGCTGTATTCGGCAGGGCCTTCGGTCCAAGAGATTTTTGAGGCGCTTCCACCGGGAGATGGCTCCTATGACGCAGCTAAGACTGCCCTCCAGGCTCACTTTCTGCCTCTCGCCAACTCGGACTATGAAAGGTTTGTGATGCTGTCGGCAAAACAAAAGGAAGATGAGACGTTGGACACCTTTTATGGACGCCTGCGTCGCCTCTTGCTGGCATGTGCGTGGGGAGACGCAGAGGGCATGATACGAACTATGCTGATCCAGGCGTGCTCCTCGGGAAAACTCCGAAGGCAGGTCCTGAGAGAGCCGGGACTCACTCTCCCCCGCATCCTTGAGCTGGGCCGGTGCCATAAGGTGGCGGAGGCTCGAGCAGCCAGGATGGAGGCGGGGTCCCGCTCAGTCAAGTCTGAGGAGGTGTGTGCCATGTGGCGGGGTGGCAGAGGAGTCAGAAGACCTGGGGCAGACCCCCGTGACAGAGCAGGAAGAGCGGGTGAATCGTGCCAGAAGTGTGGGTATGATCTTCCTCACCCAATTGAGTGTCCGGGCCGGGGAGGACATGTGGTAGGTGCGGACTGCCTGACCATTTCTCGAGGGTGTGCAAGGCAGCCCTGCCCGTAATGGTGCCGAGAGGCCCGGCCCGGTCCGGGTTCCAGCGCCAAAGCCGCTCGCCAAATGTAGCTCAGGTGGACCAGGGTGAGGAGGATGCCCAGGTGGAGGAGGCAGAGGAGGAAGAGGAAGAGAATGTTTTCTTTGTCTCCAGCGTGGGAATCCTGAGAGGAAAGAACCGGAGACAACCGAGGTGTGTGGCGGAGGTCAACAACTCGCCAATCCCGGTCCTGGTAGATACGGGGGCATCGGTCAATGTGATGGCCCAGGGACATTATGATGCCATGGACTCGCCCCCCAAGCTACTAACACCGAAGGCTTGCATATTTGCGTTTGGGGGACTAGAACAGATCCCACTGGATGGGGCCTTTGTGGCGAAGGTGGGGCACGAGGGCTCGCAAATCAAAGCCCGATTCTACATGACGCCAGTAAGCAACAACACTCTGCTGAGCTGTGCCGCCGCTGAGGCTCTTGGAATTGTTAGCTTTGCGTACTCGGTATACCTCGAGGACATTAACGACCTGCTCGAGAAGTATGCCGCTCTCTTCAATGGGATTGGGCGGATGACTGGCGACCCCTTGAGGTTGCATATTGATGAGACTGTGCATCCCATCGCCCTGAAACACCGCAGGGTGCCGTTCCATCTACGAGAACAGGTGGACAAGGAACTGGAGAACCTGGTGAACCTTGACATCATTGAGAAAGTAGAGGGCCCGACCCCCTGGGTATCCCCGATTGTCGTAGCTAGGAAGTCCAAGCAACCTGACTCTGTCCACATCTGTGTAGATATGAGGCTGCCGAACAAGGCCATTAAGAGGGAGAGGCATCTTACCCCTACTATCGATGACATTATTGCGGAGGTGCAGGGGGCTCGCTTCTTTTCCAAGCTGGAGCTCCGGGCGGGCTACCATCAGGTGGTCCTCCATCCTGAATCGAGGTACATCACCACATTCACCACCCACCGGGGACTATACCGCTACAAAAGACTAAGCTTCGGAGTGTCCTCGGCAGCGGAAGTCTTTCAGAATATAATCAGAGGCGCCCTCGCAGATCTGAAGGGCGTACTAAACATCAGTGATGATATCTTGGTGTTATGATATGATATGAATTACATTAGAACTTACTACTGAAAGCACTTTGAAGCCCACAGAAGCTGCCCACAGAAGCTGCTTCCACCTGATCCGGCATTGCGAGCTGCCCCCTGCTCCTGCCGCGAACGCCGTCCGAACGCGCTTCCTGGAGGAGGCGTGGCAACATCGGCACGTGACCTCATCACGTGACTCGGGCCGGCCTTGAAAGGACAGAGGCTACCACCCTTGCAGCGTTAAGCCCGTCAGGAGTAAAGCCCTGTGACTGTTAATCGACGGTTAGGCACTGGTGGCTCCATCCTACGTTCTCTTGCCGAGCCGCTGCAAATAATGACTTTATCGGCAGACGGCCCACAGACCCGAAAAAAATCCTTACAGCAACGGCACTCAACAAATCCTTGGTCCATGATGAAAGCTGCAGTCGGCCCTAAGGTAAGCAAAGCGACTGGGCGTGCACTTATGGCTATAAATGGGTTATTACCAACAGAAGCTATCAGCTCTCCAAAGCCCCTAGCTTTGTTGTCTCTTGAAGAGCGATGCGCGCAAACCGATGCGTTAATTCCATCTGTACTGCTCACAGTTCCTTCTAACGCCTTAGCAGTACAGTCAGACAATCCCGACTCATCGAGATTCCCCACTACCAATTTGGAATGTAATCCAGCTTCTAATGATGAAATCCCATTTGTCGGCGAAATAGACATATCAGCAAACAGAGCGGGTAAGGTGGATTCACAAAACTCATTTAGCGCTCCAGGCGATATTCCGGTGCCTCGGTCCGACGTTAAAACATCTGATACATCACAAACGACGCAACCGGCTATAATGGCACCTACGCCCTCTCATAACAACAACTTCATGAACGCTGTTGGCCTTTCTTTTTTTTTTAAACTTTATTTTATTAACATTTTCATAATATAACAAACAGGCTGGAAGCTTTACCATGTAATAAACGTGTCATCAGCCCCCGAAATAAGAAAAAAGAAAAAGGCCCCCTCCCCCCCCGCCCTCCCAGAAAAGAACGAACCCTCCCCCCCATTAACTTGGATCCAGTAGAACCCCCTTCACAGGGAGATGCGTAGCAAACTTTGTGTGGCCGGAGTTCGGGAAAAAAGCACAAAAAATTCCAACTGCGTGTTTGGCTGCATGTCGTCCGTTGTCCCCCGGGACGTGGGTCCCCATTTCCATCCACGTTCCCTCCCCGAGCTTCAGTGGACCTCCCAACCCCAGATCTGCTGTACCCCGTACCAGTTAGTCTGAAAAGAGTTTTTGTCATTGTTCATCATCGCTGTTAATTTGTCCATCAAGAACATGTTTTTAACCTTTTGTATCCAGTCCTCCTTCGTGGGGGTCTCCCTGCTCTTCCATTTCTGGGCCAATGCCACCCTCCCGGCCCTCAGCATTGTTTCCCACATTCTCGGGTATCTGTGTACCTCCGTATCCTCTGGGGGGAGGCCCAGCAGCACTGTCAGGGGATTATGGGGAAGCAATTCCTCCGTGACTTCGGCGATCCAACCCCTTACCCTCTCCCAGTATGTTTGCGCTTTCGGACAGTGCCACCACATATGGCCCCTCGTGCCTGCCTGGTCACATCCCCTCGGGCAGGCGGGGGATATTCCTGTGAACATTTTTGACAGTTTGACGGGATCTCTGTGCCACCCCTGTAGAATTTTAAAGTTGTGCTCCATGTCTGCTGTGAACAGGTTCCCGTGGAATGCTATTTTGAATATCCTCGACCAGGAGTCCTCCGAAATTTCTTCCCCGGCCAGATCGTTCCAGAAAGTGCGGAACCCCCTCCTTCTCCCCAGGTCCACTGTGTTAAGGATTTTGTACATTGCAGATACCGCCCCCTTCCTGGAGGTTGCAGTATCGAGTAGTTTCTCAAAGGGGGTCATCTGTCTCTTTAGCCGCTGGCCCCATGCCTGATCGCACAGGATGCCCTTCAGGCGGAGGTACTCGAATATGGAGATTGACTCCGGGCCGAGGGCGGTCCTCAAGTCTTCGTATGGTAGGAATTCTCCCTCTTTAAACAGTTGTCCAGCCCATTCCATCCCTGAGTCTGACCAGAACTGTGCATTACGGAACCCCCTGTTTCCCAGTCTAAGTGGGTGACCCCAAAGGGATGACATCGGGGACGGCCATGATGTCAGATGTGCCGTTTGGGGGCCCTCCCTCCATATTGCCCAGAGAACTCCCAGTGTTGGGTGGGATTTGAGCCTGTTCGGGATGAATTTAGGTGGGGCCCATAGGAGGTCGCGTACCTTAAGTGGGTGCGCATCCATGTCCTCCAAGTACGACCAGTATGTGCCCATCCCTTCCCTCATGTGTTCCAGGAGGACGCGCAATTGAGCGGCGCGGAAGTAGAGGTAAAAGTCAGGGAGCCCGAACCCCCCCTCCTCTCTAGGTAAGGTGAGAATGGTCTTCGCGGTTCTCGGGGTCCTACCCTGCCATACAAACTCGCGCACCGCATTCTGGAGGACCCTGAATGTTTGGTCGGGGACGCTGGTGGGGAGGCGGTGAAAAGGTATAGTAGGCGCGGGAGTATATTCATTTTCACTGCCGTCATGCGACCATACCAGGACAAGATCATGGAGCCCCATCTCCTTAAATCGGCGGTGACCTGTGACATAACGGGGTCATAGTTGGCAGGGGCGAGGTTGTGCAGGTCCCTGGTCAGAAAGATCCCCAGGTATCGGATTGAGGTCTTCCCTACCGCTATTCTCCCCAGACTGTCCCGGGAATCTAGGCCTGGGTCCCGAGTTCTCATGGGGAGGAGGACTGATTTAGATGTGTTGATCTTTAGGCCTGAGAAGCGCCCAAATTCGGACAACAGGGACAGGAGGGGGGGGAGCGAGGACTTTGGGTCCACCAGATAGGCCAGGATATCGTCTGCAAACAGGGAGAGCTTGAATTCTACATCGCCTCTCCTGATCCCCTTGATGTCTGGGTGTGATCTGATTGCTATTGCCAGGGGTTCCATAGTTAAGACATAGATCAACGGGGAAAGTGGGCATCCCTGTCTCGTTCCTCGTGATAGAAGGAGTGGGGCCGACAATTTGCCATTCACTTGGACTCTGTCCTTTGGGGCCCTGTACAGTGCGGCCACCCAGTCCCTAATGTGGGTCCCGAAGCCCATCTTCTGAAGAGTGAGCTCCATGAACTTCCACTCGACCCTGTCGAATGCCTTTTCTGAGTCTAGGGAGAGGACGCTAGCTTCTAGGTCCGACACCTGGGCGTAATGAAACAGGTCTATGGATTTGTGAATATTATCTGAGCCCTGTCTCCCCCTAACGAACCCCACCTGGTCACCATGGACCAGCTTCGGTAGGACCCCCTCCACCCGGCTCCCGATGACCTTAGCCAGGATCTTAACATCAATATTCAACAGGGAGATCGGGCGGTAGGAGGAGCACTCCGAGGGGTCTCTACCGTCCTTTGGGAGCACTACAATAACTGCCTCCATCATGGAGTCCGGGAGAGGACCCCCCTCCAGAACCGCATTAAACACCCTGACCAGGTGGGGGACGAGGGCCGACCGAAACCTTTTGTAGAAGTACACTGAGTAGCCATCCTCGCCCGGGGAAGTGCCCACCTTCATGCCATTGATCGCATGTTCCACCTCCTCCTCGGTCACCGGACCCTCCAGCCCCTCCGCCATCTCCCTAGTCAAAGACGGGACCTGGATGGAGTTTAGGAATTCCCCGATCTCCCCCCCGTCCCCTCTGCCCCTCTGTACTCAGACGAGTATAGCCTTTCGTAATATCGGCGGAAGGCCTCTCCAATGTGAGAAGTATCATGTCCCAGCTCCCC
Source organism: Ambystoma mexicanum (assembly GCF_040938575.1). Classification (NCBI taxonomy): domain Eukaryota; kingdom Metazoa; phylum Chordata; class Amphibia; order Caudata; family Ambystomatidae; genus Ambystoma; species Ambystoma mexicanum. The sequence continues at coordinate 924,637 of NW_027182509.1, read as the reverse complement.
CGCCTCGTTCTTCACCGCCTTCACCATTCTGCTCCTCTGTACCTCCCTCAGCCTCCAGGCTAGGATTCTATCCGCCCTGTCCCCTTTTTCATAATACTTTTGTTTAACCAGGTGGAGGCTTCTCTCCGTTTTATGGAGGAGAAGGTCTTTTAGTTGGAGCCTGTAGTCATCCAGGGCGGCCACCCGGTCCCGGTCCAAGGGCTCCATGGGGGAGCCTCCTGGTTGAAGTTGGGCGATTTTTCCCCTCAGATGCCGCTCCTGGGCTTCCCTTTCTCTTTTCCTCCGGGTTCCCAATCGGATCAGGACTCCCCGCAGGGTTGCCTTAAACGCGTCCCACAGGGTGTGTGTACGCACCTCACCGTTGTCATTGAATTCAAAGAATTCTGTAATGGCGTCAAGGACCTCCTGGGCTAGGACCTCGTCCTTCAGAAGGGAATCGTTACACTTCCATCTTCCCCTGTGTTCGTTAAGGCCCCCTCTCGCTATGGTGACTCGGACCAGGTCGTGGTCAGACCAGGGGACTGGATCCACCCTATGGCCAGTGACAAATGGGTACAGGGTCTCGTCCACCAGGACATAATCTATCCGGGAAAATGATGTGTGCACGGGTGAGTAGTACGTGAACATAGGGGTGTCCGTTCTAGGGGTCGGAACCGTGTCCACCAGGCCCAGCTCCGAGTTGACCCTCTGGAAGCCCCGTGCCATGATCTCATCGAGTGCCCTGGGGGCCTGGGGACCAGCTCGTTTCCTGTCCCGGATTGGGTCCAGGACCATGTTAAAATCCCCCCCACCACCACCGTCCCATGGACAAAGCCTTTAAGTTTGTCCCTCACCTCCTCCCAGAACTGGATTTGGCCTTCATTTGGGCCGTAGACAACGGCTAGGGTAAGTGGGGCTCCCTGTAGGGATCCCCGCACCATCAGGTAGCGCCCCTCTGGGTCCTTAAGCACAGCCTCTTTCTCAAGCCCCACGTTCCTCGCTATCAAGATGGCCACCCCTCTCTTTTTATTTTTGTGGGATGCACTGAAGACCTCCCCAATACCTCCTCCCCGGATTTTGGGTTCCTTCCCCCGTGGCCAGTGGGTTTCCTGCAAGAAGAGGATGTCGAGGTTGGTCCTTCTGAACTCTCTACAGACCAGGGATCTCTTTGTGGGCGTATTTAAGCCCCGTACATTGAGGGAGCCCACTCCCAGGGCAGGTAGACTATCAGCCATAGTCCCAGATTCCCTCCCTCCCGGTCACTACCCTCGTATCTCTTTCCTTCGCGTGCTCCCTTGGTTCTACTTTGTGGATCCCTTCTCCTCCCCCCCCGGAGGGCCTGAAACACCCCAACTGCCCCCCGTGTCCCAACCGTGTCTGAACAACCCCCACTCCCGAATATACCCCCACCCCCCTCCCCGGCGTCCAGCCAATTAGTTCTGCCATAGCTGGCTTTTGGCCGAACCACCAGCCTGCCCACCTCGGCCAGGCATTTCACCCATAAAGCTCCTCCCCTTGAGCCCCCCACATTCCCCCCCGGTCGCAACCCGACCGTGTGTCCCCTGTACTTGCTGTTCGTGTGGACGGTAGTAGTGGTAGACTCTCCGAATCTGCTCCTATCCGTCCCGGGTTCAGTGGGTTACCCCCATTATCAGTCCTCGGAGTCATGTGTTCTCCCTCTTTTGCTGGAGATGGGGTGTTCATTTTCCGAAATTTCCTTGCGCCGGTGCGCCTTCTCCTCTCTCCGGATGGGCCGGGGCTGTTCGTTCTAAGGTTTTCTGGTCCCACTGGACCTCTCCGGGGGTGCGGGTCCACTGTGTACTCTTGAATGGCACTCCGGATGTCTTCTTCCGTGATCAGGGTTGAGCGTTGGCCCATGTATTCAAAGTTCAGGGAGAAGGGGTAGCCCCATCTATAACGCACGCCCCTTTCCCTGAATAATAGTGTGAGGGGTCGACATAGTCTGCGCTTGGCCAGCGTGTAGGAGGAAAGATCCTGGTATATTGAGACCCGGGCATTGTTGTAGGTGATTTCTCTGGTCTTTCGGGCCTCCTCCAGCACCTTTGTCTTCTCTGAGTAATAGTGGAACCGGACCAAGATTGACCGGGGGGCCCCCACTCTACCCCCTGCCCTATGCACTCTGTCGAATGTTGGCTCGGTTGTCATTTCCCCTGCAAATAGGAGGGTGATGATGTCCTTCACTATTCGAATGACGTCCCTCTCCGTTTCCCCCTCCGCTTCAGGCACACCGAAAATTCTGAGGTTGTTCCGCCTCTCTCTGTTTTCAAAGTCGTCCATCTGTCGGGCCCTTTCCTCGTCCCTCTTCTCCAGGGCCTCCAGCCTCATACAGAGTTGTATGTCCTGGGCTGCTGTTGATGATTGGTTGGCCTCCACTTGTAATAGTCTATCTTCGACCTTGTCCACCCTCTGGTCCATTTTTTCAAATTTCTGGGCTATGTCTGAACGCATGTCCCTGATTTCCTGCAAGATCGAGGCAAAGCCTCTTTCCATTGCTGCCGACGAAGGGGCCGCGTCTTCCTGTCGGGCCATGGTTTCCCTAGGGTCCGCGCTCATATTGCCTCTGGGGGTCTCCTGGAAACGGTATCCCTGTAGGGATTCCCGCCAGTTCATATGATAATCACCTGCAATTAACAGTGTCGATCCCCGCCCGCTCCGGGTCAGTGTACGAACTCCCTCCGCGGCCGGATGGGGGCTTGGCTATTTCCTGGGGGTTAGCCTTTACTTGGGGGGGGGCGGGCACACGCCCCACCCGTTCCTGGGTGGGGGCCTCACACCCCTCTCGATGTCCTCCGCAGTGTTCTGGGGCTTCTTCTGTCCAACCCCGTAGGAGGGTGTCGCGTGCGGCCTGGGAGCCCCGCCTGAGGGCTCCCGCGGTGTGTGTGGGGGGGGCGGGCACACGCCCCACCAGCGGCGGGTGGGGGCCTCACACCCCGTCTACCCCGAGTTCTGTTATCCGCGGGGGAGGGGAGCAGGGCGGAGAAGATCCGTTCCAGGGGTCCTCACGCGGTGTTTCTGGGGCGCGGGCGACTGTCCCCACTCGCGCCGGCGGGGGGGGCAGGCCCGGGCCCCCTCACGTTGCTGCCGCTCACTTTCCTCGTCCTCCCCCTCCGGGACCCCGCGGTCCGCGGCTGCCCGCCCGGGGGACTCCCGATGGGGGCGGGGGCGGTCGAGCGCCGGCCCCCTCCGCTCGAGCAGGTCCAGCCACGGGGGCTCCGGGCCGGTCGCTGTGCCCGCGCTTCTCCGTTCCGGGTGGTGGGGCGGGGGGGGAGCCTGTCTCCCGAGCCGCCGCCGGGCCTCCCGGACCTCCGGCTTCACGTCGCGGCGAGGGAGCCTCCGAAGCGACGCTCGCCCGGACGCGTTCACGTGCCCAGGCCGCGTCTTCTTCCGCTGGGGCCTTTCTCGGGAACCCCGGGGTCCTCGGATTCCGCTCTTTCTCCTGCGGGGCGCCCCAAGGGTTCGCTCGTCCTGTCCGCCGTGTTGGGCCCGCCGGGGGGGTCTCAGGGGGGGCTCAAAACCCTCTGGACGCCTGGCTTCGGGGAGAGCAGCACGTTCAGGCAGCCATTGCCTGCGCGCCCCCTGGTGGCCTCCCCTGTTGGCCTTTCTACAGACAAAGGTCTCTTGTCACATTTAGTGACTGACGAAGAACTGTTAAAAATCTCGAATCTTGAGACGTGAAACCTTGTGATGAACAATTTAATTCCCAAACAAGTTCTGAACAATAAACGACTATCTACGCCTACTGTGGGGTTGACTTGTCTCCCCACTGTCAATGATATTCTGTTACAGGAGGAAAGCTCTTGTCATTTTCCGGTTCAGTCGCGTGGCCCCAAGATTGCCTTGGTCAGCACCGAAAATACATTGAAGGCCCCTGCTAATATTCCACGCTCTTTGCCCACAATCAATCCAATTTGTTCCCTAATTGATCTTCCCATACTAAAAACAGCAGGTCAAGCTGCTCTAGGAGCAGCCTTTGAATGCACCGAACTTGACAACGATAGCGCTTTGGCATGTCAAGCTCCAGACATTGGTCGCTCTTCCATCTCAAGTGCAAATGATCAACTCAGCGATGTTCAGCCATTCAGCACTCCTCAGCCACCGGCACTAGAATTCAATACACTCCCTATTCAACGCGATCGGAGTGCGATTGCTCGCGCTAGTCGCCTGCAAAGAGTTGCCGAGCTTAAGGCAAAACGTACTTCCATCATACCTCCTGTATGTGAAAACTTAACGTTGAATGCAAGTACTCCACACCCAAGGCCATCTCAGTTTGGCGAAGAAGTTCATCCGACGATTTCTGCAAAAATATTCTCCAACTTTAACCCGCATTATAACTTGGATAATTCAGTTGGCTCCTTGTCCCTTCATGATTCTGTACCTCAACCGCTTGGCATTTCACCCAAAGCGCTCTCTCAGATACACGACAATGTCTTTGCTGCCTCTGCTGTTGCCTTAGCTCCATTCACCAACATTTTTGAATCATTGATAGGAGCTTTAAGTGATCAAGGTGCTGCCATCTCTAATCTAACGACAAAAATCGATAAACTTCAACACTTTTCGTGCTTCCTTCAAGCTCAAATGACAACAAATGCTGAAAATGCGATGAGATGGTAAGACAGGTTGAGCGATCTAGCTACTCGTCATCATTGTCAAAATGACTCCCTAATGGAAGGTTTGTTGGACTCTGTGAAATGGATGCGAAAAAACACAATCTTCGCCTCCTGAGGCCTCCTCCAGCACCTTTGTCTTCTCTGAGTAATAGTGGAACCGGACCAAGATTGACCGGGGGGCCCCCACTCTACCCCCTGCCCTATGCACTCTGTCGAATGTTGGCTCGGTTGTCATTTCCCCTGCAAATAGGAGGGTGATGATGTCCTTCACTATTCGAATGACGTCCCTCTCCGTTTCCCCCTCCGCTTCAGGCACACCGAAAATTCTGAGGTTGTTCCGCCTCTCTCTGTTTTCAAAGTCGTCCATCTGTCGGGCCCTTTCCTCGTCCCTCTTCTCCAGGGCCTCCAGCCTCATACAGAGTTGTATGTCCTGGGCTGCTGTTGATGATTGGTTGGCCTCCACTTGTAATAGTCTATCTTCGACCTTGTCCACCCTCTGGTCCATTTTTTCAAATTTCTGGGCTATGTCTGAACGCATGTCCCTGATTTCCTGCAAGATCGAGGCAAAGCCTCTTTCCATTGCTGCCGACGAAGGGGCCGCGTCTTCCTGTCGGGCCATGGTTTCCCTAGGGTCCGCGCTCATATTGCCTCTGGGGGTCTCCTGGAAACGGTATCCCTGTAGGGATTCCCGCCAGTTCATATGATAATCACCTGCAATTAACAGTGTCGATCCCCGCCCGCTCCGGGTCAGTGTACGAACTCCCTCCGCGGCCGGATGGGGGCTTGGCTATTTCCTGGGGGTTAGCCTTTACTTGGGGGGGGGCGGGCACACGCCCCACCCGTTCCTGGGTGGGGGCCTCACACCCCTCTCGATGTCCTCCGCAGTGTTCTGGGGCTTCTTCTGTCCAACCCCGTAGGAGGGTGTCGCGTGCGGCCTGGGAGCCCCGCCTGAGGGCTCCCGCGGTGTGTGTGGGGGGGGCGGGCACACGCCCCACCAGCGGCGGGTGGGGGCCTCACACCCCGTCTACCCCGAGTTCTGTTATCCGCGGGGGAGGGGAGCAGGGCGGAGAAGATCCGTTCCAGGGGTCCTCACGCGGTGTTTCTGGGGCGCGGGCGACTGTCCCCACTCGCGCCGGCGGGGGGGGCAGGCCCGGGCCCCCTCACGTTGCTGCCGCTCACTTTCCTCGTCCTCCCCCTCCGGGACCCCGCGGTCCGCGGCTGCCCGCCCGGGGGACTCCCGATGGGGGCGGGGGCGGTCGAGCGCCGGCCCCCTCCGCTCGAGCAGGTCCAGCCACGGGGGCTCCGGGCCGGTCGCTGTGCCCGCGCTTCTCCGTTCCGGGTGGTGGGGCGGGGGGGGAGCCTGTCTCCCGAGCCGCCGCCGGGCCTCCCGGACCTCCGGCTTCACGTCGCGGCGAGGGAGCCTCCGAAGCGACGCTCGCCCGGACGCGTTCACGTGCCCAGGCCGCGTCTTCTTCCGCTGGGGCCTTTCTCGGGAACCCCGGGGTCCTCGGATTCCGCTCTTTCTCCTGCGGGGCGCCCCAAGGGTTCGCTCGTCCTGTCCGCCGTGTTGGGCCCGCCGGGGGGGTCTCAGGGGGGGCTCAAAACCCTCTGGACGCCTGGCTTCGGGGAGAGCAGCACGTTCAGGCAGCCATTGCCTGCGCGCCCCCTGGTGGCCTCCCCTGTTGGCCTTTCTACAGACAAAGGTCTCTTGTCACATTTAGTGACTGACGAAGAACTGTTAAAAATCTCGAATCTTGAGACGTGAAACCTTGTGATGAACAATTTAATTCCCAAACAAGTTCTGAACAATAAACGACTATCTACGCCTACTGTGGGGTTGACTTGTCTCCCCACTGTCAATGATATTCTGTTACAGGAGGAAAGCTCTTGTCATTTTCCGGTTCAGTCGCGTGGCCCCAAGATTGCCTTGGTCAGCACCGAAAATACATTGAAGGCCCCTGCTAATATTCCACGCTCTTTGCCCACAATCAATCCAATTTGTTCCCTAATTGATCTTCCCATACTAAAAACAGCAGGTCAAGCTGCTCTAGGAGCAGCCTTTGAATGCACCGAACTTGACAACGATAGCGCTTTGGCATGTCAAGCTCCAGACATTGGTCGCTCTTCCATCTCAAGTGCAAATGATCAACTCAGCGATGTTCAGCCATTCAGCACTCCTCAGCCACCGGCACTAGAATTCAATACACTCCCTATTCAACGCGATCGGAGTGCGATTGCTCGCGCTAGTCGCCTGCAAAGAGTTGCCGAGCTTAAGGCAAAACGTACTTCCATCATACCTCCTGTATGTGAAAACTTAACGTTGAATGCAAGTACTCCACACCCAAGGCCATCTCAGTTTGGCGAAGAAGTTCATCCGACGATTTCTGCAAAAATATTCTCCAACTTTAACCCGCATTATAACTTGGATAATTCAGTTGGCTCCTTGTCCCTTCATGATTCTGTACCTCAACCGCTTGGCATTTCACCCAAAGCGCTCTCTCAGATACACGACAATGTCTTTGCTGCCTCTGCTGTTGCCTTAGCTCCATTCACCAACATTTTTGAATCATTGATAGGAGCTTTAAGTGATCAAGGTGCTGCCATCTCTAATCTAACGACAAAAATCGATAAACTTCAACACTTTTCGTGCTTCCTTCAAGCTCAAATGACAACAAATGCTGAAAATGCGATGAGATGGTAAGACAGGTTGAGCGATCTAGCTACTCGTCATCATTGTCAAAATGACTCCCTAATGGAAGGTTTGTTGGACTCTGTGAAATGGATGCGAAAAAACACAATCTTCGCCTCCTGAGGCGCTTGCAAGATACAAGAAAATTCATCAGGATCCCCTCATCCTCAAGTCTCGACCGCACCTGTGACAATTGAAAACGAACCCTCGCAGTCTGATCCAACTGTGAGCCTTCTGGCTCCCTCCCATGACACTTCGGTTCCAAACTGGAAAATGCAGGGATCAGTCCCTCAAACAAGCAGTCTCGCAACAAAAGCAATTCCGTCACAAGGACATGTACCGGCGCAAACCTCTACGTCAGTGAATTCATTCAACATATTGAAAGGGCCAGCAAAAACAATCACTACAAGCGCTGAAACTAATCTGAAAAAGTCTGCCGGACAAAAAGCAGAGCATCCTAACAAAAAATGTATACAACCTAAACAAAAACAGCAAATCAAAAAAATGTTTATAAGGAACCTAACAACCCTGAAGAAGACAAGTCTGTTCACTCGACATGTTCATACAACGACTGTAACAAAACCTACAAACAATGCACCATCAAGATCAATAGGTGCCAGACCGAGGTCCACCTCAGCAAAACGCCGGCGCATAGCATCCAATGATGCTTCCATTGGAAATGGCTCTCATGACTCTTCTGTTGACCTATGTGATCTATCCACTTACTCAGCTGATCTTGAGAATTCCACCAATGCTTCTATTGTAGCCCCAGCTGTATTATCAACTGGGCCATCAATGAGGGAGAAGCTAGAGGCAAATAAAACTTCGAAGATCGCCCAATCAAGGCCCAATGTTCGACAAATTTCACCCTTAACAAAGAGGACAGCTCAGCAACCACTAAGTTCTAGGCTAAATCCTAAACACACGTCGAATCAGCTAAAATCGCGCTTGCCTCCAGTTCAGCGCGCTTCTGGTCCTGCGAATCTTGAGTCTCAAACTTGCAAGTGGAAACTATGTCTCCAAAACATCCATTCAGACGGCAACAAAGTTAATCTAAATAGAGGAAACATTCTAAAACTGCTCGCATGCATACCACCACTGCGAGCCATTTCACCAGATGACATCAAAATTGTGGAATATATAACGGAAACGTCTTCCGACCAAGTGTTTCTCCATATCTCATCGACGGCATGAAAAACATGCTACTTCAAGCAAACGAAGATCTCCTGCTTTACGGCTTCGATCTCACCCTCAAGCCTCTTGCTACGAGAGCCGTTTCATCTTCCAAGGTAAATCGTGACCATGAAGCAAGTCACGGCACCGCCAGGCGATTGGCCTTGCGCCAGTCTCTAGTCTCATTGCCCATCATTTTAGAAGCTGCCACGCATCAGTCATTTGAAAGAAGAGCCAACAATGCGAAAAGATTCCCAAATGGACCACGCAAATAACAATGAGCCAACTTCAAACAACAAGAACTAATTCTACTGTCATGGAACACGAGAGGATTCACGCATTTGTTTAACACATTTCAAGAATCTTTGGTGAATGTGTTTGCGATATGCTTACAGGAAACGTGGCTACGGGATCCCCCCACTCGCGATGGATTCATTACGCTGATAAATCCAGCTGGCAAGAACCCAAAAGGTCGACCTTTTGCGGGCTTGCTAACACTCTTGAAAATCCAGAACTGGTGGTTGCTTGTTGTCTCCACGAATCCTGATCTATTTGTGCAAAGCACTCTGATCAAACTTTCGCTAAGAGCCACTGTTTCCAATCTTGTAATAATAAATGGATACTGGAATCCCGCCATGATTTCATCAACATCTTTCATCCAGTCAGTATTGAACGAAATAGATCACACCTTTTTAGAATACGACAATGTTTCTGTACTCAACTGCGGCGACCTCAACTTCAGGTGGTTTAAATATGACCCACTTACTAAATTAAATGTTCGGCTTCCTGATCTTGAAGTAGCTCAGCGAGGCCAAACTTGGGCAAAGGATCTTTTGGTACACAACTGCCAGATGCTAAATGGAACAATAAAGGGCGATTCTCCCGCAATTCCGACGTGGCATTGCATGGCACGAACAAATACTCTTGATTACTTTTGGGCCTTGGCGGATCTCTTCCACAAAGTCTCTTCCCTTAAAGTGCGGCCGATGTCATCTAGCGATCATAACCTGCTGCGGCTTGTTTGGCGTGAAGAGCATTGCAATACGCCAGAAACATACTCCTTTCAATTACAAACAAATGCAGCAGGCAATCGATTAGCAATTAATGGATCTGCTATTGCCAATCTAAGCCACAGCGTAAACGCATTTGAGATAGTAGAATATACACATCTGCTGATGGACCACACTCAAATCATTTCCAACTCAAGAACGTTCGGGTCATTGCCGAAACATCTATATATTTCTGAAATTGCATTGGCAAAAACACTATTAAGGAAAGATCTCAGGCAAATCAAAAGAGAGCCGAGCGACCCACGTTGTAAGGCAATGAAGATACAGAAAAATACCCGTGAAATCTGGGCCATCCTGAATAAGGGCCGCTCCAAATCATCCCCAGCAATATCTAATGAAATCACAAGCGACAAATGGCGCGAATACTTCACCTTAATGTACGAAAAACCTGTGTCTGAAGATCCGTCGCAGCCTGATGCGACACTTTCTATTTGGGATATTACACCTTCCTGCAAAGAGATTGAATCTGCAATCTCTAAGCTGAAAAATTCAAGAGCTGCTGGCCCGGACCAAATATCAAACCTCATGCTCAAAAAACACAGTGTACATTGGGCGAAATTCATCCACGAGTTGTTCTCTCAGATTACAAACAGCAGGAAGCTGCCCTCCTCCTGGTGCAGGGCAATTGTAGTTCCGATATACAAGAAGGGATGTCGAGCCGATCCTGCTAACTATCGCCCGATCGCCCTCCTAGATACTATTGGGAACATTTTCGGCTCTTTTTTGCGCCAACAGCTGGTGAATTGGGCAATTTCAGCAGGAAAACTTGACTGTCGCCAAACAGGGTTCACGAAAAACGTGGGGACTGACATGAATCTGACAATCTTGTCATTCTTAAAGTTGTCAGCGATGGAGGCGAAAAAAAGAATCTTCCTTCGACAAGCCTTTGATGCCATTAATAGGACCAAACTATGGGCAAAACTACGCTTGTGGCATTGTCCAGATCATCTGCTAGAGCCCATCATCGCACTGCACTCCAACACGTCCATTCAAATCAGAGTCAACTCACAAGGCGACCTCACAGATCCAATAAGAACATTTTAAGACGTCAAACAAGGTTGTCCCCTCACAGCAGATCTTTTTAAACTCTTTATAGCTGATTTACCGGAGTGGCTAAAGTCTGTCCATTGTTTTTCCCCCAAGCTTAATGGATCCTTCATCAATCACTTGGTTTATGCTGACGACATAGTGTTGGTTGACCAAACTCAAATCGGCCTTCAACATCTTCTTTTTCGCCTGCATGAGTTTCTAACGTTTAACGAGCTCTATTTAAATGCCGAGAAAACAAAAATCATGTGCATCGGTCAAGGTAGGTCAAAGAAAGACAGGTCTTTCCAATGGCACATAGAAAAAAAAAGTGCTAAATGTTGTGTCAAGTCTATCCGCTATCTTGATGTAATGGTCAATGACTCGGTCTGCGAAGCTGCATGGACCAGTGATCTGATGGACAAAATAAAGATCCTGAGTCTCCAAGCTGCCAAGATAAACATTGACTACGGGAAATTTTCTGTCACTCCCGTAGTAATGTTTTATCTTCAAAAAGTAATTCCAACTATCACTTTTGGCGGCGAAGCAGCATTGAATATCAATCACAACCTATGGTGCCAATTGGAGGAAAGTTTTGGAGACGTGTGCTGAGCCTTCCGAATTATATCTCTATGTCAGCCTTGAGACACGAGCTAGCTTTGAACTCTACGTATATATGACAATTGTCTGGAAATCTCTATCTACCTTGCGTAAAATACTACTCGGCTCTACCATCCCGGCATACAGCATCTTTAAACCGGGGCAAGAATCCATCGACAATGTCCTTATTCACGCATGGAAGCTCAAACTAAATTCTATTATGGCTGATGCAGGCATATCGGAAGAAGAGCTAGTCAAGCGTCCACAACATGCCAAGAAGAAGCTAGCAAAATGGGATTGGATCACAACCTACAACACCCGCCTAGCCCTCAAATCTACCCCGCCCACTTCCAGAAGTCAAGTCAAATTACACTGTCAACCAAAATATCTCACGAACTGTCAGTCTCGCCATCATAGGGCACAATTTCTAAGGCTGCGACTGAACGCTTTAAATACTAATGAGATGCTCTGGAGGCAAAAGAATAAAGAAACAGCAAATAACTAGTGCCGCTTTTGCAAAACTACAGAAGTTGAGTCCCTAAAGCACTTGGCTATATTGTGCCCAATGCTTACAGATTTCCGTGAGGTGCACCTAAACGAATTCAAAACACAATCCCAGGAGCCTGACGATTGGTGGGACTACGCCACAGCAGGTCATAACATCAAGCTTTCCTGCAACCTCATCAACTTCTTTGATGAAGCCCTAAAGTCAGTACCCAACTGAAGGCCACCAGTATCTGAAAGATCTGCCTTCATGGTGGTTGCCCCTTCCGGTAACTGTGTTACCTTATAGTATAACACCTATTGTTAAATTTGACTAAGGCTACCCAGGGAGGAGATGAAAAAGGAAATGTATCTAATTGTTCTTTCTTTTGAAAATGTAACAAAAACATGATATGAAATATCAAGTTGAAGTTTTACAATAAAAATAAAAAATAAAAAAAATATCCGAATGGTGGTGGAGGCAGCCACTCCCAACGCCATGCCCCTGGCGGAGCTAGAAGCGGCAGCTGCCGAAGATTAATGCTTTTGAATCCTAAAGCATTCCATGCAACAGGGGTCGTGGAAGTCAGTGCTAAAATCTTTGGCAGGGTGGACTCAGGAAGCCAAGACCGGACTGGAGCAGCTGTGGAAGATCAGGGAGTAACTGTCATTCTCGGCGTCGGGCCTGCTGCTCCGAGGTGACCGGATAGTAGTCCCCCAGTCGAAGGTGAAGGACGTGATCAGTCTAGCTCACCAGGGACACCAGGGCACTGCGAAGACCAAGGCCAGGCTGCGGCTGAAGGTTTGGTTCCCAGAACTCGAGCGGAAGGTCGACGACTTCGTAGCGGCCTGTGTGTGGTGTCAAGCAGCATCCCCATTACAGAGGGAATCTGTCATTGAGGCGATGCCCCGGGGCACACGACCTTGGGAAGTGGTCCATGCAGACTTTGGATCGACGACCATGGGCACCCACTTCCTGGTAATGGTCGACGAGTACTCAAGATATCCGGAAGTGGAGTTTGTGGAGTCTGTGGCGTTCGAACATGTGGTGGTGGGTGTGGAGAAAATGTTTGCGGCCCACGCGTTCCCCCCACACGCTGTACCCCGAAAACGGGGCACCCTTCCAGAGTGAAAGGTTCTCGGAGCTGATGGAGAGCTGCAGAGTGCGACACCGGAAGATAACCCTGTTGTTGCCCAGGGCGAATGGAGAGGTGGAAAGGCTAATGTGGACACTCAACAAGACCTTCAGGATCGCCCAAGGACAGGGACAGTCCCTCCAGAGAGCTCTTTATCAGTTTCTGCGGGTGTACCGCACCACCCCGCATGCTTCCATGGGCGTGGCTCTGGCGGAGGCGTTGCTCAGGCGCTGCCCGCGGTGTCTGCTTCCCGAGGAAGGGGAGAAGAAGCCAGGGGTGATTGACAACCAACAGGTCGAGGCGGACCGGAGGGTGAGGATCGAGCAAGAGAACTTGCGAAGAGGGCTTCGCCTGCAGCGGCCGGAGCCCGGGGACGAAGTGCTCATCCGCAATCAACACCCCCACGGGAATCTCTCCCTCCCCTATGAGCCGGAGCCGTTGGACATTGTGGCCGTCAAGGGGTCCATGGTAACTGCCTCTGACGGAAGGTCTACCATCACCAGGAATGTCAGTTTCTTTAAGAGGCTGGGGGATCCCAGAACTGAACCACCTCTGGAACCTGACTTGGTGGAGATACCGGACGATGGAGGAGGCCCTCCAGCACTCCAGAATCCCCTTTTCGGGGGGCGTTGTTGGAAAGACTGCCCATACCGGAGGTAAGCTGGAGGTACCACCAGAGGGCTGGGCGAGGGAAACCCGCTTACCTCAGCGATTACGTGCTGGGACAATTAATCAACCTGAGTCCGGGGAGTGTTGAGTAAGGGGACCCGGGTGGTTGATAATAAAGGGGCCAGTGGGGAAACTGTATTGATCGGTTGTGTTAATAACTTTGCGTGGTTTGCAGTGTGTATTGTTATAGTATTTTGTGTGTCCTCCCGAAAAAGGAGGAGTGTGGCGCTGCCCCTTTTACAGGGACGCGCACGCGGCGGCGTGACGTTTCACGCCACCGCGTGCAGCATAAATAAAGGGGGCGTTCCCGGACGCGGGCAGAGCGACCGGGAAGCCCGAACAGCAAGGACGTGTGGGGTGTGGTCCTTGCCAGGTTGGGGGCTTACGGGCATCGCATGGGGGGTCTGGACAAACCCCCAACAGCTGCCACCAGACTCACGGGTCTCATGAAAGGGGGTACCCCGGCGAGGAAGAGGGGAAGAATTGGAACCCTCAGATCCGACCCTGGTAGCAGCCCAGGACAACGATCGGCCGAACCGCAGTCATCTAGCCCTCCTCCAAGCCTGACTAGACGGCAACACAGCCGATACCACCTGAGAACAGCCGTGAAGCCGCCAGCCAAGCTAAGTGACTATGTGCACGAATAAGGACTCGAGCGATGTGCCATGGGTAGAATGTATTTTGTTTTGTTCATGTGGAAGTAGAGGACTGTTATGTTCACGTCACCACGTCTACATGGTGACGTGGAATAAACACTGCGACTTCCTCCCGAGGAGGAAGGACGGGCCCGGTCAAAGCCATGAATGAGTGGGATGAGTTCCTTCATCGTGCTGCATTTAGTGTACGCAGCGGCCCGGCTCGGTTCTGGGAGCACCAGAGGCGTTGCTAGGGGGCTATAGCCCCTGGTCTTTTGGTTGTAGCCCCGATAGAATCTCAGGAGCTACAACCAAAAGGCTAGCTAGCCCCCAGTCCCAACAGTTCCGGCATTAGCATAGCCCTGGGTCTTTTCCAGACCTAGCAACACCCCTGGGGAGCAGCAACACCTTTATAACAGCCATGATGTCTTCCTCTGAATCATCCTTCTGCTCATCTTTTCTTCCAGTAATAACTATTTATTCTCTCAATACTTCTTCATATGTCTGCTTAATAATGCTTTTCTCATTTCCTGACACTTCAGTTATTTTTTTTAAACGTCTCTCCACCAATGCCATTAGAAAAATAACATTGCTAGTATATGATGCATAAAGTAGTACTCAATATGATACATAAAGTTGAAATGCAGTAATGAAATATTAGGTTGCACACGCACTGGAATTAGTGAGAGCGCACAGGTTTATACATTTAAAAGCAAGCGTCATGATTCGCAATTTGAAGACTGACGGGAGCATGGCTCAACTGTGTGTATTCCATTGGACACGTTATGGCTGCAGCGATTTTTTTATTCTGTTTTCTTGCCACTGGGTTTCTTTTTTATTCCTTGTTTTTGTAACGATTGCAAAAGGGCAGATGGAATACTACTCAATGTAACTTCTTCCACATGAGCCACAGCAGAGGGAGGCTGTCCTATAGCTTGGGCACAGCAACTGAGTCATATGGTAGTCGTGGCCGAGCGGTTAAGGCGATAGACTAGAAATCTATTGGGGTCTCCCCGCGCAGGTTCGAATCCTGCCGACTACGGAAATTTTTATTTTTATTTTTTGCATAGCTGCAACAAGGGCGCTCGAAACGTATTTTAAAATTCCGCTTCAATGTTAAAGCACGTTTTCTGACACGTGGCGAAGCCGCACCGTACGGATGGCCACTCTGACTTTCTAGCAGCGTGATGCAGGAGAGGAGGGGCTTAGTCTACTCTGAGAATGAGCGGAGGGGATAAGCGATAAACAGAAGGTGAGGAAGAAAGAAGGGACGTCATCTGAACAGAATAACTAACTACAACACAGAGATGAGAAAGTGGCAGGGAGGTGGATTCTGTCAGTTATGGAGGTGACAGAGCAGTCCCTTTTTTATTACTTACAGCTTCTTCCATGTTATATGTGCTCCACCTCCTCAAAGCTGTTAACTAGAACGTTCTGTGAATCCATATAAAACATGCATTGGCAATGCCAAATGTTTGGGCTTTTTTTGCAGGCATTGGAAAGGCAGTTAGGTATTAACTGGCCATTGATAGTAGCAGGTGCAAAATGGTGCCAATACCTGGACATCTAATAGCAGTGCCTGGCAAATCTTTACTACTTACACACAAGCCACACATGTCTGCTGGTTTTTAGGAAGACTACAGTGAAGGACATGCATGGTGCTTATGGGCTGCCCCAAGTAGATACCACAGGTTGACGTCGGAAGCGGCCTCTTTCCAGTGTTTCCTGTTTCCTGGTTCTACGGAGGTGCAGCTTGACGTTTGCACGTTAGTGGGTCTGCTCGAAGGACGAGCCAGGCCGAGACGAGAGAGGGAGTGAGTGTTTTTGGAACCGCGCAGAGGAGCGCTGATCGTGCGTGACAAATCTTCGGTCCCCATGCACTCTTGCAGGCTGTGGCTGTGGCACAGTACAGCGGAGCTCGGGGGCGAGGTGAAGTGGGAAATCCACTCTTGACCCACTCTCGACCCAACCCAGTGTGGGCATGCAGTGAGCGGCAAAGACAGGGAAGTGCCTGTCACGGAGCGGTAAGTTTTTATTTCAGCTGCTTCTCAGCGGGCTGTGCTACAGAACCCTGATATTAGCACAGGCGCGCTGCCCTTCTGACTACGGTGTGCTGGTGCAGTTGCTGTTTTTTGCTTTGGGCATTGTGGCCCCCTTCTCCAGCCCCCCGGACCCCTGCAACCTAACAGCCCTCCCCTTGTGGTTGCCCTCACGTCAAAGTAAACTCCTGGTTGATGCCAATTTTTGGCTCACAGGTGAGCGTATGTAGAAGTAGCCCTCTTGTAGTGAGTCTATGAGTCTATGACCCCAAACATAGAGTGGCCTGTATTCTAGTGTTTGCGCTCTTTTGGGGTTGGAGTGACCAGAATGAGGGGTGGGTAGGGAAGTGGTAAGACTCCGAGTGGCTGGGTCTATAGGAATTGGAAGTGGAGGCGGCGAATAGCATAAACTGACTGCATCATTTGGCAGTGGTCCCTGGAGGAGTGTCTTCTTGTGGGATTATCATCCTCCACTGTGTGTGAATCACCAGGACGACTAAGTGTGAAGACACAACGTGGGAGCGGTTGTGTGCTCCATTTATCTTTATCCTTTATTCACGGGGGTGACTATTGACAGGACCCAGATTGACAGGATCCAGATAAAGTGATTGCAGTCACATCGCAACCACAAGTCATGCAGCGGGGGAAAAGAGCTCCCCATTCGACCTACAATCTACGGAAAACCAAGACTAAACCTGCGAAAGAATACAACGAGAACAACAAGAAAGGCGATAAACGCAAGAAGAACGCCAAAAATCTTACTCCAGGGGCGCAAGGAGCTATCACTGACTTATCAAAGACTGACTTCTTTGCGGTAAATCCCCCCCCTGAAATAAATTCAACGACCAATGAGGAAATGGGGGAGCCTGTCCCAAGTGGTAATATTTCCTTGAGCTCCACTAACTTTGATGACATAGACAACAATTCTTTACTTGATCTCTGTTTAAATATACAGAAAGTAATGTTATCTCAGATTCCTCAGAAGGCACCCAGTAGTATAACATCTCCCAAGGATAACATCTGCTCGCCCTCAAGTGTGCAAAATCCCGAGGGTAGCAATAGTCGCCTGTCTG
Source organism: Ambystoma mexicanum (assembly GCF_040938575.1). Classification (NCBI taxonomy): domain Eukaryota; kingdom Metazoa; phylum Chordata; class Amphibia; order Caudata; family Ambystomatidae; genus Ambystoma; species Ambystoma mexicanum. The sequence continues at coordinate 907,437 of NW_027182509.1, read as the reverse complement.
CCTCTCCAAATTTAGCGATGGCTTCCATGGAAGACGGACCTGAAAACGAGGTAGAGGATGATAATAGCCCTCACCTAAATAGAACTACGATAGCTGAGCTCCAATCCTCTGTGGCTTCCCTGCAATTTGCGCTAAAAATACTCCTGCAAATTTCAGGATGTATTTTGACAAATATCAACACCATCACCTTGGCGCTAGAGCACAAGGATATCCCTCGAGATGATGCGGAAATAAATCTATCTCATGCGTGCACTTAGTGGGTGAGGTGGAAGAGCAGGAAGTCTCTATCGTGGAAGATGGGGAAGATTCTGTGCATCACAGGAATATTCCAGATAGGGAGGTACCTGTAGAATGTGTAGAAGACCTGGAGCCTGTACAGAGTCCAGGGGCTTCCCCACCACTCACACGGAAACAACGGAGACTGGCTAAGAAGGCGCATAAAAATAAGAAAGCCACAAGGAATGTTCCACCTTCCACTGCTGGTTCGTTAACTGCCCCGGAAACCCGCTCCAAAAAAACTAGGAAAAGACTTGCGCGAGCGGTGGCTCGAGCGGCAGTGACAAAGGGGCCTCTTTCTGGTTGGTTAATACCGGGAGAGAAGGCTACTGTGGTGGATTTAGAAGAAACCTCGCCGGTGGACTCTGTGCAGGATCTTGATTCCAGCATCCTCTTCCAAACCGAAGAATCTGAGGAGACGGGTGTAGTAGGAGAATTACCAGAGCCTATTCGGCATGGACAAAAAAGTTTAGTGGAGGAATGTAATGAAAACCGCATTTGCTTCATTAAGAATCTCTATCCCAGTGGGAAAAATCCTTGGCTGTCACGCTCAGACTTGCTAACCAGACTTCATTATATCCCTCAACTTCGAGTACTGAAATCTGAAGACTTTGTTCATTGAACCTTTACAGGTGCCTAACTCACATGTCTCGGCTATACATTGTACCTTTTTGGCCTCTGCGCATTTACTCAGAAACTTTAAAGAACAACTGAGGGCAGTTGATATTGAGATTGATGTGGATCCTCAGGAGAAGGATCCCCATGATGAACTAGAGGACAGTGCTACAGTGGCTCCTACAGTAACTGAGTCTAAGTCTGTGGCAGTGGAAAACTCTGACTTGGCTGAAATACAACAAGCCCTTAAATCACTTTTGGAATCCTTACCGCGAGCACTTCAGAATCATTGATGTTTTTCTTTAATTTCCTGGAATTGTTTAGGCTTCGCGCGTCTTTTAAGGCCTGAGGGTTCAGCTGTCTTATTGTCTAATCACAGCTGCATTTGTCTCCAAGAAACTTGGTCAATGGACTCCCGACTACTTGACGGCTTTGTTACATATCAGTCATTTGCTAAGAAGGGTGAAAAGGGACGCCGTTTTGGGGGTTTACGTATAGGGGTGGTTAACACAGTTACTTCACGAAAGATACAGTGTAAAGCAGAGGATTATCTGCTGGTGGTAGAGGTTGATTTTGTTAATGAAGGTGATCAGTGTAGATTTTTATTGATCAACCTTTACAACCCCCCTGGCGCTGTGATAAGAGAATCTCTACAAGATGCAATTCAGGAGATATTATCTTCTTGGTCATTAAGGCCTGGTAACATTGTGGTAGTGGTAGTGGGGGATTTTAACTGCCATATGACAGGCGATTATCTTGTATCTTCTAATCCTGACCTCAGTGTAAAATGCTTAATGTCACATGGTAGAAGGGAGGGAGAAGGATTAGGTTGGTTGCAACTATTTGAATCATGGGAATTGGCCATGATCAATGGTCGCACATTGGGAGATCGGCCTGGGAAACACACCTGGACGAATGGTAAATCGTTCAGTACCCTGGACTACATATTTATGTGTCCTGAGATGCAGTCCAGAGTTGCCGACATGATTGTTACTCCCAACAAATGGAGCGACCATGCGTTGCTCCATTGTTCTTTCCGCCTCCCTTCCCCCTCCTCACTCCATACTAATATTGGCAGTATTCAAACTAATTGTTCAGGCACTAGAATAATTTGGACAGAGAATAATATAAAAGCAGCCTCGGACGCTCTTATAGCTGCTGAGATACGGGATCGTCCTTATTTTGATCTCATGACAGTAAATGGCATAGAAGAATGGATTCGGGGATTCGCTGGCATACATGCCACAATAAAAACTAGGCAAATATTAAAGCCTGAGGGTAGAATTCTCCATTATAAGAAGGAAATCCGGGAGGCCAAGAGAGGATATAGAGCTGAGATTCGGGGTCTTAAGAGCATGAACTTCGTGGGAGCTGTCTATTACGAGAAAATCAGAAAGGCTAAAAACAGATATAGAGCCTGTATTAAGAGCATAAAAAGGACAGAGAGGAATAACAGACATCAAAGGCTTGTACAAACTATCTGTTCTAGAAACTCTCCTAGTATATGGTCCCTACTAAATGAGAACAGAGAGAAGGTTAATGCACCATTAACTAACCCCATTGGCGAAGAAGAATGGATACAATTCCTATTAGGGCGTAACTCGGGAGACGAGGAGGTCCCTAGAATATCTCAAGTGAAGGTTCCCTTCCCTCCGCCTTTTGAGGTTTCTGCGGAGGCTATTTATAACAAAATAGTTACCCTTAAGGCCTCTAGAGCCCCTGGCCCTAACGGGCTGGCTAATGCAGTAATTAAGAACTATCCTACATTTTGGGCATACCTCCTTTCGATCCTCTTTAAAAAGATCTTAGCTCAGGGGACCATTCCCTGTTCTTGGCAAACGGCTAGCCTCGTCCCTGTGTTCAAAAATGGTAGCCGTATATATCCTAATAACTACAGGCTCCTTTCGATGCTGGATATTACTTTTAAACGTTCTGCTGCTTTACTGCTTAGTGAGCTGCAGAAATGGGTGGAACAAACTAACATACTTAGCAGGTTCCAATGTGGTTTTCGGCGAGACTTCTCTACCTCTCATAATCTATGGGTAATGGACATCCTTCGCACACGGGCTCTTAGTAAGGGGCAGCCCCCGCTTTATGCGTTATATATAGATTTTAAGGCTGCCTTCGATACTATTCCAAGAGCAAGGCTATGGATTAAGTTGGAAACAATGGGTTGCCAGCCTGGTCTGTTATATTATTTAAGACAGCTGCACCATAACACCTCTGTGTCCCTCAGATTAAATCAGGAAGGCAGCACGACTAGACAGGTGATCCAGAATAGGGGGGTAAAGCAGGGATGTGTAACTGCACCTCTCATTTACAATCTCTATGTATACGACATTCCAGCAGCACTTGCCGAAGCTAGTAACTGCCCTCCAAAAATATGTGACACTCCCTGCATAGTTTTAGCATATGCTGATGATTTGGTTGTATTCGACAACACCATAGCAGGACTTAGGCGTTCTGCAATAGCCTTATGGGATCATGCTAGGCACAACGGCCTGAGTATAAATTTAGATAAAACAAAGGTACTTAGATTCACGAGGAAAAGAGCATCTCGAGTCAACCTACGGGTATATAATAATTATATACTCAATGCTCCTTCCTATAGGTATCTTGGAGTAGACATCGAGCCGCTGGGAGATTATTCCTTGTGTCGGCAAGGACGTGAAACCAGGGCTATGCAAGTAACCGCATTAATATCATCGTTTACTAACAAGCAGGGTGGTTTTACCTTGTGGGGGACTAGACATCCATACATTCAAGTGTTTGCACCTATGGTCATTTACGGTCTGGAGTCCCTTCTTTCTTTTGATCTTGCCTGGCTGCAGGTGGTGGAGGGTAAATTCTGGCGCAGGATACTGGGATTACCTCCGAGTGTGCCAATGGCCCTGATCAGGCTTGAACTGGGCCTTCCCTCACTTAAATCATTGGTGCTCAAGAGGAGGGCAGGACTATATCTTAAAATGAAGGGTAGCCCAACTAATCCATTATTGGCAGTGATACATCAAGAAATATGTAAAAAACACACCACTTCCCCCTTTTTGAACGATATGACCAAATTTCTTATAGCGATAGGTTGGACGCACAGAGGGGAGACTGCCTCTAAAGATGTATTAGGAGCACTCGGCAAAAAGGTGGACTTGTGGGACTGGTTCGAAAATTTCGCACATCTAAGTAGTTTAAAGTCTTATCATTTTGTAAAATATAGACTTTATATTTTTATGCAACCTCAAGCATATTTGAATCTTTGTCCAACTAATAGGCTTAGACGCTTTATTATCTTGTTACGACTAGAGCAACTACCCACTTTTTATAATGTAGGAGCCAGGGAAAAAATACCTATTAGTGAGCGAGTCTGTCGGATATGCAAATTCCCCGAATGCTTGGAAACAGCCAAACATGTGTTGACTGAGTGCTCGAGTCTGGAACGGCCGATTTTGAAATATCTTGGGGAATTTGTACATGATCATTTGACCATCTATGAAACCTCATTTTGGCTCTATTGTACAAATTCCAGCAATATGCATCTGTTTATTGCATTGTATAATGTTTGGCAGCAATTTGAAAAACATCTGGGTTCTTTGCTTTGAGTTAAAATATTTCCTTATGGTGGGTTGTAATTGTTGGCGGTAATTTCTCTAGTCAGAGATAGCATACACATGATGTCTTATTTTTTACTTCTAAGCAGGACAACAGTGGGTGAGAGGCCTGCTGTGTGTGTTTGGTGAAGATTGTGTTGAGACGAAGACAAAGATTTAAATTAACAAAATTGTTTCATTTGAGCACTTTGTTCCTTTTTTGAGGATTTAATATTTTTAATATCTTAAAGAAATTTTGCTTGTTTGTTTAATTATGTATTTTCATTGGTCTATTTATTGTATGTAATTTGTATTATGTGTAAAGTTTGAATTTATTTCAATCTGTATCACATTAAAGAAATTGTAAATTGTATAACTCTAGTGGCTGAAGGCAGACCTGGGAGCTGAATAAATTCCCATGAGAGGTGTTTTGGTGGGAAGGTGCAGGAACTCGGTGTGAATGGCCATATGGATTAGTATGGCCATGGGCAATAAATGGGTGGGCAAATAACCACATAACACCTGTGGTATTGTGGGGCGATGTCAGGCCCTACACGCTGGCGCACACACACGCATCCAGCACTCATACTGAGAGACACGCCGGAGACGTGTTGCTGCTATGGTCTCCGACGCGAACTGCCAGCCGGGACCGTCTTTATTCAGAACGCGCATGCGCGAGCCTCGTTGTGGGCCGCGCATGCGCAATACCACGTATTAACTACGCAACATCCCTCCTTTTTCCCCAAACAATGAACATTAATTAACAGTGTAACTTAACAACGTATTCTTCAAACAGAAACGTTCCAACACGACCTTGATTACGAGGCAGGGTCCATAATAAAGTCTTGGAACCTCTGCGGCGGCTTGCGCCCCGCCCGGCTTGGGTACCTGCGTGCCTCGGCCTCAGGCACCTCTTGTGTCCCTTGAGTCTCGGGCAGTCCATCGTGTCTCAGTGGTGGTCCATCGCTTGGCTCAGGTGCCAGAGTGTCGACTTCATCCGTTTCGGCAGATCCCACGCGCTTGAAAAACGAGATGTTCCTGGTGACAGTTCCACGTGCGTTGGCAGCTGTGACCATCGAGCCGTTTACGTGTGTCACCCCCAGGGGCTGTGTTTCGTAGGTTAACGATAACTTCCTTTCTGCTCTCCTGTTTCGCACCAGCAAGGTATCCCCCACTGCAATCGTCCTCTCCGAGAGCTTCCTCCTGATCGTCTCATTTTCGTTCCGCGCCGCCCTCTCCGTTCGCACGTGACCATTTTCAATCTCCCCCTGCTGGCGGCCTTCCATTTCCGGCAGGAGCCCTCTTGGTACACGCTTGAAGAGTGCTTCGGCTGGGGCGACCCTGGTTGATTGATGTGGGGTCGAGCGATACTCTCGAAGGAAGTCAAATAAGTTGCGTCGGAGGTCTGCGCCTCCATCTGCTGATATGCGGTACACTTTGTTGAGCGTTCGCATGAAGCACTCTACCTCCCCATTTGCCCTCGGCCAGAGAGGTGTGATTTTCCTATGGCGTATTTCCCTCTCCTCACAATATTGAGCAAAACGTTGCCCCCGAAATGGTGCCCCATTGTCTGAGCATATCTCCACCGGAAATCCATGCGTGGCGAACATTTTCTCCAGCGCCATGATGGTGTGGTCACTCGCCGTCGATTCCACCAGTTCAACCTCCGGATAGCGGGACCACTGGTCTGTCACCACTAGAAAATAGAGCCCTCGGCCGGTGGATCCAAAATCGGCATGGACCGTCCCCCATGGCTGGTCACTTCTCTCCATTGTTTGGATTGGCGGGGCCCTCTCCACCGGGTGTGCTGCTTTGCAGGGGATGCACCTTCTCACAAACTCCTCCACTCTACTTTCCAGGTCAGGGAACCAGACCTTGAGTCTCAGTCTTGCTTTCATCTTGGCCATCCCTTGGTGCCCATTGTGTGCGAGCTGCAGAACCTTGTCAACCAGTGTTCTCGGGATGACAATCTGGTGACCCCTTAGCAGGAGGCCATCCTCGGCTACCGAGAGCTCATGGCACGCCTTCCAGAGGGCCTGCAGGTCTTTCTGAGCCCCTGCGTTCCTTTGGGAGTTGTCATGGAGGACCTCTTGCCATTCTCCATTTGCCATTGCAAGCTTGATCTTTGTGAACGTCTCGTCCTTGTTGGAGTCTTCAGCGATCTCCTGGCGGGATAGGGCAACGGGCAGCGCCGATTCGACCGCGAGATGTATCGCTTCAATACCTTCTGCCACTTCCACTGTGTCCTTTGGCCTCCCCGCACCTGGTTGGCGGGACAGCTAGTCTGCTGGGTTGTCAGAGCCTGGTCGATACAGCAGCTTGACCCCGTACTCCATTAACGACAGCATCCATCTCTCTATTCTAGGTGGTGGTTTGGATGAGGTTCCGGACAAGATCGGGATGAGAGGCTTGTGGTCTGTTACCACGACGACCGGTTTTCCCAAAATGTATATCCGGAAATGCCTGCACCCCCATAGGATGGCCAGAGCTTCCCATTCAATCTGAGAGTACCATCTCTCCGTCTCTGTTAGCGCTTTGCTGGCATATGCGGTGGGCCTCATGGTTCCTTGATTGTCGGCCTGCATGAGGACAGCCCCAGTCCTACGGGGCTGGCATCGACTACAATTTCAGACTCACGATCAGGATTAAAGTATGCCATCGTTTCTTGTTCCAATAGGGCATTTTTGATGTTGTCGAAAGCCCTCTGTTCTTTATCCCCCCAGTTCCAGGCGATGTCGTTTCTGGTGAGCGCTCTCAGGGGTTCCGACAGGGAGGCTAGATCGCGGATGAAATGACCACAATACGTCACCATACCCAGGAAGCTTCTGATTTCAGATGGTGAGGTTGGCGGGGTCGCTTCCCGGATGTCTTTCACCTTTTCGGGATCGGGTGAGATGCCCCCCGCGTGGAAGACAAACCTGAAAAATTCCAGCCTGTCCCTCAGGAACTCACACTTCTCTTTGTGCAGTGTCAACCCTAGGTCGCGCAGCCTCACCAGTATGCTTTACAGGCGCTTTAGGTGTTCAGCCTCGGAACGGGCAAAGACCAGAATGTCATCCTCTTGATGTCCACCTTGACTTTCCTGGGGTAGTGCGGCCGATTGCAAAAGCCTCACCTTCCTTTCTCCCATGCGTGACTGCATCCATTTTCGCACCCCTCGCTTCAGCCAGCTCATAAGCCCTCCCTGTGTCCAGGATCTGTTGTAGGGTCAAACCAGGCTCCCTCAATACCTGCCTTCTAAGTTTACCGGAGCTGCAGCCCTGCAACAACTGGTTCCGAACCATCTCCTCTTCATTTCCCCATCTACAGGAGCTTGCCAGAACTCTGAGTCGCGCAAAAAATTGATCCAATGACTCTTCCTCTCGTTGTCTTTCCGCACTCATGACGAACCTGTCAAAGTCTACATTCGCCATTGGCAGAAAGTGATCTCGGAGCGCTTGCTTCACCGCAGCATATGTCGCAGCCGGAATGTTCAGAGAGTCATATATCTTGTGAACCTCGGCCCCTGCCGAGTACACCCTGATTGCGATCCTTTCTTCGTCCTCCATGATCCCCGAGGCCGTGAAGAACATCTCCAACCTCTTCACCCATAGGAGCCATTTAGGCCCCAACTTGGAACGAGGGTCCGTGGTATCGAATTCGGGCATGGGGGCTAGTGTGCTGTTCACCCTGCGAGGGATGGGGGCAGGGGCGCCATCCTGTTCCTCTTCCTCCCCCATTTTGCTGCGTGGTACTCACAGGTATACGTTGAACTTCTTTGAAGATAGGGCTCCGGATCACCCTTGGCGCGATACTTTACCCAGTACCACTCTTCTTTCCTTCCGTCAAAGTGCCACAACCTTGCAGCTGCACAGGCTGTGGAGGGTCCAAAAATTATGGTTTTTCTGTGCAAATCGCAGGTGGCGCACGAGCACCCTCACGGGCCGCAACCACTGCGTTCCGCGCACAATCCAAGTTGGCCGCCGGCCACACGTGTGGGCCGGGCCGACACAGAGCAGCGTTCTCCTCCCTGGACGCTACCGGAGCGGAGGACTGCTCCCGCGCCATCCTCGTCGCCAGTGTGGTATTGTGGGGCGATGTCAGGCCCCACACGCTGGCGTACACACATGCATCCAGCACTCATACAGAGAGACACGCCGGAGACGTGTTGCTGCTATGGTCTCCGGCGCGAACTGCCAGCCGGGACCGTCTTTATTCAGAACGCGCATGCGCGAGCCTCGTTGTGGGCCGCGCATGCGCAATACCGCGTATTAACTACGCAACAAAACCTACAAGCTTTGTGTCCATCCGTGTATGCCATTTCTCCCTATCTGTACTCTAATGCAATAGTTTCAGTCCAATAGTAATAGCCCAAACTAACGGTACCGGATAACTCTCAAACATGGAATGGTGAAATGTGTGCTCTGGAAGTGTGGGATAACTTCCACGCCTCCAATATCACAATTACAGTAACCATCATCATACATGCCAACCCTCCCGATTTAGGCGTGAGACTCCTGATTTTTCAGTGAAAAATATAGCTATTTTTCACATTCTCCCGCCTAAAATTACTTTAGCCCCAATGCATCCCTGTGGGGAGATGCAGTTCTCCCGATTTCCCTGTGAAAATCTCCCTCCCATGTGGCTCTGAATGTTGGCATGTATGCATCATCCCTGGCACGCCTGCAACTTCTAGTTTTTACACACAGTCATTTTGTATTCAAACGAAGGACTGCACTGGCCAATGGGACGGCCCTTAACGGGTCTGCGCTCCAGCATCGGATCTCGGTACCCGGCCTGCCTCAGTCCCGGCCAGGCGGCTCAGTGATCAAATCTGCTCTGTGCAAGTTCACAGATTACAATATCGAGCCCCCAGCTTTGCCGAGGGAACATACACCAAGCTGGGGGCAAAGTGAAATATGCCAGCAAGGATTGTGTCATTTGTAGTCTCTCAGTGAAACTGGGGAGAATGTCACAATTGTACACGTTGTGCTTACAATATTTCTACTTGGGTTTATAAAAGTGGGCTTGAAAAGTACACAAACCATGGTAAGGTACGCACACAAATATATAAATCCATAAAAATGCGTGTGTGTTTACCTTACAATGGTTTGTATAGTTATAAAGCAGAGCATAGTTGAAATCTTAACTAAAGGATGAAGAGGGGAGATGAGAATGCAAGTGAGTCGTGAATATTTGCTCAGGATGTCTTTTGTCAAGAGAGTTTACAATCCTGGATACTGGAGCAATTGACTTCCCCCCATTGTGGCCCTGTGCTGCTTTCCAGGGTACAAGGAATGGATTAATGTGGATGTACAGTGTCGCTTTATTTCAGAGGGCAGACACAGCATCCCATGGGTGTTTCTGAGGCTGGCAATCTTGCTCAAGTCTGCCAGGATTTTACCCAGGTTTCACGTTCCCAGTTTTGAAGCCTACCCACAAGACTACACGAAATTGTCTTCAAAGCACATATTTCAGAGCGCCTGGAGACTGCCCATGGGAGTTAGCAGTGCACAGTATAAATCAACATACTATAACATATATTTTGTTTTCTAGGGAAATTTGCACTATAGATTGCTGGGTTTAAAAGGTGAACACTTTTTATATTTTGCCAGCGTAGTTATTGTAAAGAAGCAACATGAAAGAAGTTGCGCCATTTTAAAACTATTATTTTGAACATTTTGTTTAAGAGGAGTTAAACTGCCAGTTCTGCCCCCTTGGAATGCCATCCCCTTGGAACCCTGCCCCTCCTCAACTCCACACCCTCTCCAGCCCTTGTGGGATCCCCCTTTAAATTGTTTCCATTTCCACCACTGACGAAGGGCAATCATTAATTGTCTCTGTGCATGAGAACTGATATTGCTTAATATACTTTGTGATTGAAGCAGCACTGGTCAATGAGCCGGCTCTTGCCGGCTTTGAGATCCTGCACCAAATGTCTGGACGGTACTCGGACCCGGCCTGCCTCAACCCTGACATGGCTTTACCGAGCCCCCAGCTTCGCAGAGGAAAGCTGGGGGCTTGGTGATCTAATCTGCTCTGCCCTCCTTTCCCCAGTCGTCACTCGCTCTTTGGCAGGCTCTATTTGCCGCCTGTTTTCTTTCTTCTGGCCTGAAAGGGACACCACAGGAATAAAGATTTTCCATAATGTCTTACTAGAAAGTCTTAATTCTATTAAAGACACGGAGGTGAGCATTATGCTTCTCTTTCTTTTATTTCATTATTCAAGAAAGGCTAAGCAGCAAAAATATTCTCTTTAGTGCTTGGAAAATATGTAACTGAAAACATAACAGGTGATCATGTCAAATGTCTTTACCAGTCCTGAAACACATAAAACTCCATTTCCCAGGAAGCCTGAGGAAAGTCCAACGTGATGTCACCAACATGTGACTAAATCCTCCAATGAGATAAACATATCCCTCCATAAACAGTCCAGGATATGATGACACTTCCTCTTTCGAAGCTGCGAACTGTCCAGTAGAAGGTGTGAAACTGAAGCCATCTCATAGAAGTGAAAGCATGCCGAGTAGTAGGCAGACTTGTCTGTTGACGCTGTCAAGAGAGAAAAAATCGCAATCAGTTCATGTATATTACAACCCTAGTTCCCATATAGGGGTGGGAGAGAAATACGTTGTTACTTTAATGAACAATACTGTATTCAAAATCAAGCAATCATTTTGCAATATATGTATAACCATTCAGAATGATGTGTTAAAATTTCTCGCCGGGTGAGATAATGCTCGCCTCCGTGTCTTTAATAGAATTAAGACTTTCTAGTAAGACATTATGGAAAATCTTTATTCTATGTCAAGACCGGAGGCTCCCATTATGCTAGTTTAAAGCTTACTTACCACAACGGATGCCGGCTGTTCTACCGGTTTCAGGTAGAATTGCTTAAACACAGATTCACTTGCCCAGTCTGCCATTTTCATGATGTCGTCTAGTCAGATCCCGACTTGGAAGGCCTTGGAAGCCATGGCTCCTCTCACGGAGTGGGCTCCGAAGTGCAAGGTATCTATTCCTGCTTGGGTCAAGGTCCACCGCACCCAGCGTGCTAGAGTTGGGGCGGAAACTGCTTTGTGAGGTTTGCGTAAGGCTATCAAAAGTTGCCCTTCTGGCATGGTCCTGAGAGGCGCCGTAACCTCTTCGTAAGTCTTCAGGCATCTTACTAAGCAGAGCTTGGGCTGATCCTTGAAGGCAGGATAAGAGATCACTCTTGAGTTGCACTTAGCCCTTCTATGTATGTGGAATATAATGCCATCGGGGGAAAAGGTTCTGCCTGCTAGGTCTAAGGCTTTGACATCAGAAACTCTCCTGCAGGAGACGAGGCAGAGCAGTGTAGTCAGTTTGCCGGATAGGGCAGTGCAGGATAGTTCCTTATTATCTGGCCAGGACAGAAAAAGGTTGAGCACTTTATTAACGTCCCAAAGCTTGCTGTAACGGGACGGAGGCGGGACTGTAAGTCTGATGCCCTTGAGTAGCCTGCAAATTAGATGGTGCTCTCCTGCTGGAATCCCTTCTATAGGATTGTGGCCTGCTGAAATGGCAGAACGGTAAGCGTTGACTGTTCTGTAGGCTAGACCTCTTTCTGCTAAGGATGCTAAGAAATTCAGAATTTCCTCTATAGGTGCTGAAACTGGATGTAGTCCTTTGTCTTGACACCAGTTTCTCCAGGCATTCCAAGAGTTAGAGTATCTTTTGCGAGTGGCAGGAGCCCAACTTTCTTCGATGAGGCTGACTGCCATGTGGGACATTCCTGGAACTCTCCACCTTGACCTGAAATCCTCCAGGCTGCCAGGGTCAGAGAGCCATGGAAGAGTAGAGGGTTACAATGTCCCGCTGGATCTAACAGGAGATCTTTAAATTGGGGTAGAAGGATTGGAAAATCCGAAGAAAGTTCCAGAAGAACTGGATACCAGGTCTGAGAGGTCCAAACTGGTGCTATGAGAACCAATTCTGTTTGTTCCTGTTCCTGACAGACCTTCGCCAGGGTCCTCGCAATCATGTTGAAGGGGGGAAAGGCATAGTGCACCCCTTCTGTCCAGTGTTGGAGGAAGGCATCCGTCGCCGTCGCTGCTGGATCCGGATTCCAGCTGAAGAACACTGGAAGCTGAGTGTTCAGGCGAGAGGCAAACAAGTCCTTGGACATGGGACCCCATATTTATTGAATTCGGAGGAAGACTTCTCTGTCCAATCTCCAATCGCTGTAATCTGTCGTGTTCCGGGAGTACCAGTCTGCCACTACGTTCGTAAGGCCTGGCAGATACTCCGCTGTGACCGAAATCCGGTGTTGTAGACAGAAATGCCAAACATGTTTGGCTAATTCCACTAGAGGTCGAGATCTGGTGCCACCCAGATAATTGATGTATCTTACTGCAGAGACATTGTCCATTTTCAGTAAGATACAACAATTCACTTTGTCTTTGGCGAAGGAGCGTACTGCGAAGGAACCCGCCAAGAGCTCTAGGCAGTTTATATGCATCTCGAGTTCTAGAGGAGACCAAGTTCCTCCTGTGGCTACTGAACCGCATCTCGCTCCCCAGCCAGAACGGCTGGCATCTGACTCTATCACTATGTCTGGTGCAGACCCGAAGATAGCTCGGCCGTTCCAGGCCTCCATGTGCGTAAGCCACCAGTTGAGTTCTGTTCTTGCTTCCGGTGACAGAGTCATCCGTTGTGAATAAGAGAGACTGCGTCTTAGGTGTTGTCCTTTCAGTCTCTTTAACTCTCGATAATGCAGAGATCCGAGAAAGATAGCTTGGATAGAGGAGGAGAGAAGTCCTATTACCCTTGCTAAATCCCGAAGAGAAATCTCTTCTCTCTGTAGAAGTCTGCGGATCTCCCGTTTGGTAGAATGAATTTTGGCCGTGGGAAGACGAAGTTGAGCTAGCTCGGTGTCTACCACAAACCCTAGAAACTCTAGGCTTCTGGATGGAAAAAGGATTGATTTTTCCCAATTTATGAGGAATCCGAGACTGTGCAGTAGGTCTATGGCTAACCTGGTCTGTTGCTCTACCAGTGCTTGAGACTGAGCCATAAAGATCATATCGTCCAGGTATATGATCAGTCGAACACCTTGTTCTCTTAAATGTGCTACTACCGGTCTCAGGAGTTTGGAGAAAGCCCAAGGAGCTGAAGAAAGACCGAAGGGCAGACTCGTAAATTCCCAGTTCTGAAGATTCCAAGAGAATCTCAGATAGCTTGCGTGGTCCTGATGTATGGGTACCGCGAGGTACGCATCTTTCAGATCCAGACGCATAAGCCAGTCGTTGGGTCTCAGAAGGTCTCTGAGCATGTAAATACCCTCCATTTTGAAATGTCGGTAGACGATGAAATCGTTGAGAGCCTTCAGGTTTATCACTGGACGTACTTTCTCTTTTCTGTGTACCAGAAATATTGGACTGAAGAAACCGCCTTGGCTTGCACAGGGGCGAATTGCTTGTTTCATCGCTAAACTGCGAATCTCTTTGTCTAATGCAACCTCGTCCTCTTTGGACATTGGGATGGGAATGGGACGAGCTGTTTGAAAGGGCTGTGCGAAAAATTCTAGGCGCAAGCCGCGAACTGTATCTCTGACCCATGCGTCCCCTGATAAGGAATCTCAAGCATGCGCAAAAGGAGCTAGCCTCCCTCCTATAGGCATTTGCGGCGCTGGCGCTGCAATGGGTAGACTCACCTGTGGCTTGTTGTTGAGCTGGATATCGGCCGACTCTCCTCCAACCGCGACCTCTTCCTCGCCCTCTCGATGGGAAGAAGGTATCTGTGCGATCTTGCCAGGCTTGTTGATCCCTGGATTGTTGAGGTCTTCTATCGAAAGAGTATCGGCCGGAAGAGCGACCTCTGCCTCGTCCGGCCCTGGTGAAAATATTTGAAGAAAAAACTCTTCTGATGGATGATTGCGCTTTGTCCAGCGCAGTGAAGGTGCCCACAAATTTTGACATCTCCTTCATGAAGGAATCTCCGAAAAGGAGACCTTGGGCTGCCGCTCCAGATTCCGAATCTGCTAACTCACTTAGCTTGGCGTCAATTTTATAGAGAATACCTTTGCGGCGCTCGGTTGATATGGCACAGCTGGCGCTTCCGAGCAATCATATGGCTCTTTGAGCCAAACCTGATAGTATCAGAGGATCAATGGGTTCCTCTGTATTTATGGCTGCTTCAGCCAGGTCCATTATCTTTGCCAGTGGACCGGTGACGTCCAGCACTCGGTCTTGGCATGACTTCCAGGCACGATCTATGCCTTTACGTGGATCTTTAGTATTCTTTCCAAGGAAAGTGATAATTTTGGAGTCTAACTCCGGTGTGAGGGCCACCTTATCTGGGATCTCTGGGCGTGGACATTTTGCCCTGAGTCTTGCTCGGACTTCTTTATCCAATGACTTACGTAGCCTGTCTTTAATGTAGTCTGTCGTCCTAGAAGATGGTTCCCAGTGTGAAGACCTGGGTGCACTAAGTCCTCTGGAGCAAACATCCCTTTTGAGGAAAGGGAATCATTGGCTGGCTTACTAGGGATGGGGACTGCCGCAATCCCTGAGGTTGAGGGTTGTGACCCTAGTGTCTGCGCATCTTTGTCCGAAGAAACTGGAGATTGACTGTGAAGGTCATATTCCTCTGGGTCAGAGCCCAGATGACATCTCTCTGGGTTAAAGGGTCCGAAGTCCCTGTTTTCTTCCTCGTGGTAAGAGGGTTCGTCACCGGAAGGGAGTTCCTTCCTATTCAAAATGGCCTTTTTCAGCCTGGAGAAGGCGTCTGATAGGGCAGCAGTGGCTGGGACTGGCAGGCTCGGGGGGGTCGTAGAGTCTTTACTCAGGCGAGCTGGTATACATCCCCCATCTAAAAGGTGCTTTCTTTTATGTGTCTTTTTTCTTGGTAGGGATTTTTCTTGTAAATGCTCCTCCATGTTATCTAAGCGTTGCTGTATAGGCAGGAGCATTTCTGACACAGCTTTCTTGATGCTGGTCTCCACCGTGGAACCCAGCACTTTTTCCAGGCTGGAAGCCATAGCCACTTCATCAATATCTAAAGTATCTTCCTCGTATCCAGACCAATCCTGGCCCTCCTGAGGGAAGTACTGAGCTGCCATGTTGTTAGCACCTTTAAATTACCCTACTTCTTTTTTTTTTTTTAAATATAATTATTATTATTTTTTTTTTTTATATATGTGGGCATACCACCTTCTCTCTATGCCCACAGTATGAAATTGGGAGTCTTGTATTAGCCCAGATCCAGAAGGGCATAAATTAGCTGTTCGCTGTCTCCCTTTATTTATGCTACAGCTTCTGGCACTCGCGACCGCTAAATTCGTTGTGAAATGCAACGGAAAAGCGATCGCGGGCGCCAGAAAGCTGAGGAATGGACCTGCAGCAGCAGGTGCTCCCTCTGGTGACCGCGAGTGGAATCGCGGTCACTCTGAGATTAAACCGCTGCTTCCCAAGGCCCGGCGACGCAAGCCGCCTCGGGAAGCAAAGCGGAACACGATCGTGAGGGTCTGCGAAGACAGGCCCTCGCAAACAAAGAAAACGCAGCTTGCAAAAGCCCAACGAGGCATAAACACCTCGCGCAGTACTCTCCGACGCCAGCAGGAAGCAGCTGGCGTCGGAGATAATTCCAGTCACGCTCGACTGACGCGATCGCGTCAGACTGCAAGGAACCAACCCTTCAAACAACACGCATGAAAGCAGCGCATGTAAACATAAAATGTATATAAAAAATTCAGTGCAATCAAGGTAAATTCAACACACACAAGGTAAACAACACAATCTAGAATATGAGGCACTTATCTCTTGCTGTGAGCAGCAAAGAAAGAGGAAGTGTCATCATATCCTGGACTGTTTATGGAGGGATATGTTTATCTCATTGGAGGATTTAGTCACATGTTGGTGACATCACGTTGGACTTTCCTCGGGCTTCCTGGGAAATGGAGTTTTATGTGTTTCAGGACTGTTAAAGACATTTGACATGATCACCTGTTATGTTTTCAGTTGCATATTTTCCAAGCACTAAAGAAAATATTTTTGCTGCTGAGCCTTTCTTAAATAATTAAATAAAAGAAAGAGAAGCATAATGGGAGCCTCCGGTCTTGACATAGAATTAATTGGCCATGAGCATCACTGGGTTGGGGGCCATCAAATGCAGACTTGCTACATGATGGGAACACCTTTGTTTTCCAAATGTGCATCTTATACTTTCATAGAAAAGTAAAGAAATTTCCAAACTCAAAAATGCTGCATTCAATAGTTTTCTTTGAAATGTGTTTCTTTTTTTGGCGGACTACCACACAAATACCCTGTAATGTTTGTGTCGCTTATTTTGTGTTTTATCACAGATTATATTTATAAAGATATTATATGCTTGTCAAAATGCTTAATTGCAAATACATGTTTCTGTTGTACTGACAGCAGTTATTAGGACATTAAACTGTGGGTTCATGGGTGCCAACCTTTGATTGTCACTACTACAGAAATACCCCCACCTCTGACCTGAATATAAGCAAGCGACCAGCACAACCCATCCCCTGGCCAAACACATTTAATAGCACTTGTTTTTTTTAAATAAGGAATTACAAAACTTGATGCAATTAACAACCAGTTTTTAATATATAACATCTCACCAATAGTCTGTCAACCTGCTGAGCTACCCTGCTAGCCTTCTTCTGTAGAGCATGTCTATGGATTCCTTAATGTACTTAAAATCACTGCATTACCAACAATATTTTGGGCGCACCACTGCCAAGGAAGTGATTTAAAGTGGAATTGATGTACAGTGTGGAGTTTGGATAGAAGCAGCATGAAATAATTGCACAATTTTTAAACTATTATTTTGAACATTTCCTTTAAGCGGACTTCAACTGCCAACTCGGCCCCTTTGGAACTCCGCCTCCTCATCCAAACTCTGCCCCCATCCCGGCCCTTGTGGAATCCCCCTTTACATTTTTGCAATTTCAACCTCTTGATGGAAGGACACATTTTAGATGTCTCCCAACCCAGCATCTTGAGTTTTAATCCCCCCCCACCCTCAGTCACACACTCCAGGGGGAGTAGGGTGGAACAGTCTCAAAAAAATCTTTTTGCTAAAGAAGTAGGTCTGGCCTGGGCATTTTACTCCCACCTGGCATGTGGCAAATTGAAATTATATTGCGTTTTGCCCATTCTTCTAAGGCAAACACGTTTAACATAACTTTTATAGTACCCAGGTTTCCATTACAAGGGGTTATTCTACCACATATCAATGTATATCAAACATTTAATGACAAATGCCACTGGCCAGTTTTTTCCAGCGCGTTCTCCTAAACTCATTTCGAAACAACGTTGCCCTACCACAGATTCCCCATGCATTGACCCCAACGTCAGTTCCCAGTGTCTCGGCCCAAACATGTGCCATCCTCTCCAACGATGTGAGAGGGCTCCATGTCACCTGTGCTTCATGGCATCTCCCCTCCCTTTTTACGTAACGGATCACTCACAGTTTGTCAGCCCATTTCCTCGATTAGTCTTTGAGTCTTCTTGCAACGTCTCCTCGCAGGAAGACTTTGCATCAGCGGAGACAAGGGTTCTCCTTCACTGCTGACTTCTTCTTCGGATTGCTCGCCATCGCCTTGGTATGACTCATCCGACTGTCGCATGCGTGTGCCCACGGTCGGGGTGAATTGTTTGTGATTTTCTTAAAATATTCCTTGTTATGGGCCGTTGTCCATCTCCACTGGCTGTCAACATGGTGCCCTTCTTGCTGGTCCCGATTAGGGGTTCCAGTGCAAAGGTCGAGTCCTCCTTCCAGCACTTTGGCTGGCGTACCAGTACCTGGTCTCCCGGTTCCATGGTACATTCTTTGACTCTTCGCCAGGCATCCGCCCTGTCCTTCATTTTACTTTTCTCTTCCTGGTCTCTGTCTGTCACTTGCTGTTACAAGGGGTTTGGTGGTGTCTGTATGCGTCCTTCAGGTAACCTTGTCTTAACGTGTCTGCGGAACACTAAATCAGAGGGGCAGACACCTTTGGTGCTATGTGGTGTGTGACGGTATTCGGCGCAAAAGCTGGTATAACGCTTGTTCAAATGGTTTGTTGAGAAGGGTGGCTATTTGTAGTGTAGTGTCCTCTTGATGCTGGCCATGAATCTCTGGACTATGCCGTTAGCTTGAGGCCAGCGCGGTGTTATCTTTCTATGTTGGAACCCCATGTACCATGCAAAGTTTTGGAAGTTCTGGCTGGCGAAAGGCGGGTCGTTGTCTGACTTTATGATTTTTGGGATCCTGTATGTTGACAACATGCAGTCCAGGGCGGACATCACACATGGGGCTGATGTGCTCTCGACAGCTGAGTGTCTGGAAAACGTGAGTGTTCATCGATTAACACAAGTATGTATGCTCTGTTGCGAAGGGATCCAAAGAAATCCACCGCTAGTACTTCCCAAACATTCTCAGGGAGCGGGGACATTCGCAGCGGGTTAGAGTGTGGAGGCTGAGCCACCTCGGCGCATACCACGCACTTGCCGACAATCTCTTCTACTATAGCGTCTAGCTTGGGGAACCACAGCTTTTGGCGAAGGAGGCGTTTCGTGGATACCACGCCCGGTGACCTTCGTGTGCCAGTATGACTGTCTTTTCCGTAGTGAATCGGGTATGATCATCTTGCAGCCCTTCATGACGATGTGGTCCTCGACGACTGTCAGTTTGCCCCTTACCAGATCCATGCACCTTATTTTGTCCTTCACCGACTCCCTCTCATTTCTGGGCTGATGTTTCATATGTGAGGTTTTCCCTGATTTGATGCAGTGAGTTACAATGGAGAGGGCCATGTGCTGTTCTGATGCGGTGATGAGGGTGGGCCAGCTCACTGAAAGCGGCTGTAAGGTGGTGAACAATATAATTGATATAGGCGTCTGCGATGGATGATCCTGCTTGCGCTGGGTCTGTAGGGTGACGAGATAAGTAGTCTGCTGGGTTTTCCTCCTTGCCAGGGCGATGTACGATGTCGAATTTGTAGTCCTGCAATTGCAGGCCCCATCGGGCTATCCTGGGTGGCATCCTGCCCTTTGGGTCTTCATAGATTGTCAGGAGGGCTTGATGATCCGTGACAATCGTGAATGCCTTACCGTACAAGAACAGGTGGAAATTCTCGCAAGCCCATGCGACCGCCAGGCTCTTTTTCTCCGCCTGGGAGTATGCTTGTTCCGTGGTCGTGAGGCTTTTGCTGGCATAGGCAACGATGAACACGTTGGACAAGTCCACCGGGTCCTGCTGCGTTAGTATGGCCCCTAGCCCGACAGGGCCGGCATCGACTGTCACCTCGGTTTTCCTTTCCGCGTCGAAGTATGCCATATTCTCTGCCCTGGCAATGTCGTTACGAATGGTCTCGAAGGCGCGCTGGCAATCCCTGGACCACTCGAACGGTTGGTATTTGCAGGTAAGTAACCAAGGAGAGTTGCTGACAGTGGTGTAGTCTTTAAGATATTGTGAGCAGTAGCTTGCAAGCCCTAAGAAGGAACGTAAATCGGGGGTAGTTTGGGTTGGTTGGGCCGTGTTGAGTGCCACCACCTTGACTGGGTCAGGCCGCATTCCTCTGTCCGAAAAGATGTTGCCGAAGAATCTGAGGGAGCCTTTGCTGAACTTGCACTTGGATTTGTTGAGGGTTAAACCAGCCGCTTCGAGTGCTGAACAGACTCCGTGCAGGGCCACGTTGTGCTCTTCCTTTGATTTGCCAAATACACAGACATCATCCGAGTAGTTGAGGCAGTTTGGTACGTGCCGGATCACCTTATGAATTTCCTCCTGAAATATCTCAGTGGCGGACGAGATACCAAAACGGAGTTGCTTATATTGGAATAGATCCATGTGAGTGCCGAAGGTAGTTATATATTGTGACTCCGGTGCAATGTTAATTTGCTGGTACCCCTTTGTAAGCTCCATTTTCGAAAATACCTTTGCGCCATGCAGCAGGTGTATCATGTGCGTGATCCTAGGCGCTTGGTGTCTTTCATGCTCTATTGCTTCATTGGCCCTCCGCATATCCACGCACAGTCTTATTGAGCCATCAGGTGATTTCATGGATACCGAGACTATGGGTGAAACCCACGGGGTGGGGCCTGTGACTGGTTCGATGAGTTGCTGTTGTAGGAGTTTGTCTATCTCTTATTCCACTTGCCGCTGTATATTAACGGGTATGCCCCGGTAGTGTTGGGCCACTGGTCTGACCTCAGGATTAATGTGCAGTTGTATTTTCCAATGTTTTAATTTTCCGAGTCCTTTTAACAAGTTCGGGAAGTCCGCCTCGATGTCTTCGCCTTAGCAAAGTATTTGTGGGCCATTAACTGGTACAGGATGTGTACCAGACCCATTTCCACTGCCGTCCTGAAGCTGAGTATGCAGCCGCTGTTGACTTCTGTCTTCAAGACGTGCCACTGAATCTTTGTGCCGTGGCCTTGTGCGTGCACCATGCTGATGTGACACCATTGCATGGAAGTGGCGTGGTGGATCCATACGGGTAGATGTCGACCATTGATTTCTTGAGTTTGGGTCACTGGAGTGCACGTTGTAGGCCTCTTTACTGAGTATATTGACCGTCGCCCCCGTGTCAATGAGGAATTCTAGTGGGGTGTAATTTACGTGTAGTGTGAGGACTGGGCTGTGTTCGGTGGCTGTGTTGTGGTTTAGGTCCCAAACGTAACCCTTCTTCCGCTGGTCCTCTCCTGACGAGGGGGAGTCGCTGCTGGTGGGCGACTTCTTTTCAATGAACCAAATAAATCTTCTCCTACCACTGCGTCTTGAGCTGTCGGGCAGTCGATGATCGCCTTGAGCGTATGAGCTTCTGTATTCTTGTTCCTCTCGCTTCTGACTTCTGGCCTCGCTGTCCTGTTTATTTCCTGGAGGGCTTGTCTGTGTGGTACTCCATCGTTCTCTGAGAGCTCTCCTGCTGGAGTTGGGGGTTGGTGCATTTTTGTAGACAGCCCTGAAGTGGTTGTCGTTGCTGCATGCAGCGCATTGTTGGCTTACATTCTCCGGTGTGTGGATACTCATATCCGCATCTGTAACATGTGGCCTCTGAGCATCTGCCTGGCTGATTGGGTGTGGTAAACAGTTTGTTAACGGCATCAGTTTCAGCAGGTTTTTGCTGCATGGATATTTTGCCCAGGTTGTCTAATTGTGATTCTACTGCCGCAAAACGTTTGCGAAATCACAGCCGGCTTTGACCTGGGATCGGAGGGCTTCTTTGTTGGAGTATCGGTGGAATTCGCAGTACTTCAGTTTTAGTCTAAGTCTCATAAGGAAGTTGTCGAGCGATTCCCCTTTGTCCTGACGCGTCATATGAAAGATATGCCTCTCATAATCAATGTTAGTGTGGGGCTCAAAGTATTCCGACAGCTTTTCATGTAGGTCCTGGTATGATTCTGTTTCTAGATTGAGTAGTTCACCTGCTATGTCCCTAACAGCAGTTCCTACTGCCATGGACAGGGTGTTGTTTAGTCGTTCGTCGTCCGTGAGCCCTATGGCTCCGACATAGAATTTGAAGTCCCTTAACCAGGTTGCCCATTGAGGCCCTAGGTTACTAGTGTCGCAGAGAATAAAAGCGTGGGGCAGGTGTAGTACTTGTGAGGCACTTCCGGAGGTGTTGGCGGGTCCTGCTGCGCCCACTGGCGTGCCCCCTGCAGACGTGGATGCGAAATCCTGGTCTGT
The DNA here is from genome assembly GCF_040938575.1 of Ambystoma mexicanum. NCBI lineage: Eukaryota > Metazoa > Chordata > Amphibia > Caudata > Ambystomatidae > Ambystoma > Ambystoma mexicanum. The sequence goes on along the minus strand of NW_027182509.1, from coordinate 885,322 downwards.
CATGGTGGGTGTTCACTGAGTCTCTGGGCGAGTTTACGCCGTTTTGGTGTGAGGCGGATCCCCTTCCTGTGGAGAGCGTAGTGCGTGGCAGCCGTGGGTGTAGGGGTCGATGGGTTCCTTTCTTCCAGCCTTTATTCACTTGGGCCTCCTTTCCTCTTCCCCTTTATTAACCAGTGCCTTGTTGGGGTGGGTACACCCTTGGCAGGGGCTTCCTGCAGTGTGTGGGAGTGCCACTTACTGCTGACTAGCAGCCCACGTACACTGGGTGCTGTCACCGCCAGTGTCGTGTGTCCGTGAGGAGGTGGGGGAAGGGGTCTCTCCTACCCCTGTCATTGGGGACGCGTGGCGACGTGGATTTTCACAGCTGGAGACTAGCGTTCGAAATGCCCAACGGCATCCTCTGGTGGCTTGCTTCTGGCAGTGCATCGGCGTGGCTGTCCTCAGCCGCGTGTGTGTGCAGGCCTTTCGAGCCGCCCTCGGTCCGCTGGGCCTGCAGGATAAACCCACGTGGGGTTTGTCTGGCTCCCCGTCGCCAGTGTAAGCTCGGGACCTTCGAGCTTGGGAAAGCGATGCCGGTCTCGCTGCAGGCGTGAATAATAACACGGACACAGGACGGATATAAAGCACAACTTGCTTTATTCAATGCGTAGTCCCTGCCCCTCACGCCTGCCCACTTCCCTAACCCCAACGTCACTTCCCAATGTCTCGGCCCAAACGTGGGCCGTCCTCTCCAACAATGTGAGAGGGCTCCATGTCACGTGTGCGACATGACATATTGCAGTCCTGTATTTAATTTGTAGTTCGGTCTATGCGTCCCAGAGGTCAAAGAAAGAAAAAGACAGGACTCGATGAGCATCTCTCGATAACATGAGTCATGCACACTGCCAGCGTCATACAAAATTCACTCCACATACCTTATTTTTTGGTGGCAGGGTTGAGGGTTTTGTAAATGCTGCGTGCTGTCGCTTGGTTCTGTGCCCTCATACAGAAATCTTCGCGGCTCTAAATCGCTTTGGGCTCCAGAATGACAGGCCCGTCTCCTGATAGAGGAGAACTCTTTTACAGTGAATGAGGGGCATATCCTTTGAGTGAAGGGGATTGGCAACAGATATGCTTTAACTTCTGACTGCAGTATAGCCCATTTCTGTGATCTTATTCACCCACCGCAGGTGTCCAACAATAGAGGATCCGGAGCATGGATGTGGTCTTTTCATGTAAATGTTCAGAGTAAAGACCCCACCAGACTTTCAATCCCCAACAAATCTCTTAAGTAATAAATACTCTGCCTTCCTCACTTCGCTGGACTTTGTTTACTCGTCACGCTGGAAGCAGCTGGTTTCAACTGCTATGTGGACTGTTCCTACTAGGACAGCCTGCAGGAAGTGTTCTGAAGGTAGTTTTCAATTTTACTTTAGAATTATTTCAACATCGATCTAACTTTAGCTAGAAAATATGAACAGTTAAGTCTACATCTCTTTAAAATGGATAGCATTGCACCGCCACAGGAAAAATTGAATGACCACAGAACTCTACTTTTTACATATTATCAGACAACTGTGTAGAACACTCAAGGGCACAGAAGAATCAATCAGCTCTTTCCTTTAAAAAATAGTAAATCCCCAGCGCCAGGCAATGACTGACGAGGCGCAGGCCGCCTCACTAACCTTTGGACCCTAAAGTATCAGACCGCGGCTGGGCCATAGCAGTATACCGCGCTACTCGCCAGGAGCCCAGGCAGTTCTTAGTCCCAATCCAGCACTGTGTCTCTGAGCGAGCACTTTGCTGAAGGATACATGGTGTGCATGCGCTGTACAGAAGCTGCTACTCCTCCCCCGAGACTCCGGCTCCTCCATCAGACAGGCTGGGGGTGGCAAAAAGACTAGACGCGGGAGTAGTTAAAAACAGCTTCTCAAAAGGGAGAAATAACTTGCATTTACAAGGAGTCTTATCTAAACGCTATAACAGCATGGTTGTATCACCTGCCTCAATGTTGCTCCCTGTATCATCCTCGGAACACAGCAAGTCACCATGGTGGCAGCTTACCAAAACTAGCCCTCATTTCATTGCAAATCAAAACAAGCTCCCAAAATGCAAATGACCTTAGCTATTTTAAACAATGTATCATTTTATTTGGAAGATGCATGGTATCTTTCCCATTCAAAGATGGCTGCTAGTGTTGGCTTGTTTCCAGAGAGCTTCCTAAGAGACAGTCATCCAAGATGGCTGCCTCCATGGAAGTGCTCATAGAGTTCTGAAATGGGCAGGAATGGGTGGGATTAGCCATAGGGATTAGCATGGCTAGGGGCAGGACATGGAAGGGATTCAATATCCTAACAACACCAAATACACTGTGTATCCCTCTTCAAATGTCATGTCCACTGAAAAGCATTGCAGACCCTCATTCAAAGCCCCTTATTTGAAGCTCCTATTTTAATGAGAGTAGTTTAGGCTTAAAGGTAGCGAATTCAGTGCTAACTAATAGCCCAAACTTAAAATTGGGTTCACTGTCACATTCAAAGAAAATTATTCAGTTAATTTGCAAATACTAACAAGGATTTACAAAATGGAAACCAAGTATTGAGTTAAGTAACGACTAGTGTTTGTTAAAAACAGTGCATTTCAGGTAGCTGCAAATGCAGCTCACACCAACAGTTCATACCAAAATCATTCCACATAGAATGCAGAACATGTAACTTCATTGAGAATTATATAAAGCAAAAATAATGCAAAAAGACATAATACCAAAAACACAAAGACACTATAACCATCACTCCATACAAATGACTTACTCAGACCGGCACTCACCCTCCCTCGCACTTCTTGTTACTTGACTTGCATGATCCGAATGTCACAAGGCCTAGTAGGACCGTTATTGTTATCTTCTCCCATCCCCCACCCCACCTTTTTGCCGTTTGGTGCCTTGAAACACCATTTATTGTATAGGCGCCTTACAAATATCCCCCAAAAAATTTAAAAATAATACTCACAACATCAATTGTTCTACCACCACCAAATTAAAACAACAAGACAATTTGGAATGAAAAGCAATAGTGTAACTCAAACACATGAATTAATTTGGCCCTCCTTCTATAGTACATCTTGAGCTGCAATTGTATGTCAGCTCTGCAGCTACAATTCCACTTTGTGCATATAATTATTCAAAGCTGGATATATACCACAGATAAATGTGTTTCGATCCCCTGTCTAAAATCACAGAGAAAAGCAGACTTGGTGCAAGATCGCCTACTCAATTTTCAGTTATAACGGCAAATGTATTGCTTGTGGCATAGCCTTCTTCAGGGTGTCAATGTTCCATAGAGAGATGGCCAGTGGGTCAATGAATGCAATTTCGAAAAATCTGTGGGAGATTTTACATATACACCATTTTATACAACTATGGGTATCCAACCAAAGGACAAGTCACCGGTTTGTGGCACACAGCATAACATCTGTGTTCTTCCTAAAACCGGTGTGGACAAGTAAATGCATCTTCCATCTGGTGTTGAGGTAGGGGTCTTGTGACACTAGTGAATTGAATGGAACACACCAGACAGTGACTGTGAATCCGTTGGTCCTGTTCAGATTCTTTTGTGGTAATCTTAAATTCTCCTAGTCCTCCTCGTCACTGTACTTACTTAAGAGGGTCAAACCTCTGTGACAAAAACCCATTTTTGTTTTTCCAGAATTTCAGAGGTGCTTGCGCCACAAAATTGCTGAAGACATTGTTAGGGAAGAGAGAGAGGGAATGGGCAGTCTGCACCGAGAATATCTGGTTGGCAGAGTGTGTGTGGGAGTGTTCATCGTGTTGGAGTCTCTGCTTGTTCACCCTGGCTCTTCTGGCTTCTGCTGGTCTGTCTACAGCTTTCATTCTGGGGGAGGTGCCAAGCGTGCAAAGACCATGACAAGTGACGACGAAAATTCCAAAATGGAGGAGGCACCCCAATAACCCGGGTGGTGTCCTCCTCCTAAATCTCCCTCCGCAAAGGAGGGGAGGTGACGACAGAGCGCGGCAAAGGCGGGGGAAAGCCAGCGAAAAGGAAAGAGCGCGGCAAAAGGGGAGTAAGCCCGTGAAGGGCCACAATGAGAAGGGGCGGAGCCTTGGCAGTGGGACGCCTGCCTGCCACCGAGTACTTCGCAGTATGCCAAAAAATACGCAAGACTCATGTTACGCTTTCCTGGGGGGAAAAGAGGGAATGAGTCATTGCTATGTAACAGGTCCAAAATGGACAGATGCACAGGTTATGCTGCCTGACGGAGGGTAGCAGAGTGTGTGGGAGTGTTCATCATGTTGGAATCTCTGCTTGCTCTCCCTGGCTCTGCTGGCTTCTGCTGGTCTGTCTACAGCTTTAATTCCGGGGGAGGAGCCAAGCATACATATGCCGTGCTCCCTAGCGGCGTGTTGCAGAGTGTGTTGGAATCTCTGCATTTTCTCCCTTGTGCTGCTAGCTCATGCTGGTCTGTCTACAGCTTTCATTCTGGGGGAGGAGCCAAGCATACAAAGACTGTTCTCACAAGCAGAGCATTGCATAGTGTGTGGGAGTGTTCATCGTGTTGGAATCTCTGCTTGTTCTTCCTGGCTCTGCTGGCTTTTGCTGGCCTGTCTACAGCTTTCATTCTGGAGGAGGAGCCAAGCATACAACACTGTTCTCCCTAGCAGAGCGTTGCACAGTGTGTGGGAGTGTTCATCATGTTGGAATCTCTGCTTGCTCTCCCTGGCTCTGCTGGCTTCTGCTGGCCTGTCTACAGCTTTAATTCCGGGGGAGGAGCCAAGCATACATATGCCGTGCTCCCTAGCGGAGTGTTGCAGAATGTGTTGGAGTGTTCATTGTGTTGGAATCTCTGCTTTTTCTCCCTTGTGCTGCTAGCTCATGCTGGTATGTCTACAGCTTTCATTCTGGGGGAGGAGCCAAGCATACAAAGACTGTTCTCACAAGCAGAGCGTTGCAGAGTGTGTGGAGGTGTTCATTGTGTTGGAATCTCTGCTTGTCCTCCCTGGCTCTGCTGGCTTCTGCTGGTCTGTCTACAGCTTTAATTCTGGGGAGGAGCCAAGCATACAAAAAACGTGCTCCCAAGCAGAGCATTGGAGTGTGTAGGTGTGTTCATCATGTTCCTTGGGGGACCGCAGGGATGCCACCCACCCCTATCCACTCTTAGCGTCCCGTGCTTGCCTGGCTTGGCTTCCCACCACTGTCATCAGATTGATTACTTCATCTGCACGCTGTGCCAGCATCATGACAGCAACCTCTGTGATATTCGCTAGAAGCATTACCCTCTTCAAGACATCCCTCAACCGAAGGTTAAGGCTCATGTTGAGTTTTATTATCGGAAATCACTGCACTGCTATTGATCGCCTGTCTTGCAGTTCCTGTACTTTTTTGTTCCACTAACCCCCGTGAACACTGTCTAGGTGAGTGACTTTTGGGCAATGCTTAACTTAGGGGCTTCCTTAAAATGGCTGCAAAGAATCCCTCAGCTTATTTCTTGCGCAGTGCAGCTCTGTTGGATAATTTGAGGGCCCCAGAGGTGGAGGGTCTTCTAGAGGTGGAGGCTGTGCTGAACAAAGTTTGCACAGTCCACAAAGTTTTCAGCCACCGAAAGAGGGGCGGAGGGTGTCGGTTTGTGCCCAAGTACATATGTCTGGAAAGAATAACGAAGTATCCGAATTGGAGCTAAATAAGAGTCACACTTCGGCGCCATTAAACTCTCTGCAATTTCTGGCATCTGGTCTTGAATATACGCTTACAGCCACAAACGTCAAGAAGAACATTTACAACTTCTTCCCTAAAAGAAAGCGTCGAAGCATGGGGGACATAGATCCACTCATGCTATTTAGCGGGGACGGCTCCTCTCATTTGGTTGACTCAATCATTTGTATTTTTGTATTTATTTGTTATTTATATAGCGTCTTACGCCAATCATAGGGGGCGAGAGCCACCTGAGGGAGGGGTGTTCTCAGGAGGAGAGACAATCTTGGTCAATATTAAGCTTCCCAAATAGAGCCCCACTCAAGAGTCTGATCTTGACCCCGACTTCCCCGAAGCTAATGAGCACTGCATCACGTCTCCCTCTGTCGGCCAACACACAGTCTCAGACAAATAGTGAGAACCCAATTGGTGTTGTAGCTAATGAAGCCACCTTGTCAGCCTTGAATTCTGTATTAAATCCTTTGGTGAATGTGTTCAAGCTTTTGATGGGAGAAGTCCAGACTCATTCTGGGATCCTAATGTAGCTAACTAAGGAAATGGGTGCCTGTGAATCATCGATGGTTGGGCTTAGGAGTGCTGTAAACACCACAGTGATGCCTTCCCTTTTGGACCTCAAGGGAGAGACTCTTAAACAAGCGGCTGAAGTTCAATCTATACAAGATCAGATGGGGGCGGCGCACCAGCATAGCGAAAAGATTTTCGAAGGAGTTTCCCGACTGGTTAATATTATCCAGTAGGCCTGTGACTGGCAGGGGCCATAAGGGAAACGATCTACGGAAAGTAGACTGAACACATCATTAGACGATAATCCCCTCTCGGACTCTGTATTAGAGGAATTTAGACACCTTGCACAAGTTGCAGATATTTTAGTTGTTGAACCTGGAAATTTCCAACAGGAAGAGGGGTTGGAAGATGTTCATAGTGTCCCTCCCCCCCCCCACATAGATGACCTGATAGAAGTAGGCTGCCATGAAAATCAAAGGAAGGGGAACGCTAGGAGAAAGCGAAATAAAATAGCACTGTTGATCTGGCCCTACCCGAAATCCTAAAAACAAAGAATACAACATCGAGGAGAATCAGGAATACCGGAGGAACACGTTTTTTTTCGCTCACTGCCTGGGCCCAGAAGAGTGGCAGTAAAGTGAGGAAGAAAGTGTCCAGATCACGTAAGCTAAACCCAGCAGGCCAGTTGGGGCCCTGTGGCTCTGGCAAGTGACGATCTGCCAACTACATCATCTGGGCAGCAACCTGGGGACCCCATCACAAAGGCAGTAAAGGGGGTGTGCTGATAAATCCAGTATTGGCGTCAAAACTGAGTCAAGTTTGGGAGCTCCTAATGGCTCCTCATTGCTGCTCCTGCAGGAGTCTCAGGGCCGGCTTAAATGTTTTGTTCCCTTCGGAGATCGTCATTGGCGTATTGTCGGATTGGAAGCCTAGACCAATAAAAGGGGCTTGAAAGTGAACTCTTCTGCAGGTCCGAGTGCTACACATATGTTAATACAATCGGCCCGTAGTATGGCTGCAGAGGTCCAAATCTTGGGCCTGGATGAGCCTGCTACAACAGCCCTGTAGAGGGATGGGTCTCAGGGTGGGGCAATCTCGAACCATGAGACCCAGGTTCTGAAAAGGAGTGTTGTGACTGAGATCTCTCCTGCATGGGATGAGCGCAAGGATGTGACGATTGCCCCCTTTACCATCCCAAGACTACGGTGGAAATCTGCTAGGGAGGGGCCTGACCACAAGCTGTTCAATCGAAGTGCTATCCTGGCTATCTTCAGGGAAATCCCAGATTTGTACTTGTTCTCCACCCAGGACATTGAATTTGTTTGTTTTCCCTTTTGTTGACATTTGGCCTCATTACAGGCATGGAGGTAATAAAAAAAGGAAGGCGGAATGGTAATAACGGCATCGAGTACCGGACCAGGCCATTACGAGCCTCAAAACCCGGCATTACTGCCACCGCCTGTACCGTGCCCCTACTTACCTGCATGCGCGCGTCCACGCGCCCTTGGCGGCGGCAATACCGGGATGCCGCTAACAGGAGGACATCACAAGTAAGGCAGGCATGCACCTACCGGCATCCCGAAGACGTTAAATAGGGTCTGGACAATGGCGCTACTACAGGCATCGCGGATCACCCGTAAATAGCAACCTTCTGTGTACCCAACAGCCACAGGTGCACTCAATCACCACAGGTGGAGCCAATGGAGCCTGTCCCAGCACAAAAGGAGCACACCCACACACCACACCCCTTCCAATACCAAAATGATCCCACTTGCTGTAGCAATCCTGGGGCTGGAGGACATGCCTGCACTGTTACACCAGCAACAACAACAACTACAACAACAGGCAGCACAGAGGAGACGCAGGAGAAGGAAGGTGAGACAGGCCCAGCAAGTCCCACCAGTGCAGCCAGTGGTACCACGTAGGCAGCCACCAATCCCTCGCATCAGAGCCTGTCCATTCAACCTTACCCCTGTGCAGATCCACACCCTGTACCGTTTGGACCGGGACACCATCACCACCATAGTGGACATGATACACAACAACATCCTCAGCCTAGTGTGTAGAAATCCACACTGCCATCCCCCCTCTACTGAAGGTAGTGTCTGTGCTACACTTCCTTGCCACAGGCACCTACCAGCACAGAGTGGGCCAGCTGCATGGCATAACACAACCACTCTTTTCACGCATGCTGACCTGAGTGCTGTATGCCCTCCTGAAGCATGCAAGCGTCCACATATCCCTACCACAGACTGGCCAGGAGCTCGCTGACACTAAAGTAGGCTTCCATGCACTGGCAGGCATGCCCAATTGCGTCGGTGCCCTCGACTGCACCCATGTAGAATTGGTGGTCCCTCATGCCCAATTGCAAGCAATACCACTCCATCAATATGCAGATGGTATGTGACTCCAGCAAGATGATCACACATTGTTGTGCTCGATATCCCGGATCCATACATGATGCCATGGTGCTGCGTAACTTCTCGCTACCCCGCTACATTGAGGGACATGCTGGACGACGTGCCTGGCTGCTTGGTAAATTGCTTGACTGGCCCATGGCAGTGCAGTGGGGGGGTGGGATTGTGGGGGGATGCATACTCCACCTGGCTGAGATTGGGGGGGTGCATACTCCACCTGGGTGAGATTGGGGGGGTGCATACTTCACCTGGGTGAGATTGGGGGGGCGTGTATACTTCACCTGGGTGAGATTGGGGGGTGGATGCATACTCCACCTGGGTGAGATTGGGCGGTTAGTGGACAATGCACATACAGCTAAACATTGTTGCCCTGAACATCCCAACCTGAACATGACAAATCAATGCCATACATAAGATCAATGCTGCACAGCAATGACAATATGCCAGACGCACAAGCAGGCCACCATGTTAATGGAAAGCGATGGATGACAAAACACGATTACACCTGTGGCAATGCTGCCAGTAGGAATACATACAGAGTACCATACATCGCCAATATGGGTTGCAAGACACCCTGCATCATCTGGACAATGCAATACACACCAGAAGACCATAGTACAGTACACATTGGGCCTCATTAGGACCCGGGCGGTAAGTACCGGTCATTACCGGCATGGCGCAATTTCCGTGTCCGTGCTGGTAATAGACCACTAAAAGCGGCCCATTACGAGTTTGCAGGCACAAGCTTTGCGCCATGCCGGTAAAGAACTCACCGCCATGCCGCAAAAGCCTGAAAAATCCCCCTTTTCGGCTTCGTCTGTAGTGGAAATAGCACCTCCGGCATCAGCGGTCACCTCTAATAGCGGTCACCTCAAATAGCGGTAACCGCTATTAGCGGTGACCGTAAATACGCGGAACCGGAAGTAGCGTCATCACACAGGAACGGGAAAGAGCATGGCGGCCATCTTTAAAAACACAATCCATTGCCATCCACCACAACCAGGAGCCATCTGACCCCCAGAACTCCCACACACCTCTACCACTACCTGTTTCAATTCAGGATGCCAAAAGCTGTCAAAAAAACGGGAGATCGGCTGCGCCAGGAGAGCTTCTCCAGAGAGGAGCTCACCATGTTAGCAGAGACACTGCAGGAGCATGCAGATGTGGTGTTTGCAAATGACATGTCCCGTCCAGCACTGCTGCGTAAAAAGCAGATTTGGGCATTGGTCGCCCAGAGAGTCAGTGTCATCGGCACCACACCCCGCACACCCAAACAATGCCGTAAGCGCTGGGACGACCTACGTCTACGTGAGCAAAGTATATTCTCCGCCAACCAAAACCTTGGGATGGCGACAGGTAGAGGTGCAGAGTCGCCCATAAAACTCCAACCATGGGAGGAGATATGTGCTACCACCATAGGCACCAAGGCAATAGAGGGAGTCGGGGACATGGAGAGAGGAGCGGCGTCATCAGCCGATGCAAGTAGGTGTCTCTAATCAAACAATGCCAATACCACCACGATGATGTCCACCTGAACTGACAGTGCAATGATGTATAGCAGGGTCCACCAGACACATAAGCACAAGGCAGTGCAGAGCATCACCTTGTCCACATGCATGATGCACCCCATTTGTGTTGCAACCCAAATGCCTCCATGCATCACCCACCTAAGAGTGAGGCAACCTGTATGTCACTCCCCCCAATGTGACTCATCTACCATTCCGTATCAATGCAGCCACCCCAATGCATGCCCCGTGCCCGTAGACCCATCATTAACCCTCTCCCTCCTTTGGTCCCCCACAGGCACACATTCTGACAGCGGTGATGAGGACACCAGTGCCACACCACGGAAGAAGGCCAGGGCCGAGGAGGGTGAACACCGCCCCTCAACCTCAAGGGGCAGAGGCCAACCTAGACCACCTCTGAAGGACAAGAGAAACACAGAGGCCACAGCACCAATGTGCACCACGGCCCCCACAACAACGCCCACACCAGCCACCATCACTGTGTTATTCCACAGCGGTTGATCTGGGAGATGTCCAGTAATTTGTATGCTTTCTTCCTGACACCGTTGATGTCAGCCTCATGATGATCTCACTATGCACAACAAATGGTGACATGCAATTCAGTTGGACCTCTGTGTCAGTGTAGTGGTGTATTAATGTATTTGACCCTCGTGTGACTCTTGGGGGACTGTCCTTTCAGTTGATGGTATTTGGTGCTGTGTATTGGCCATTATAATTGCTTGTAGCTGCATTGTGTTGGGGGGATATGGTCTGATTTGGTCAAGTGCACATGTAGATGGCTATGGAATGGTTGTGGCACTGCATCATTCACATGGTAGTGCTGCTTACATCTTGCATTATGTGGTCAGGTGTCAGGTCCAGTCTGGCCTGCTTTGGGGTTGAGCATGGTCCATTCTCTCCGGCACTCGCAGCCAGGTGAAGTATGCATCTCTTCCCCCCCATACTCAGCCATGTGAAGTGTGCAGGTCTCCCCAAATCACCTACCCACATCGCATTTCCATAAGCCTTACAGGCAACTCACCAAGAAGCCAGGATCTGTGCCCTGCATGTCGCTCCATATAGCTTGGTATTGTGGTGTTCCGCAGGACCATTGAATCATGGGTTGATCCGGGGTATCGGGCACAACAATGTGTGATGATGTTGTTTGAGTCACATACCATTTGCATGTTGATGGAGTGGTATAGTTTACGGTTGCAGTACGCTACCTCCATGGCATGTGGGTCCACCAATTCCACATGGGTGCAGTCGTTGGCGCCAATGCAACGAGGGATGCCGGCCAGTGAATGGAAACCAACTTTGGTGTTTGATATCTCCTGGCCAGTCCGTGGTAAGTAAATGTGGTCGCCTGTGTGCTTCAGGAGGGCATCAAGCACTTGGTTCAGCATACGTGAGAATAATGGCTGAGATATGCCATGCATGTGCCCCACTGTGTACTGGTAGGTGCCTGTGGCCAGGAAGTGGAGCACAGACACTACCTTTAGTAGGGATGGGATGGCGGTGCGTGTTTCAATCAGGCTGACAATGTCATCATGTATCATGTCGACAATGGTGGTGATAGTGTCCCGTTCCAGATGGTACAGGGTGTGGATCTGCTCAGGGGTTAGGTTGAATGGACTGGCTCTGATGCGAGGGATTGTGGGCTGCCTGCGTGGTTGTCACAATGCCTACCCCGGAATCCGGTTCAAACCCATCAGCCACGGGAGCAGGCATCCAGGTATTAAATAAAACCCCAGCAGCCCCGGCTGGGGGCTGTTGTCATGATGCCCGCTCCCGGGGAGCCGGTTCAAGCCCTGCGTCCCCGAAAGCAGACATCCAGTCCCCAAGGAAGGACCCAGCAACCCCATATAGTGGCCCTTTGGCGCCTATGGCGCCAGGCTCATAAAAGACATCAGTCCTGGCGCCATAGGCGCCAGGCTCATTATGGCAGTGCTTGGGTGCACTTACCTGATGCAGACCATGCTGCAGGATCCCGGCCTCCTTGAGGCCTGAAAGGAACTACTTTACCTCTGGGACTAATTTACCATCCGGGCGTGGTCGGGGAAGGATACATACCTGATTGGAGGAAGGATACATACCTGGAACTTCTTCCAAGGCTATTTAAACCCCACCCGAACAGCCACACGTGCTTCGCGTTGTTCTGCATCTAGCAGCTGGATGCTCACCGTGTCTGCTCCTGCATCCTGACTTCTGCCACGCCTGCCAGCATCCTGGATCACCTGCAAAGGAAGAGAAGAAGAGAACAGAAGAAGGAAAAGTCCGTACCTGCTAAATCCGCATCCCGGAGACATCTCGCCGACAATCCTGAAAAGGAAGACTTTTATTTAAAAGCTCATCGCGACGATCGCTGCAGCGCCACATTCCACTCACCTTTACAGGGTGCCTCCATGTTCAGCAGCGATCATCCGGATTCGCAGTCACGCCCCAGCGCCTAGGGAGAAAAAGACAAGAACAAAAGGTGAGAGAGAGAAGGGAATAAGGAAAGCTAAATCTCCATGTTAAGACTTACCCGTTGATTCATTCCTTCTTCATTTCGGGTCCGCGCCCAACCTGGCATTTCCAGACCCCGGCCCCTAAGGGGAAAAAAAGACATCAGCGTTAATGAGCGAATGAAAAGACATTACCAAAAAACGCTCATTAAAGACTTACCTGATTCTACAAGGATTTCACCTCTCATCTCGGGTCGGTGCCTGTTCCCCGGCATTTCGTACCCCGGCCCTTATGGGGAAAAAGACACTAGCATTAGTACATTAATGCATGGACACAAGGGGAACTTCTTATAAAAAAAAAAAACCTACCTGGAAGCCAAGCAAGTTTGGTTCTCACCAATCCGAAAAACCAGTGAAGTAACTGGATACCAACGCGCCCCTGCATCAGGAGCAGGATGGAGAGCTCGTCCTTCCAGACCCTAAGGTGAGACGCTACGAGGAATCACAGAAGGGTTTCGAGGAGGGTGAGAGGGGAAAGTGGGAGGCCGATTGCATTACCCCGCAGACAGTTAATCTCCTATTTTCACCTACAGAAGGATACTTCTGCGAGCCAGAGAAGCCAGATTTGGGGGCCCGGTCCAGTCCGTCTTCCGAACCCTGCGCATCACCTTAGAAGAGGTCACAGCAGCGCGAACCTGGCCAGCGCCTCCGTGGGAGTCAGGTGAGCATTACAGAACGCAAAGCCTTCCTACAAATTCCAACCCAGGCGCTATGGAAAGTTCTGAGACTGATCAGTTGGCCCAATTACTGGGGGAATTACGGGCCGAAGTACATGCCGCTCGTCAAGAGACTAATGCCCTCAGGAGGGAATTAATAATATCAAAGGAAAGAACTGATGACCTGGCCAGACAGCTTTTGCAAGGTCAAGCTGGGCAAACGCCTCTACCCGGTTCCGGAGGGAACCCCGCTCCTGTGGTTTCCAGTAACCCTGTGCAGATTAATCTACCTGGAAACATGCCGCTGGCCCCACCCGAACGCTTTGCTGGGGACCCCAAACGATTCGCCGTATTCATGAATCAGTGTCGTTTGCACTTCCTATGCAGACCTGGGGCCTTGCCTAATGATCAGACCAAGGTAGCCTTTGTATTGTCCACTGGTTACTCAAGATGACCCGATTCTCCGTGATTTTCAAGGGTTTCAAGCAAGCATGGAAAGGTTATTTGCTCGACACTCTCAGGGGCAGGCTCTGGATGACGAACTTCTATCCCTGCGACAGGGCAATCAGGACTTCCTATCCTATATTGCAACCTTTAATAGAGTAATTGTGGAAACGGGATGGCCAGAGAATAAAAGAGTCACATTGTTTTATCGAGGCCTACGCGGAGAACTTAAAGATGTCTTGGCCCAAGTTGTAAATCCGCCCCAAGAATGCACAGAGTATATAGACTTAGTGGTCGAATTGGATCACAGACTTCAAAACAGAAAAGCAGATCGGTCCAGGTTTGAGACCCGGGTGTTGGTCAAGACCCATGCTAATCCCAAGGGAGTGGATGTCTCTGAGCCTATGCAAATTGGAGGGGTTAAAGGACCCTTAACTCAAAAAGAACGTGAAAGGAGGCGGCAGTTAAAATTATGTCTTTATTGTGGGAATTCTGGACACTTTCTACGAGATTGCCCGGCAAAACCGCCCGAAAGGCGGTAGGAGCCGCTGATAAAAAACATGAAGACTCTGTTTCGGGAAACGACTCCGCCCGACAAGCGTAGGGGTCCGCTTGCAGAGCTTGAAAACTAACTCTCAGACCTCGCATTTCATTGTGTCAATGGTTCTCGAAGATCCAGAACAGCCTAAGCGGTTGCATGCAATAAAGGCATGCATCGATAGTGGGGCTATTGGAAACTATGTGGATCGTGAATTGGTCTCTAGGATTAACCTCCCTCTCCGTCCTAAAACCAGCAAAGATGTCATCACCACAGTTGATGGAACTGAAATTGCCTCTGGACCGGTAACACATTCCACTACTGAGGTGACTCTTATTGGTCCCGACGGCCATCGGGAGGGTGTTGTGTTTGATGTAATCAAGGCTCCACAGTTTCAGGTTATTCTTGGAATCCCTTGGTTAGAGACACATAATCCTCAAATTGATTGGCGAGCTAAGAGAATAACCTTCCCGGATTGTACACAAACCTGCTACCCAGAAAACCTGAAGATTAATCTAGCATCTGTAACCTCTGCCTCCATGCAACTACCTCCGGAATACCAAGACTTTCAGGACGTCTTCCAAAAGGAACAGGCCAACACGTTACCTCCTCACAGATCGTACGATTGCCAAATCGATCTGGTGCCCGGTGCACAACCCCCTTGTAGCAGGATTTATGCCCTTACCGAACCTGAGAACCTGCATTTGAGACAATATTTGGATCAATACCTAGCTAATGGTTTTATTCGCCCGTCAAAGTCCCCGGCATTCTCGGCTTTGTTCTTCATTCCCAAAAAAGAAGGCAACCTTAGAACTTGTATCGATTACCGCGTATTGAACCAGATAACGGTTAAAAACCGTCATCCTCTGCCTCTGATCCCTGAACTCCTTGACCAGGTGAAGGACGCTTCATATACACCAAGTTAGATCTCTGGGGGGCTTATCATCTGGTACGAGTTAAAGAAGGCGACGAATGGAAAACTGCCTTCCGTACTAAATACGGATTATTCGAGTACCAGGTGATGCCTTTCGGATTGTGTAACGCGCCGGCTGCCTTCCAATACTTCATGAATGATGTCCTTCGGGAACTCATCAATGTTTGTGTTGTCGTATATATCGATGACATTCTGGTGTACTCCTCTTCGGAATCTAATCACAGAAAACACATCAGGGCAGTACTTGAAAAACTGCGCCAACACAAACTATTTGCTAAATTGGAGAAATGTGTTTTCCATACCACAGAAGTCGGGTTTCTAGGTTTCATCCTGACACCCAAAGGAGTCCGAATGGACTCAAGAAAAGTGGATGCCATCCTCAAATGTCCATCACCTAGCTCTGTAAAAGGGGTTCAAAGCATGCTCGGCTTTGCCAATTTCTATCGCAGGTTTATCCCGGAATTTTCACGCGTGGTACAAACCATTACTGCACTCTTGAGGAAAAATAAACGTTTTGAATGGTCTGAAGAAGCCGAGCAGGCCTTTCAGGATTTAAAAGCTAAGTTTACCTCTGCACCTATATTGAAACACCCGCGTCCAGATCTCCCTTATGTCGTCAAGACTGACGCATCCAGCCTAGCCATGGGAGCTGTCCTGTCCCAAAGAGATCCCAAAACCAACCAACTGCATCCCGTAGCATTTTGGTCCAGAAAATTCTCGGCACCCGAGGTTAATTATGCAATCACTGACAAAGAACTGTTAGCCATTAAGTCCGCTTTTAAAGCCTGGCGGCATTATCTGCTTGGCGCTCGACATACCATCACAGTGATCACTGATCACCGGAATTTACAGTATTTGAAAACCGCCAAGGCTCAGTCATCACGGCAGCTCCGATTGGGCTTTGTTTTTCGCTGAATTTGATTTCGTGATTACCTATCGACCTGGCTGCAAGAATGGCAAAGCAGACGCCTTATCCCGAATTGGAATGGGAGAATCTGATACAAACTCAGAACCAGTACCAATAATTCCCGAACAGAGGATTCTAGGCATGACTTTGTTACAGACGCTTGAAGACATTCAAGCCAGAGTGAAACAACCCCTGGACCCTAACAGGATTGGATACAAAAGGGATCAGACTTTACCATAGATAATGGTTTACCTTATTTCCAAGGACGCTTATTCCTGCCACATAAGGAATTACACGAACTAGTTATTTCCGGTTATCATGATACATTAATAGAGGGACACCCCGGTATTGCCAAGACAGAGAGGTGAAACGACAATTTTGGTGGCCCTCTTGGCGAAAAGATGTTAAATCTTTTGTGATGTCCTGTGGTGTTTGCGCCCAAAATAAAAGTCAAAAGAAAAGACCAGCCGGTCTCCTTCAACCTCTAGACATACCGCCAGCACCCTGGCACACCCTATCAATGGAATTTATTACGGACCTGCCTCCTTGTTCGGGGTACAATACTATTCTGGTAATTGTGGATTTGTTTTCCAAAATGGCCCACTTTATTCCTTTGAAAGGTTTACCTTCAGCTTCTGTCCTAGCCAAAGGATTCCTCAAAAATATTGTTCGGCTACATGGATTCCCATCTATACTAATCTCTGACCGGGGAAGCCAATTCATTTCCCACTTCTGGCGCAAATGTTGTCAAATGGCGCAGATCAACGTAAGATTATCGACCAGTCACCACCCTCAGACCGATGGTCAGACCGAGAGGACAAATCAGACCCTTGAGCAGTACTTACGGTGTATGTTACAGCAATCTGAAAGCAACTGGAAAGACATTCTTTGGATAGCCGAATATGCATATAATAATTCGGTACACTCTGGAACTGGGCACAGTCCTTTTTATACTTTGTTTGGGCATCACCCTCGAACCTCAAACCTTGACTCACCTCAGAACCTCGGAATGCCTGCAGTAGAACATCTACATTCTACAATTACCCAAGCCTTCAAAGAGGCAACTACGCATTTACAACAAGACAAGAGAAAATACAAGGAGAATGCTGATCTACATCGGAGTGAAGCACCTCCGTATCAGTTTGGGGATCAAGTGTGGTTAGCTACCAGACATTTACCACTCAAAGGGCCTCGAACTTTTAACCCAAAATATCTGGGACCTTATTCTATTACGGCAATAATTAACCCAGTGGCTGTTAAACTTGATTTACCAGCTAGTATGCGAATTCACCCTGTTTTTCATGTGTCACTTCTGAAACCAGTGGTACCCGGAACCCGACTACTCAAACCTCCAGAACCTATTCTAATAGATGAGGAGCCCGAATTCGAAGTGAAGAACATTTTAGACTCAAAAATGTTTAGGTCAAAACTGTTCTACCTAATTGATTGGAAGGGGTACGGACCTCCCAGCGACCATGTGCATGCACCTCGATTAGTCAGGAAATTCCACCGACTCTTCCCAGACAAACCAAAACCCCCGGAGGGAACAACCTTGGGAGGGGCCTTGGGGGGGAGTGCTGTCATGATGCCCGCTCCCGGGGAGCCGGTTCAAGCCCTGCGTCCCCGAAAGCGGACATCCAGTCCCCAAGGAAGGACCCAGAAACCTCATATAGGGGCCCTTTGGACAGTGTCCTGGCGCCTATGGCGCCAGGCTCATAAAAGACATCAGTCCTGGCGCCATAGGCGCCAGGCTCATTATGGGAGTGCTTGGGTGCACTTACCTGATGCAGACCATGCTGCAGGATCCCGGCCTCCTTGAGGCCTGAAAGGAACTACTTTACCTCTGGGACTAATTTACCATCCGGGCGTGGTCGGGGAAGGATACATACCTGATTGGAGGAAGGATACATACCTGGAACTTCTTCCAAGGCTATTTAAACCCCACCCAAACAGCCACACGTGCTTCGCGTTGTTCTGCATCTAGCAGCTGGACGCACACCGTGTCTGCTCCTGCATCCTGACTTCTGCCACGCCTGCCAGCGTCCTGGATCACCTGCAAAGGAAGAGAAGAAGAGAACAGAAGAAGGAAAAGTCCTTACCTGCTAAAATCCACATCCCCGAGACATCTCGCCGACAATCCTGAAAAGGAAGACTTTTATTTAAAAGCTCATCGCGTCGATCGCTGCAGTGCCGCATTCCACTAACCTTTACAGGGTGCCTCCATGTTCAGCAGCGATCATCTGGATTCGCAGTCACGCCCCAGCGCCTAGGGAGAAAAAGACAAGAACAAAAGGTGAGAGAGAGAAGGGAATAAGGAAAGCTAAATCTCCATGTTAAGACTTACCTGTTGATTCATTCCCTCTTCATTTCGGGTCCGCGCCGCATCCTGGCATTTCCGGACCCCGGCCCCTAAGGGGAAAAAAAAACATCAGCGTTAATGAGCGAATGAAAAGACATTACCAAAAAACGCTCATTAAAGATTTACCTGATTCTACAAGGATTTCACCTCTCATCTCCGGTCGGTGCCTGGTCCCCGGCATTCCGTACCCCGGCCCCTATGGGGAAAAAGACACTAGCATTAGTACATTAATGCATGGACACAAGGGGAACCTCTTATCAAAAAAACTTACCTGGAAGCCAAGCAAGTTTGGTTCTCACCAATCCGAAAATCCAGTGAAGTAACTGGATACTAACGCGCCCCTGCATCAGAAGCAGGATGGAGAGCTTGTCCTTCCAGACCCTAAGGTGAGACGCTACGAGGAATCACAGAAGGGTTTCGAGGAGGGTGAGAGGGGAAAGTGGGAGGCCGATTGCATTACTCCGCAGACAGTTAATCCCCTATTTTCGCCTACAGAAGGATACTTCTGCGAGCCAGACAAGCCAGATTTGGGGGCCCGGTCCAGTCCGTCTTCCGAACCCTGCGCATCACCTTAGAAGAGGTCACAGCAGCGCGAACCAGGCCAGCGCCTCCGTGGGAGTCAGGTGAGCGTTACAGCTGTCTGGGTTCAGTCCTGGCACCTTAGGCGCCAGGCTCATAATAGAAATCAGTCCTGGCGCCATAGGCGCCAGGCTCATAGACTTTACTTACCTCATGCAGACCATGCTGCAAATGAATCCAAGCCAACGTGAGGCCTGGATGGGACTATTTTACTACAGGGAGTATTTTTTACTCGGGTGTGGTTCTAGGGACTTCTTACCTGGAACTACTTTGGAGGCTATTTAAACCACGCCCGAACAGCAGCACATGCTTCGTGTTATTCTGCATCCAGCAGCGTAACGCTCACCGTGCCTGCAGTCAGCATCCAGTCTTCAGCCACGTCTCAAATCCAGAGCTCCTAGCAATAGAAGAAAGAAGAAGGAAAGGCTAGAAAACAGATATTATTTCAATCCTTATCCGAATTCCGGGTCGATCACATCTTCGAACCTGAAAAGGACATTATTCTACACGTGTCGCATCGCCAGCTGCAGCGCCGCGCCATACTCACCAGTCCTCACATTATTTTTCGATCCGGCGCAGCCTCCATCATTTTCTCCGCCGAATTCCACCATCTAGGGGATAAAAGAAACATAAGGTGAGCCGAGAGAGCCAACAAATACAACCTCTCCACCATAGACTTACCTGATTAACAACCGGAGGCATTATTCGGTAACAAACCGCAACTTCTTACGCCGCACCTGTAAGGAGAGAGAAACCAGCAATTTAAACACATTCATCTTTTGCCGGACTGTGTTGGGTAATACAGACTCTTACCTGAACACCATCAGCTGCCACAAGACAATCTTCCCTTGGACCCAGCTGCAACACAAGAAAGGAATGTACAAGAGTGAACATCGGACATATTGAACTCTTTGAACTTTATACTTACGGGTTCTCGCCTGGAACCTCGGAGTCAATATTCATCCGGAACTCTTCCAACGCCCTGAAACCAGTGAAGTAACTGGTATCTACACACCCCTGCATTCCACGCAGGATGTAGAGCTCATCATTTACAAACATAAGGTGAGCTTACTGAAAGTGAATATCGGTGGCGATTAGTGGGGAGAACAGTGGATGCCATTACTAGAATCCACGGGTGGCTAAATCCCTTTCTCCACTTGCAGGAGAATACTTCTATGGGTCAAGCAGATGAGATTAGGCGGTCCAGTCCAGTCTGCCATCTCTGCACTACGCTCCATGTTGGAGGAGGTCGTGTCAGTCTGAAAAAACCAAACCCCTAACCGTCGTGTTGCCCCCCCTTTTTGGGCAAGCACGCTCTCCGGTCTTCAAACAATCTTTGACAATCTCCTAGGGGGTTATGGATCACTATACCCCCCCTTGACTGCATTCGTATCAGGCCCTATGTGCACTGTGATACTTACACAAATAACAAATAACATTGAGACACAAAGAAAACACAGAGAATCGATTCAATTTATAACAATGGGATACATTTATTTATGTACACACAGCTAAGCATAACAATGCAAGCAGTTCTAATGCTATGTCTAATTTGCACCTTTTATACTTCTGGTGCAAAGCTACCATGCAGTAACTATGTAAGCCTGTGCTGCAAGTGTGTGGTTCTAATGCAAGCTTTAAGCATAGACATTCTAAACAATCCCCTGTCTGGGGGGGAAGAGAGAGAGAAAGAGAGAGAGAGAGAGAGAGAGAGAGAGAGAGAATATCCCCCCTCAGTTTAGCCTATGCCAAAACCATACTTCCCATTCTGTTGTCAATCAGTCAGTGGCAGGCCTCAAGACTGCCAAGCTCCCTCTCTCTGCCTCATCAACGCCCATCAGTCTGCTGCACCATCTCCAGCCAACTCTCTCTCTCTGTGGCTCTCCCGATCTCTCTGGCCAACTCTCGAACTAGCTCCAGCAAACAACTTCCGATCTCCTCAGCTCCTCCCCAACAACTCTTTCTCGTGCAGACTAACCTTGTGCAGACCCCAACAACTCTTCAGTCCTTTCTCTCCAGCCCTCCTGGTTATAGTCTCCAATGACGCACATAATGTCTAAGAATGTCTCTCCCTCAGCATTTAGCAAAATGCCTGCCTGTCTCCTTGCGTGTTACTTGTCTCGGCATGTCCTGTTACTTCATGTGCTATCAGCGTGACCTCATATCTCTGTGCCTTGGCCTTCCGAATATGTTGCGAAATACATCATCTATTCCCTGTTTCTCCATTCTCTTCACTGTAGGCTTCACTCTGCATTACAAAATGCACTTTTGGACCCCGTCCCTCTCATACAAAATGCACCTCTCCATCTTTCCATCATCACTCCCTTGGCACAGCCCACACCTTCGTGGTTCTCTCCGCGATGCACACCAGCCAAGCTGATAAGCTTCCTAGGCCGTCTCTACTAGGACAAGGGTCCATGTTATCTGTACTCTCTGCCAATGTTTACGAAACAATTCTCTGCACTGAGCCCAATGCGTGCAGGCAACTTCTGCTCTATCAGAATGGATCCAAATGCCAGCCTAATGCTCTCTAGCGTTTACCGCAAATTCTCGCAAGGCAAGCACTAACATATGCAAAACTCATTCTAAATACATACTCAACATACATACATACATGTGTGTCAATCATATCTCTAAATGTGTCTCTACAAAGCATACATGTGTGCTCTAAATGTCTCTACGTGCATTTCCAAATATGACAGTGTGTGTGTTGCAAGCAATGCATTTTCTCGCTCAGCCTAAGCGCTATATCTAATGCAAACATAGATGAACAGCAAATCATGGTGAGTTTATGTTGTGTCTCTAAAATACTACATGGCACTTCAAATATGTGAAAGTGCCATTCTATTTCAAATGGCAAAGTGGCAGCATGTTTCTCTATCATTCTAAATGGAAAGCACTATATGCAAACATATCAATCTATAAGCAAGTCTGCAAATGCATACAAAGGTGACAGTCTAATATTGATTGGGTAATGGTGTCTACTTCAACAATGTACTATGGATAACTAAACAGAATGCAATAATGGAATGATTCCATAGCAAAGATTCTAATGATTCTAACAGGGAGTCTAATAATGGGTAATGGTTCTCTACAGATAGTACCTATTCTTCTAATGGGTGTTATGATTTCTAATAATGATAACAATTCCAGGCTTCTCATTTCATCCAATTCCACAATCCTCCCTTTTATCATTAGATAAATCATAACAAAAGTCTAATATAACATAGCATAACAATCGTGGTATGCTAATACCAAGCAAAGTTACAGAAAGGAAAAAGCATGTATCATGATGCATAAAAAAACCTTTCTAAAAAATGCAACCATTTCACTCTATCAGTGGCAAGCTAAAATATCAAATGCAAAGCTGCAAATGTGTCAGAAATCAGAATAACATAGCCAAATGTCAAAAGTCAAAAGTCGAGCAAAAAGTCAGAAGTCAAAAGTGTCTACAAGCCAAAGGTGTGAAAGTGTCTCAACAAGCAGAAAACGAAAATGCAGTGCATAGAATCAATACACAAGTACTGTGTATACAGATGTTTCCATCTCAATGTGTCAAGCACAAAATATGACAATCACTTTCACAGGTGTCAAAGGTCAGTACAGATGTCAGTAGCCAAACAGGCCAAACATTCCATAGATCAATGCATACATATCAGTGTATACATGCAGTGTATTCATCATATAGGCCATTTCAGTTATATTCCAGTCCAAGGTATTTCCAAGTTCTCATGAGGTATGTGTGTCCTCACAACCGTACACAGTACAAATTCAGTACAAATAAATTCTAATGCAAAAGGGTTCAGCCAAGTAATGTCAACAAAGATGCAATGTCAACAAAGCGCGTGTTCACAAACGATCATGTGTTCACAACGAGCATATCAGTGTTCAGCAAAAGGTCAAAGTTCAGGTAACAAAGTGGCCTCCACAACAACAGAGTGTGAACAAACGTGAAGCAGCAAAGTGTTCAAGCCAATAGTGTTCAGGCAATCAATGTTCAGGCAGCAGAAACGTGTACAAACCAATTCAGGTTGGCCTGCTTGATATATGGCAGCAAGCTAAATGAGATTTTCGCACAGGACTCCATCAAGGAGCAAGCAAGTGTCAGGTACCATATGAGCCCCATTTTTCCATGGAGTGATCACACATGCCCTTCACTTCAAAGGTAGCACAGGGAAAACCGCGTGTCAGGACTTTCAATTGATGCCAATCGATGCTTACGCTCCCTTTTCCCCTTCACTTCATGAACAAAGGCGACAGGTGCACTCATTTAGAGTGTTTGCAAGACATTGCCAATCCAGGTGGTTACTCTCCTCTGGACACAGTGTGGCCCTTCTCCATAGGCCCATCTCTATCAGGTTCAAATTCTCTTCTCTTGCCAGGTCATGCTGTTGTCATGCTGTTGCCATGCCAGCCAGTCCCATGCTCTTCAAATGAGGGACAGCCAGCGTTAAATGCAAGTGCAAATGCTTTCAAAGACCATGCTCTGTCTCCTTCACTCAAGAGAACAAGAGCTTCACTGTTATCAAACGTGTATCAGGCAAGAAATGCTTTCAGAGCGTGTATTCCTGCTCATTGCTTCTCATGCACAAACCTGTCTGGTGCAAAAGGCATTCCAAATGGATTCTCTTCTCGCTGCAGATTATAAAGCAATTCGAATTTTTTCTTCTGCTCCCTTCTGCTGAACAATTTCTTTCGCTGCTCTTCTCACTTGGCACAAGATGCTGCAAGGTGTATCTCTCTCTGCACAGTCGGTCACGATCTTCTCTCACTATGGCAATAGGTGTCATGCCACAAAGTCTCTCTAGCCTGGGTAGCAAGCATATTTTCTGGGTACATTCTCAGAGCACAGCCATTGGACAAGGCATCACCCTAAGGCCTCAAGTCGGTCGGCATTCCCCAAAAGTGCTGCTGCAAAGCATCAAATGTCAGATGCCAATGTTTCATCATTGCTGAAAGCAAACAGCCATGATGCAAAGTCACATTGCACTGTGACAAAAGCCAGTCTCTTTCTGGTGCTGCTTCAAAACAGCCATGCAAAGTCACAAGGTGTCAGCCATCATGGATCTCAGACAAACGGTCAACAAGGTCTGGTCATTTCATTCGGTCATCATGCCGGTCATCTGGACATGCTGCTCTCAGGTGTCATGCTGCTCCAAATCATGGTCTCATAATTTCATGCGGCGATGCCATCTCGTCTGGTCATTAATCCGATCTCGGTCTGTGCGATCTCGGTCTAGTCAAGGTGTCTCTCCAGATTTCATGCAAAGAAACAAAAGTGCAAGAATCAGTCTTACTCAGTTTCAGGTGTTTTTCAAGCCCTAAAATAAAACCGCATTTCTCATTGTGCGTTGAAGTGCACAGCGCTATCTCTACACTCTCCCATGTCTCTCAATGACATCCATGCTATCTCCCCTGTGTCTCATCAATGTGTCAGTGCATATGTCTATTGTCTCACTAGGCCTGTCTCTCCCGGCATCATAATGCATGCATGCTTAATGCATGACTCCTACCATTCCATCCCTATCCTATACTTAAAGGTTCTCGCCTGGAACCTCGGAGTCAATATTCATCCGGAACTCTTCCAACGCCCTGAAACCAGTGAAGTAACTGGTATCTACGCGCCCCTGCATTCCACGCAGGATGTAGAGCTCATCATTTACAAACAGAAGGTGAGCTTACTGAAATGAATATCGGTGGCAATTAGTGGGGAGAACAGTGGGTGCCATTACTAGAATCCACGGGTAGATAAATCCCTTTCTCCACTTGCAGGAGAATACTTCTACGGGTCAAGCAGACGAGATTAGGCGGTTCAGTCCAGTCTTTCATCTCTGCACTACGCTTCACGTTGGAGGAGGTTGCAGCTGTCCGGGTCCGATCGACGCCTCTGTGGGAGCTAGGTGAGCGTAACAGTGGTGACACTGGCTGCACAGGTGGGGCATGCTGGCCCTGCCTTGCCCTCCTTCTCCTCCTACGTCTCCTCTGTGCTGCCTGTTGTTGTTGTTGTTGTTGTTGATATAGTAGCACTTCCACTGCAATCATGTCCTCCAGCCCTAGCATTGCTAGTAGTATTGGAATCATTGTGGAGTGTGACAGGGTGTGGGAAGGGGTAGGGTGTGCTCCTTTTGTGCTGGCCGGGTCTGTATTGCCTCCACCTTTGCTGATTGTGTGCATCTGAGGCAGTTGGGAACACTGCACATGGCCATTTACGGCTGCTCTGCGATGCCGGTATTTGCACCATGGCGGTAAGGTACTTTGCGGCCTTCACTAGGGCGTAAATTGCATGTCCGCATGACTGGAGATGTTCCCATGTTTGCTCCATGGCGCTATTACCGGCACGAGGGGTCGCGTGCCCGCGCTCCTGTCGCTATTTGCGGCACCATAAGGTACTGTGCCGCTAATGGCGGGTTGTCGTTTCATAATCGGGCGGAGCGGTAAGCGATACCGGTAATCCTTTACCGGCATCGTTATTCACTTACCGCCCGGGCCGTAATGAGGCCCATTGCATCAAATTAACCTGTGTGCATACATCCAGGGACATGTGCATGTCAACACCAAATAGCTGCAGCCATGGCATGACTTACACATACCTCATTGTACTCCCATACAGGTGATGGTGTCTATCCCTTGAAGCCGTGGCTACTTACCCCTGTACGGAACGCGCAGAACAGGCACAAAGAGGAGTACAATCGGGTTCATACCCGTACCCATGTTGTGATTGAGCAGATCTTTGGCCTGTTGAAGGCACGGTTCCGCTGCCTCAGCAGGTGTGGTGGAGCACTCTTTTACGGGCCTGAGAAGGTGGGAAAGATCACCATGGTCTGTGTCATGCTGCACAACATGTGTATCCGGAGAAACGTACCACTGCCACCTGACATTGACCTGCATGCACCGGGAGAGGACGATGAGGATGATGATGGAGGAGAAGCAGCACCCCTGGCAGTTTGCGATGCACAAGATGGCCGTGCTGTGCGCCAATCACTGATTGACGATGTCTTCTGAACCACAGGGATGCTGATGGTTTTGTGTTAGTACTACACTGGGCACTGGGATCGTGTGGACATGGACACAGGGTGTGTGGGTAGTTGGGCACTGTGTGCTGTCATGAATTGAATAAACACACACGAAATGAACAATGTCCAGTCATGATATGATTTTGAACACAACGGGTGTATTGGAAAATTAACAATATTATGCTTCATCCCTCCACTTCTCACACGCCCTCCCTCCGCCTTCCACCCCCAAAACCCCCAACACCCTATACCCCACCAACACCTCAAACCCTCCCAAAACACCCCTAACAGCCCTCAAACACCACCAGCACCACCTCCCCCGTCACCCATTGTCATCCCACACACGATGTGCCAATCATGATTATCCCAAGGTTGCAGTTAGCACATGCAGGGTGGACCTGCTAGTTCCGGCCTCTCTTCGGGTCTGGGAGCAGCATGTCTGTGTGGCGTGTGCTGCGCCTGGTCATGTGCACAGGGCTTGCAGGAGTCGAGCTGGCAGGTGTGGTTGATGGGGTGGAGGTGGATGGTTGTGTGACCGCCGGCGCAGGTTGTTGCTGCTGCATATGGTCTAGAATCCTGCCAAGGACCTGTGTAAACGCAGCTAAACTGTCTCAGATGACAACGGTGTTGGAGTTCATGGCCATTAAGGAAGCCGTATTTGCCTCCCGTATCTCACGGCGGGTCTGTTCCCCCTCCGCCACATACTGCCGGACCAGTTCAATCATACTGTCCTGGCGGGCCTCAACCCTCGTCAGGCGAGCCTCCATGTCAGTGGGGGCTGTGGAGGTGGACTGTACAGTGGCAGGGTGGCCCATTGCTGGACTGCCCTCTGATGTGGTCGACAGATGCAGACTCCCCAGTCTGACAGCATGTTCCTGCATGGGGCATACTGGTGTGCCCTGTGTGGAGTGCTGCGGGGTGGGCTGTGGGCTCGGGGTATGGGGACATACAACATGGATGTTGTCCATGTCTAGGAATTCCTCGGCGTGGACCTCCACGTCGCTGAGGGGGGCAGTGGCTGCTACCTCTTCTATAGAACTGGTGGCAGCAGACTGCGTTCCATCATCCTCTGCCTCTGCAAGAGTTGCCGAATGTAATGAAGCAGGTCCACACTTGCTTAGATTGCTTCTTTATACGTTTACTTCCAGTTCTTAAGTTACATGTTACAGGACATAAAGACATCAGCACCCATCACCCAGGGAGGGAGGGACCAACTGAACCAATACAGAACACTCAACACGGCATTCTCACAATCATACATCAACATTCCACTTGACACTTGTATGACATCACTGAACACATGACCACCTACAGCAGACTCAGACAAGCACATCATAACACAGACTCCGTAGTGGCAGTGTCATCGGCTGGTGTTGTATCCTCCTCTGCTGGCCTGGGCTGTACTGCTGCCCTGTGTTGCACTCTGGGCGTTGGTGTTGCCCTGGAGGTAGAAGGTCCAGGGCCTTCTTGTCTGGCCCTGGATCCCTTTGAGGAAGTCAAGGCCTTTGGGGAAGGGTCCTGGCCTTAACTTTCTGCGTCTGTGGGGGAACAAGAGATGCAGGGCATCAGTGATGGTGTTATGTGCAAGATGCATGATTTGGTGCTGTTCAGTAGATCATGTTTCATGCATTGCATGCTTGTAGGTGTGACACACAGGTTACTTTCAATGGGGGGGCTTTTTGGCATACGCCGTGGACTCTCCGTTCTGGACTGATGTGTACTAGGTGGCATACTGTTGTATTGCAGTTTGCGTGATGTGTGACATGTGATTGATCCCTGTGTTTTGGGTATCTGTTGGTAATGGGATTGGCACGCAGCATGCATTTCATTGTGCCAGGGTTTGGGCCACCATCTGGACATGGATCTGTATATGTGTGTATGATGGCCCATGCATTGATATGATATGATAAGGCATTTGTAACGCGCCTATACACAAGTGTTTCAAGGCGCGACGAGGCAGGGGGGGGGGAACAAGGGGAGACAGACAACGATCTTACTAGGCCAGGTGTCATTCAGATCGCGCAAGTGCAAGGTTAGAGGGGAAGGGAAAAGTGCATGGGGGAAGGGAGAGGGGAAAGTGCAGTACAGGGTTATAAGCATACAGCATACAGGATAAATAACAAGGGCCAGCTGGTGGCAAGTGCGAGGTAAGTGCAGACAAGTGCTGGGAAGGGGGGCTGTATGGATACAGACACAGTCCCGTAGTGCAGGGGTTGCCGTGGAGGCAGTGCAGGGGAGAGTGGCTGGGCCGAGAACGGTGAATGGCCCAGTTGCAGATTCAGTGCAGTTTCAGTAGTATTAGCAGGGGAGAGGGGGAGAGAAAGCGGAGGCAAAGAGGAAGGTTTTGAGGTGCTTCCGGAACCGGAGGTGGTTCTCCTCAAGTTTCAGGGAGGTAGGAAGGCTGTTCCAGAGGGAGGCCCTTGCAGTGGAAAGAGATCTGCCCCCAACTCGTTGTTTGGCTTGGTTCACTTTCACATCTGTTGTGGTACATCATGCTTTGGTTCTCTGGGGTTTGTGGGACTCACCTCCATCTCCCGATGACAGCACACCTGTCTCCATTTCTCCAAAGCCCTCAATCGATTCAATGTTTTTCTGTATTTCTGTACTGCCTGCATATGCTTTCTTCTCATCTGTACAACCGTTTCTTGTTTCTTGTATTGTAACTAAGTTCTCAAGTATCCTTGTACTGCCTGCGCCCAGCTACCCTCGCGGGTTTGGTCTCTGCGCTATACCAAATAAACAAACAACAACAACAACAACAATGTTGATCATGGTGCTGGACGTCTCCTCCCATCGCAGCAATTTGGTGGGTGAGTGGTCCCCGCCGCCTCTAGCCATGGCCTCCCTCCGGTTGGCTGAAAGTATGTTGCGCACCCGGAGACGTAGATCGTCCCTCCTTTTTTTGCAGTCCTTCACCGTGTGGGGGGTGGTGCCAACCGCAGTCATCTTCCGTGCCACCTCCTCCCATGTTTGATTTTTGCAGAGTTGTGCTTCGCGGTTCATGTTATTGGCAAAGACCTCATCGGCATCGCATGCCAGCGTGTCCACCAGCATGTTCAGCTCCTCCTCCGAGAAGCGCTTCTTGCGCATGCGGGGATGGACTTCCGAGATACTTGGACATGATGGGTTGATTGGGCCTGCTCTCCACTCTGTACCACTGCTGTGTTAAGAGGATTGCAATGGATTGTGTTTTTTAAGATGGCCACCGGCGCATTTCCCATTTCGGCGGGATGATTTTACTTCCAGGTCCGGTATTACGAACCCGATATTTGCATGATGGTATTGCCGGGTCCGTTATTATGGGGTTGCTCCTGGGCAGAGGCGGTATCGGCGGGTCCCGTGATGGCGCTATCAGGGGTTTGGGGGGCCTTTAGCGGCATGGCGGTGCAGCCATTACCTGCATTGGCGTTCACGATGGTCGCGCTCTCGTAATCAACCGCTATTTGGGGAGTCGAGGTACACGGACGCGCTAATTACACCATGCCGGTAATGTCTGAGTTTTTCCCGCGATTCTCATAATGAGGCCCATTGTCTCTATAGTAGAATTGGGCCTAAAAACGCAAGTGGGGGCCAATGCGATAAGGGCGCTCAGCCAAGAACTGAGGAGACATGGCTTGGAAGTGTTGAGAAAATAACGTAAGCCTTTGGAGGAGCACTAGCGACGATGTAGTGGAGACCACAGGCATAGATGCAGAGGCAAACTGATTTGAAACAGGGAATGCAAGGGGTACTTTCCGATGTGACTCAAAGATGAAGGCATGGTCCATGCCCCCTGAAATCTTAAGCCAGGTCTTTCAGTAGCTGGGGGTAACATATCAGTAACTTTAGCTGTAAAGAAGTGGCGATTTGAAAGCTTGAGCAGGCGGGCTCTAACTCTTTCCAATCAAGGGCCATGAAAGAGGCCATTTTTGGTTGTAACGATCTAATCATCTTACATGAAACATGGCGTGTTCAATGCCTTACAGATGTAGGGCTTCACTATATTACATCAGCCAGCCACACATCAGAAAAGTGGCTGGCCTTCCGGGGTTCTACTCATTGCTATACGCTATGCTGTATCCACAGAAATGGAGGCCACCCCGATAAAGACAATGGGACACGTGGCCGCTAAATTTAGTCTGTGTGCCCATAGTAATTATCAATTTATATTGGAATCCCACCTGTTCCGAGCTTGCCCCTTTAGAGTCATTGGCAGACTTATTGTTATGGATAACATTTCAATTTGCTGGAGCTGGAATTCTATTAATGCTCAGTGCATTGATACACTTGATTCGACTGGTAGATCGGCACGAAGGAAAACTACGCCGAACGGTTGGAGATGGCTAGCATTCCTAACGGATTGGAATCTGATTATGGCTAATGGTTCAGTTAAGGGAGATGTTCCTTCGGGGACAGCTTGGAGGTGTGAACCTCTAGCTCGACCATCAGGTATGCCTTCCTCTCCCCTACTCTCTTTGAGATCTGTATGGATTTCAAGGTTAGGGAGGGGGGGTGTAGCGATCATAGCGGCTTGGAAGGTTCTCTGGCATGGGATTTTCCTAGGCAGTTGTCCGGTCAATGTCAGGCTGTGACAATGAACAATGGGAGGAATAGGCTGGTAAAATTTCGAAGGAATGTTTTACGCCTGAATCAGGGGAATTGCTTGGGTTTTCTCGAACCATGTTTGGTTGACGTGTGTACTCCGCTAAATGTTTGAGAGTTTTTGTGGGCTTCAGATCCACCTGTAGGACCTTCCCCACGTACGCAAAGTACCCACCTGCACTTGTTTGATGAGGAAACCTGCCTTAAGAAGAAGCAACTGCACAGAGCACTTAGAGATCTAAAGTGGGAATCCATGGGGCTGGAGGAACATAGTGAAAAATC
Source organism: Ambystoma mexicanum (assembly GCF_040938575.1). Taxonomy (NCBI): domain Eukaryota; kingdom Metazoa; phylum Chordata; class Amphibia; order Caudata; family Ambystomatidae; genus Ambystoma; species Ambystoma mexicanum. The sequence continues at coordinate 854,391 of NW_027182509.1, read as the reverse complement.
GGGGTATCTTAAGTGGGAGCACAGAAACTGGTCCCGCTCTCGTAGGTTCACTTGCCTGCAAAAGGATGGTGAATTGACATTGGGAGCACTGAGCAATAATAACTCTCAAAACCTTTGGGTTTTTGTTAACTGTTCAGAGGTTTACCAAGAGCGTCTTCAGAACAATGTGATGGCTGATGCTATGTGGCATGATCATTTTGCTGCCTTGTATAAAAAGTCACCCTCACTTTTTTCATAATGGACACGGAAACTCTATAGCCGAGTTGATTTGCAGGTCATTCTCGTCTAGGGCTGCAGGACCAAATGGATTGACCTACCAAGTATTGAAGGGTAATGTAGATCTTTGGTTGAGGCTTCTGGCTATGCTTTTTGGAATAATCCTAGATGAAAGGTGCTTCCATCTCTCATGGTAGGTACCAGCAACAACAACTACAACAACAGGCAGCCAGAGGAGATACAGGAGGAGAAGGAGAGTGAGACAGGTCCAGCAAGTCCGACCAGTGCAGCCAGTGGTACCACGTAGGCAGCCACCAATCCCTCGCATCAGAGCCAGTCCATTCAACCTAACCCCTGTGCTGAGGCACACCCTGTACTGTTTGGACCGGGACACCATCACCACCATAGTGGACATGATACACGACGACATCGTCAGCCTGATAGAAATCCACACTGCCATCCCCCCTCTACTAAAGGTAGTGTCTGTGCTCCACTTCCTGGCCACAGGCACCTACCAGCACAGAGTGGGCCAGCTGCATGGCATATCACAACCACTCTTTTCACGCATGCTGACCCGAGTCATGTTCAGATGCCCTCCTGAAGCATGCAAGCATCCACAAATCCCTACCACGGACTGGCCAGGAGCTCGCTGACACTAAAGTAGGCTTCCATGCACTGGCAGGCATGCCCAATTGCGTTGGTGCCCTCGACTGCAGCCATGTAGAATTGGTGGTCCCTCATGCCAAGGAGGTGGTGTACCGCAATCGCAAGCAATACCACTCCATCAATGTGCAGATGGTATGTGACTCCAGCAAGATGATCACACATTGTTGTGCTCGATATCCCGGATCCATACATGATGCCATGGTGCTGCGTAACTCCTCGCTACCCCGCTACATGGAGCAACATGCTGGATGATGTGCCTGGCTGCTCGGTAAGTTGCCTGACTGGCCCATGGCAGTGCAGTGGGGGGGGTAAGATTGTGGGGGGGATGCACACTCCAACTGGGTGAGATTGGGGGGGTGCATACTCCACCTGGGTGAGATTGGGGGGGATGCATACTCCACCTGGGTGAGATTGGGGGGTGATGCATACTCCACTTGGGTGAGATTGGGGGGGTGCATAGTCCACCTCAGTGAGATTGTGGGGGGTGCATACTCCACCTGGGTGAGATTGGGCAGTGAGTGGACAATGCACATACAGCTAAACACTGTTGCCCTGGACATCCCAATCTGAACATGACACATCAATGCCATTCATAAAACCAATGCTGCACAGCAATGACAATTTGCCAGACGCACAAGCAGGCCACCATGGGCATGTCAAGCGATGGATGACAAAACACGATTACACATGTGGCAATGCCGCCAGTGGGAATACATACAGAGTACCATACATCGCCAATATGGGTGGCAAGACATTGTTCCGCATCCACAGTACATCTGCATCAGCATGCAAGTGAACACCCTACATCATCTGGACAACACAATCCACACCGGCAGACCATAGTACAGTACACATTGCATCAAATTAACCTGTGTGCATACATCCAGGGACATGTGCATGTCAACACCAAATAGCTGCAGCCATGGCATAACTTACACATACATCATTGTGCTCCCATGCAGGTGATGGTGGCTATCCCTTGAAGCCGTGGCTACTAACCCCTGTACGGAACCCGCAGAACAGGCACAAAGAGGAGTACAATCGGGTTCATACCCGTGTTGTGATTGAGCAGATCTTTGGCCTGTTGAAGGCACGGTTCCGCTGCCTCAGCAGGTCTGGTGGAGCACTCTTTTACGGGCCTGAGAAGGTGGGAAAGATCACCATGGTCTGTGTCATGCTGCACAACATGTGCATCCGGAGAAACGTACCACTGCCACCTGACATTGACCTGCATGCATCGGGTGAGGACATTGAGGATGGTGATGGAGGAGAAGCAGCACCCCTGGCAGTTCGCGATGCACAAGATGGCTGTGCTGTGTGCCAATCACTGATTGACGATTTCTTCTGAACCACAGTGATGCTGATGGTTCTATGTTAGTACTACACTGGGCACTGGGATCGTGTGGACATGGACACAGGGTGTGTGGGTAGTTGGGCACTATGCACTGCAATTAATTGAATAAACACACACGAAATGAACAATGTCCAGTTATGATTTGATTTTGAACACAACGGTTGTATTGGAAAATTAACAATATTGTGCTTCATCCCTCCACCTCTGACTCGCACTCCCTCCTCCCCCCATCCCCAAAACCCCCAACACTCCATACCCCACCAACACCCCAAACCTCCCCCAAAACACCCCAAACCCCCTCCTAACAACCCAAACACCACCAACACCACCTTGCCCCTCACCCATTGTCATTCCACACACGATGTGCCAATCATGATTAGCCCAAGGTGGCAGTTAGCACATGCAGGGTGGACTTGCTAGCTCCGGCCTCTCTTCGGGTCTGGAGGCAGCATTTCCGTGTGGCGTGCGCTGCGCCTGGTCATGCGCACAGGGCTTGCGGGAGTCGAGCTGGCAGGTGTGGTTGATGGGGTGGAGGTGGATGGCTGTGTGACTGTCGGCGCAGGTTGTTGCTGCTTATGGTCTAGAATCCTGCCAAGGACCTGTGTAACCGCAGCTAAACTGTCTCGGATGACAATGGTGTTGGAGTTCATGGCCATTATGGAAGCCGTATTTGCCTCCCGTATCTCACGGCGTGTCTGTTCCCCCTCCGCCACATACTGCCGGACCAGTTCAATCATACTGTCCTGGCGAGCCTCAACCCTCGTCAGGCGAGCCTCCATCTCAGTGGGGGCTGTGGAGGTGGACGGTTCAGTGGCAGGGTGGCCCATTGCTGGACTGCCCTCTGATGTGGTCGACAGATGCAGACTCCCCAGTACGACAGCATGGTCCTGCATGGGGCGTACTGGTGTGCCCTGTGTGGAGTGCTGGTGGGTGGGCTGGGGGCTCGGGGTATGGGGACATACAACATGGATGTTGTTGTCCATGTCTAGGAATTCCTCGGCGTGGACCTTCACGTCGCTGAGGGGGGCAGTGGCTGCTACCTCCCCTATGGAACTGGTGGCAGCAGACTGCGTTCCATCACCCGCTGCCTCTGCAAGAGTTGCTGTAGTGTCATCGGCTGGTGTTGTATCCTCCTCTGCTGGCCTGGGCTGTACTGCTGCCCTGTGTTGCACTCTGGGTGTTGGTGTTGCCCTGGAGGTAGAAGGTCCAGTGCCTTCTTGTCTGGCCCTGGATCCCTTTGAGGATGTCGTGGCCTTTGGGACAGGGTCCTGGCCTTCACTTTCTGCATCTGTGGGGGAACAAGAGATGCAGGGCATCAGTGATGGTGTTACGTGCAAGATGCATGATTTGGTGCTGTTCAGTAGTTCATGTTTCATGCATTGCATTCTTGTAGGTGTGACACACAGGGTACTTTCAATGGGGGGGCATATTGGCATACGCCGTGGACTCTCCGTTCTGGACTGATGTGTACTAGGTGGCATACTGTTGTATTGGGGTTGCGTGATGTGTGACATGTGATTGATCCCTGTGTGTTGGGTGTCTATTGGTAATGGGACTGGCACGCAGCATGCATTTCATTTTGCCAGGGTTTGGGCCCCCATCTGGACATGGATCTGTATGTTTGTGTATGATGGCCCATGCATTGGCTTGGTTCACTTTCACATTTGTTGTGCTACATCATGCTTTGGTTCTCTGGGATTTGTGGGGACACTCACCTCCATCTTCCGATGACAGCACACCTGTCTCCATTTCTCCAAAGCCCTCAATCGATTCCATGTTGATCATGGTGCTGCACGTCTCCTCCCATCGCATCAATTTGGTGGGTGAGTGGTCCCCGCCGCCTGTAGCCATGGCCTCCCTGCGGTTGGCTGAAAGTATGTTGCGCACACGGGGACGTAGATCGTCCCTCCATTTTTTGCAGTCCTTCACCGTGCAGGGGGTGGTGCCTACCGCAGTCACCTTCTGTGCCACCTCCTCCCATATTTGATTTTTGCGCAGTTGTGCTTCGCGTTTCAGGTTATTGGCAAATACCTCATCGGCATAGCCTGCCAGCATGTCTGCCAGCATGTTAAGCTCCTCATCCGAGATGCCCTTCTTGCGCATGCAGGTGGTGGACCTCCGAGTTGCCTTGGACATGATGGGTTGATTGGGCCTGCTCTCCACTCTGTACCACTGCTGTGTTAAGAGGATTGCAATGGATTGTGTTTTTTACGATGGCCCCCGCGCATTTCCCGTTCCGGCACGATGATGTTACTTCCGGGTCCGGTATTACGAACCCGGTATTTGCATGATGGTATTGCCGGTCCGTTATTAAGGGGTTGCTCCTGAGCAGAGGCGGTATCGGCGGGCCCCGTGATGGCGCTATCAGGGGCTTGGGGGGTCTTTAGAGGCATGGCGGTGCAGCCATTACCGGCATGGGCGTTCGCGCGTGCTCGCACTCTCATAATCAGCCGCTATTTGGGGTGTCGAGGGTACACGGACGCGCTAATTACACCATGCCGGTTATGACTGTGATTTTCCTGCGATTCTCGTAATGGGGCCCATTGTCTCTATAGTAGAATTGGGCCTAAAAAGGCAAGTGGGGGCCAATGCGATAAGGGCGCTCAGCCAAGAACTTAGTAGACATGGCTTGGAAGTGTTTAGAAAATAATGTTAGCCTTCGCAGGAGCACTAGCAATGATGTAGTGGAGACCACAGGCACAGATGCAGAGGCAAACTGATTTGAAACGGAATGCAAGGGGTACTTTCCGATGTGACTCAAAAATGAAGGCATGGTCCATGCTCCCTGAAATCTTAAACCAGGTCTTTCAGTAGCTGGGGGTAACATTTGAGTAACTTTAGCTGCGAAGGAGTGGCGATTTGAAAGCTTGAACACGTGGGCTCTAACACTATCCAAAATAGGGCCATGAAAGAGGCAATTTCTGGTTGTAACAAACTAATCATCTTACATGAAACAGGGCGTGTTCAATGCCTTTCAGATGTAGGGCTTCACTATATTACATCAGCCAGCCACACATCAGAAAAGTGGCTGGCATTCGGGGGTCTACTCATTCCTATATGTTATGCTGTATTCACAGAAATGGAGGCCACCCCGATAAAAACAATGGGACACGTGGCTGCTAAATTTGGTCTGTGTGCCCATGATGTTAAGCAGCATATACTAATTATCAATTTATATTGGAATCCCACCTGTTCCGAGCTTGCAACCCTTTAGAGTCATTGGCAGACTTATTGTTGTGGATAACATTTCAATTTGCTGGAGCTGGAATTCTATTAGCGGGGGATTTTAATGCTCAGTGCATTGATACGCTTGATCAGACTGGTAAATAGGCACGAAGGAAAACTACGCCTAAAGGTTGGAGATGGCTAGCATTCGGATTGGAATCTGATTATGGTTAATGGTTCAGTTAAGGCAGATGTTCCTTCGGGGACAACTTGGAGGTGTGGAACCTCTGGCTCGACCATCAGGTATGCCTTCCTCTCCCCTACTCTCTTTGAGATCTGTATGGATTTCAAGGTTCGGGAGGGGGCGGTGTAGCTATCATAGCCGCTTGGAAGGTTCTCTGGCGTGCGATTTTCCTAGGCAGTTGTCCGGTCAGTGTCAGGCTGTGACAATGAACAATGGGAGGAATAGGCTGGTAACATTTCGAAGGAATGTTTAACGCCTGAATTAGGGGAATTGGTTGGGTTTTCTCGAACTATGTTTGGTTGACGTGTGTACTCCGCTAAATGTTTGAGAGTTTTTGTGGGCTTCAGATACACCTGTAGGGCCTTCCCCACGTACGCATAGTACCCACCTGCACTTGTTTGATGAGGAAACCTGCCTTACGAAGAAGCAACTGCACAGAACACTTAGAGATCTAAAGTGGGAATCCATGGGGCTGGAGGAACATAGTGAAAGATTCGGGTATCTTAAGTGGGAGCACAGAAACTGGTCCCGCTCTCGTAGGTTCGCTTGCCTGAAAAAGGATGGTGAATTGACATTGGGAGCACTGAGCAATAATAACTCTCAAAACCTTTGGGTTTTTGTTAACAGTTCAGAGGTTTACCAAGAGCGTCTTCAGAACAATGTGATGGCTGATGCTATGTGGCATGATCATTTTGCTGCCTCCTTGTATAAAAAGTCACCCTCACCTTTATCATTATGGACACGGAAACTCTATAGCCGAGTTGATTTGCAGGTCATTCTCTTCTAGGGCTGCAGGACAAATGGATTGACCTACCAAGTATTGAAGGGTAATGCAGACCTTTGGTTGAGGCTTCTGGCTATGCTTTTTGTGAGAATCCTAGATGAAAGGTGCTTCCATCTCTCATGGTAGACATCAATGATCATGCCGATCTTCAAAAAGAGCGAAGTAACGGATTTGACAAACTACCGCCCGATCGCTCTGCTTGGCGTGGAAAATAATATTTTTGCAGGTTTGTTGCTTAGTGAGTTTTAGTCCTGGGTACAGCAGAGTAACGTCCTGTCAAGGTGTCAAACAGGGTTTTGCAGAGGCCTCTCTACATTACTGAATGGTACATTGCTGAGTATACTCTCCAAGAGACCTTGGGCCAAAGGCTGCCCGGTGCTATATGGGGCTTGGTTCGATCTATCCAAGGCTTTCGATGTGGTTAGTAGAGAGCACCTTTGTCAAAAATGTGAAGCTTGGGGGAGCCCACGGCCGCTCTTGGCTATACTCTGGAGCATGCACGATAATGTTGTCTCGAGGGCTCCGGTCCAGGTCGAGAGGGCGGTGAGACCGGTTTGTCTAATAGCTCCACTGTTCTTTAATCTTTATCTAGCAGACCTAGAGGAACACTGGGCATGTTGTTGCTGACAAACCCCAGGATTGGCTCTCGTCCAGTCAGGTGGCTGGCAAATGAGGACGATATTGTCCTCCAGGATCATACTGCAATTGGTTTGCAATGCCTTTTCAATTCTTTGGGTGAATACGCCAGGGCAAATGACTTGCTAATAAATCCCAAAAAGTCTAAAGTATTGATCTTTAAGAGGGCTGGTAGGCGCATTTGAATTTTCTCTTTGTCCTTGGAAGATCAGGTGATACCGGTAGAGCGGGAGATGGTATATCTAGGCTTTAAGATCTATCCTTTTCCAAATATGTGCCAATGATATCTGGACATGAATGGAAAAGTGACCCAGATCCTATGCCAAACGGAAAAACGTTTGGCTAAATTTTGTACATTTTCATTATTGCCATTGATAAAATTCTTGTTCTTCTATACGGGATAGAAATGAGTTCACCAGGTACAGAACACAGGCCCCTTCACTTGGGGTTACATAGAATATACTCATGAAAGCTCTAGCACAGATCACCAGTGGAAAACAAACAGCAGCCTCAAACCCCCATCCACAACCTCAGCCTCCCTGTCTCATGCTTGGATCACAGGCAGGATATAAATAAAACCTCTGACGTGGACAGCAAGCTGGTCGAGAGTGGAGGACAGAATAGTGAAGAAGGTGCTAAGCGTGCCTCAGAGCTTGCCCATGGCCAGCCTGTGATACTGGCTAGGGTTGAGGTCCCTTCAGATGCAGGTGGAATGGAGGCTATTGTCAATATATAGGTTGATAATAGTGACATAGGTAAACTCACTATATGAAGATTTAGGGGTTCTCCTGCCACAATCCGCCTCAACGTTTGTGCAGTACTTAAAGTTGTACATGTATAGGTTATTGTTGGTGTGTGAATGTGATGTTGAGAGCCCATGTTCAAACCCTATGAAAGTTAAGGAGGCCTTGTTGCACAGGGACTGAATACGCACGATCAACACTATGCGCAAACTCACCTTTGCTAAATCACTCTCACCCTTCGATAAAAAGATGGGCTTCTTACCTGGGTATTTGGGACGATTTCCCAACTTGAAGGTGTGACAGGACTTTCTAAGAGTACAACTCAATTTGATACATACAGGAGAAGTCCAGTGTCACTGGAATAAGAGCATTGACTCAGTTACTCATTGCCAGCCCTGTCACAAAGTCAGAGTCCAGTCCCTTAGACACATCCTACTAGAGTGCAGATTTAAATGGAATATAAGGGTTAGGCACCGTTTGTGCTTTGTGGAAAAGGAAGATAATCTGGCTTCAGAAATGTTTTGGGACAGGTTGATTTGTGGACACAAAACCTCTCTAACCGTGCAGGCGTGCAAGTGCTGCAGGCTCGTGGCTTTTTGCACTCCTATTAAGCTCTGCATATCCTCCCATGGTAGCTCTTACTGTCACAAATGTTGAAGCCTTAGTAATGTCGTAGTCTAAATATCAAAGCATGAAAGAGTATCAGGCTTTGCTAGCTTGAGTATGTTTTTACCCATGATGTGACGGTGAATGCAAGATTGAATCATTCAAGATTGGTTGTAATGATATGTTATTCTTTATTTTATTTGCTTCTATTTTGTATATGTATTGGCTGTTGAACTGTGAAAACTGAATGGTCGGCTATAACACAATAAAAAATAAATAAATATATATAAAACATTGTTAAAGGGACGTTATGGTTAAGTTGCACTACTAAAAAACCTATGAAATTCAATGGAAAAATGTTGTTACAGGGACGTTATGGTTACAGGTAAAACTGCGAAATCCCAGAAATTCGCCAATTATCGTAAGCTGAGCAACCATAAATCGTGCTACCACTGTGCATTGCAAGGACTAACACCCATGACATCAAAGAAGACATCACAAATGTAATTGATGACATGACTGATGACATCACATGTGTATTTAGTTTTCATAAAAAGCCTCCACAAGGGATTGGCATTGTACTGTAGGAAGAAAACTATCAGAGATCATTGGAAGAACTGTTATGAGATAAACAGTTCATTAACCAATGCATTTCGATAAACAGCATTGCATTACAGAGTTCTTTCCAGTACATGACCCAACTCATGTACAAACTTGGGCACAGTGTGCTGCATGCATCATACAGATGCACTAATCAAAATCTTCCTATGTTGGATAGTGAAATGATGAATGCTTTTGTTTCAAGGTTTTGTGTACTGTGCAACATGTAATAAGTAGTTACGAATGCCTCATGTACTACATAATGGTACTACTATACACAAAATATAAAGAGACAACAATGCATACAAATATGAGCATATACAAGGACAGTACAGTTAGCAACACAGTAGCACTACTACCAGAAAGTTTTCATACCCTAACTGATTATCTTCATGCACAGAAATGCTTGCTGTGTGTCAGGCTTACTTCTTCCCCTATGTATATGTATCATATCATGTGTCTGAACCCTAAGGAAAGTAGTGTAAGTCCACATGAGAAGGGTAAGGTCAACAAATATAGTACCTTTTCAATTTTTAGTTCCTGACTCCCAGTGAAGAAAAGCACCCGGTATACATATACATGCCACCGTAGTGGATTACGATAGCATCCGCAGTAGCAAAAGTGGCTATGTCTTTGCACAGTGCATGCATGTCAGCGAAACTGCGCTCGTACCCAGCGTTCCACAATGCATCCTTTCCTTCCAAACCGAGATTGCCATCTAAGTGTCTTTCCAGGGCATTTTTGTGCAGATCTATCACAAAGACATCACCCAATGTCAAGACAATGCGTTTCGCCATGTCAGCCAGCCTCACTACGCAGAGTAATGTACGACAGTATGACCTCCCCTTCCTGTGAACCACACCCACAGTACCTTATTGGATAATCCCCAAAGTCCCATGTCCATTGTGGCATGTGTGCTTCCCAAAGTACCGCGAGGGTCGCATCCTAGTAAAGCAGGAGCAGTCCTTCTTCCCTTGCCACTATCTTTTGTCCACCACTACCTCTTTGGGTGCGGGTAAATAGGCACACACGATTCAACCAATGCTATCCAAGACGTTAACATCTAACACTGTCAGTTCTGCACAACACTTCATAGGTACCATCTCAAAATCCGCCTGCAAGTGTCCTGTCATTGAAAGCACGTGCAGTACAAAGTTCAGTAAAAGATTGCAAGATTTGTGCATCCACATGCCTCCACATGCGCACCCAGACCATAAACTGGAGGTATGACAACTTTTTCTGCAGTATGTTTACCACTTTGTTATAAGTCTCTCTGTGCACGGTATCTGCCACTGAGTGTCCATTACGGTCTTTAAAAGCATACTGTCTTTTTTTTCCCATCCCCTACCATCAAGTGGCACTTCAGTGGTATGTGCTTGCAATGTTTTCATTTCCTCATTTCCCCATATCATACATTGTAATATCGAAACAGGAGCTCTCTACTTTCCTTCCGGCAATGCTACAAAATGTTTTCCTCACTAACCCATCTCCTACATAAATCGTGATGTTACGCCACCAAAAGCAGCACTGCATGTATCTTACCAACCTAAAGCAAGTTTCCAAAAGGTCACTGTCTGCACAGCTCTGCTTCTGGGTAGCCTGCACTATTGCAACAGGCTCTTTTTACATCTGCCCGCTTCTACACTCTGCCCTCTGCAACGCATCCAGAAGAGGACTGTGCAACTTGGGATGGTATCTCCTCTGAACTACTTGACTCAACCTAATCTTCACGAATATTTGTCAAGAACTAAAAAAATCCAGAAAAGGTTTAACCTCCCCGTCGGGTCTCCCGCGTGACAGGCGGGGATACTGACCACTATACTAACGAGGAACTGCCGTGAGGGCACCTGACATAAACGGCTGCTGATGCCTGCACAGCATCCAGCGGCCAACTAGATGGCCTAGGGGGTCTCATTTTCCCCCTTCAAACGGCTTGCCCGATCTATGGCTAATTTCTTCCTTTTTATCGTCACCCGGCTTAAAACTCAGTTTAAGGTGGTAGCTCCGGGCTATGTTTGACTCCATCCAGAGTTGAATCTGTCATCCTGCATTTCCTCAGCAAATCAAGCTACCCATCTCAAGTCTCATGAGCTGAGGACGGCACAAAGTCCCTGTGGGTTTAGGACAGTCAAGGAAACCCCTGGAATGCACGCTAAGCCCCCTTTCGGCTTCACTTTCCGAATCCTGACCTAGCTTGCGATTCGTTTTTCGTTTCACTTCTTGTCCTCATCTCCCACCTTGCCTCATGGTCTCCCCTCCTCTGCGCATCTGACAGTTTGCCTGCCCTTCCACTGCCTGTCTGCAGACTTTCCAAGGAGAAAAGGTAAAGCACCAAAGTGGCCGTGCAACTGGTCAAGTTCCTCTTTCGAGAACCAGCAGGAAGGTAGTGTGGCCGAGCGGTCTAAGGCGCTGGATTAAGGCTCCAGTCTCTTCGGAGGCGTGGGTTCAAATCCCACCGCTGCCAAGTTTCTTTTCCTTGCATTTTAAAGAAGAACGTAACGTTGACCTCTTCCTTCATTAGTGCCATCTCTGTCGCAATGAACAAGCGGATGGTATGCCACACCCTGCAGGGAAAAGGTTTAGCTTCTGACGTCTTGCTTTTCTGGACATCCAGTCTCAAGTTTCCCATCCGGAACGGCGCTCCCTGCTGCTTTGTAAAGGCTTGCTGCAAGAGCCTTCGAAGCCCAGGAGCTCTTGCGTAGAGCTGTGACGCGTCCTGGGAAGAACTCACGTTGCAGCAGAATGAGCCCCACTCCCAGGGCGTGCTGGTAGCAAATTTCCCACAGCCCACAGGGAGCAAACGATCCCAGATGTGACGTATCACCAGGAGAGGCTGAGATGAGAGTAAGGGTTCACGCATGTGCCCGGACCAAGGTTAATGATGGGATTAGAGCTAGGGTTAGATGTAGAGAAAGAGTGAGAGTTATAGTTAGGGATGAGGCTAACAGGTGATCATTACTCGTCATGTAACATGAGACAAGGGTCAGAAGAGGAATTGATTCAGGGTTACGATTTGGACTTCGCAGACAACAGGAGCACTGAATGGTGCTGAGGGGGACTGAATAATGTGGACCGGCCGCCTAACATAAGCAGTTGTGCACACATATTGTACGATGACTAGCGTCGCTGGTGCTTTTTTCTTAAAGAGTCTGTTCTTGGCACCCATTCCCTACTTGACTCAACCTAATCTTCACGAATATTTGTCAAGAACTAAAAAAATCCAGAAAAGGTTTAACCTCCCCGTCGGGGAATTGAACCCCGGTCCGGATACTGACCACTATACTAACGAGGAACTGCCTGAGGGCTCCTGACATGAACGGCTGCTGTATCTTGCACAGCATCCAGCGACCAACTAGATGGCCTAAGGGGTCTCATTTTCCCCCTTCAAACGGCATGCCCGATGGATGGCTAATTTCTTTCTTTTTATCGGCACCAGGCTTAAAACTCAGTTTAAGGTGGTGGCTCCGGGCTATGTTTGACTCCATCCAGAGTTAAATCTGTCATCCTGCATTTCCTCAGCAAATCAAGCTACCCATCTCAAGTCTCATGAGCTGAGGACGGCACAAAGTCCCTGTGGGTTTAGGACAGTCAAAGAAACCTCTGGAATGCACGCTAAGCCCCCTTTCGGCTTCACTTTACGAATCCTGCCCTAGCTTGCGATTCGTTTTTCGTTTCACTTCTTGTCCTCATCTCCCACCTTGCCTCATGGTCTCCCCTCCTCTGCCCATCTGGCAGTTTGCCTGCCCTTCCACTGCCTGTCTGCAGACTTTCCAAGGAGAAAAGACAAAGCACCAAAGTGGGCCGTTCAACTGGTCAAGTTCCTCTTTCGAGGACCAGCAGGAAGGTAGCGTGGTCGAGCGGTCTAAGGCGCTGGATTAAGGCTGCAGTCTCTTCGGAGGCATGGGTTCAAATCCCACCGCTGCCACTTTTCTTTGCCTTGCATTTTAAAGAAGAACGTAACCGTTGACCTCTTCCTTCATTAGTGCCATCTCTGTCGCAATGAACAAGCGGATGGTATGCCACACCCTGCAGGGAAAAGGTTTAGCTTCTGACGTCTTGCTTTTCTGGACATCCAGTCTCAAGTTTCCCATCCGGAACGGCGCTCCCTGCTGCTTTGTAAAGGCTTGCTGCAAGAACCTTCGAAGCCCAGGAGCTCTTGCGTAGAGCTGTGACGCGTCCTGGGAAGAACTCACGTTGCAGCGGAATGAGCCCAACTCCCAGGGCGTGCTGGTAGCAAATTTCCCACAGCCCACAGGGAGCAAACGATCCCAGATGTGACGTATCACTAGGAGAGGCTGAGATGAGAGTAAGGGTTCAGGCATGTGCCCGGACCAAGGTTAATGATGGGATTAGAGCTAGGGTTATATGTAGAGAAAGAGTGAGAGTTATAGTTAGGGATGAGGCTAACAGGTGATCATTACTCGTCATGTAACATGAGACAAGGGTCAGAAGAGGAATTGATTCAGGGTTACGATTTGGACTTCGCAGACAACAGGAGCACTGAATGGTGCTGAGGGGGACTGAATAATGTGGACCGGCCACCTAACTTAAGCAGTTGTGCACACATATTGTACGATGACTAGCGTCGCCGGTGCTTTTTTTTTTAAAGAGTCAGTTCTTGGCACCCATTCCCTACTTGACTCAACCTAATCTTCACGAATATTTGTCAAGAACTAAAAAAATCCAGAAAAGGTTTAACCTCCCTGTCGGGGAATTGAACGCGTGACAGGCGGGGATACTGACCACTATACTAACGAGGAACTGCCGTGAGGGCACCTGACATGAACAGCTGCTGATGCCTGCACAGCATCCAGCGACCAACTAGATGGCCTAGGGGGTCTCATTTTCCCCCTTCAAATGGCTTGCCCGATCGATGGCTAATTTCTTTTTTATCGGCACCAGGCTTAAAACTCAGTTTAAGGTGGTAACTCCGGGCTATGTTTGACTCCATCCAGAGTTGAATCTGTCATCCTGCATTTCCTCAGCAAATCAAGCTACCCATCTCAAGTCGCATGAGCTGAGGACGGCACAAAGTCCCTGTGGGTTTAGGACAGTCAAAGAAACCCCTGGAATGCACGCTAAGCCCCCTTTCGGCTTCACTTTCCGAATCCTGCCCTAGCTTGCGATTCGTTTTTCGTTTCACTTCTTGTCCTCATCTCCCACCTTGCCTCATGGTGTCCCCTCCTCTGCGCATCTGACAGTTTGCCTGCCCTTCCACTGCCTGTCTGCAGACTTTCCAAGGAGAAAAGGCAAAGCACCAAAGTGGGCCGTGCAACTGGTCAAGTTCCTCTTTCGAAGACCAGGAGGAAGGTAGCGTGGCTGAGCGGTCTAAGGTGCTGGATTCAGGCTCCAGTCTCTTCGGAGGCGTGGCTTCAGATCCCACCGCTGCCACTTTTCTTTGCCTTGCATTTTAAAGAAGAACGTAACGTTGACCTCTTCCTTCATTAGTGCCATCTCTGTCGCAATGAACAAGCGGATGGTATGCCACACCCTGCAGGGAAAAGGTTTTGCTTCTGACGCCTTGCTTTTCTGGACATCCAGTCTCAAGTTTCCCATCCGGAACGGCTCTCCCTGCTGCTTTGTAAAGGCTTGCTGCAAGAGCCTTCGAAGCCCAGTAGAGCTGTGACGTGTCCTGGGAAGAACTCACGTTGCAGCGGAATGAGCCCCACTCCCAGGGCGTGCTGGTAGCAAATTTCCCACAGCCCACAGGGAGCAAACGATCCCAGATGTGACATATCACTAGGAGAGGCTGAGATGAGAGTATGGGTTCACGCATGTGCCCGGACCAAGGTTAATGATGGGATTAGAGCTAGGGTTAGATGTAGAGAAAGAGTGAGAGTTATAGTTAGGGATGAGGCTAACAGGTGATCATTACTCGTCATGTAACATGAGACAAGGGTCAGAAGAGGAATTGATTCAGGGTTACGATTTGGACTTCGCAGACAACAGGAGCACTGAATGGTGCTGAGGGGGACTGAATAATGTGGACCGGCCGCCTAACTTAAGCAGTTGTGCACACATATTGTACGATGACTAGCAACGCCGGTGCTTTTTTCTTAAAGAGTCAGTTCTTGGCACCCATTCCCTACTTGACTCAACCTAATCTTCACAAATATTTGTCAAGAACTAAAAAAATCCAGAAAAGGTTTAACCTCCCCGTCGGGGAATTGGCGGGGATACTGACCACTATACTAACGAGGAACTGCCGTGAGGGCACCTGACATGAACGGCTGCTGATGCTTGCACAGCATCCAGCGACCAACTAGATGACCTAGGGGGTCTCATTTTCCCCCTTCAAACGGCTTGCCCGATCGATGGCTAATTTCTTTCTTTTTATCTGCACCAGGCTTAAAACTCAGTTTAAGGTGGTAGCTCCGGGCTATGTTTGATTCCATCCAGAGTTGAATCTGTCATCCTGCATTTCCTCAGCAAATCAAGCTACCCATCTCAAGTCTCATGAGCTGAGGACGGCACAAAGTCCCTGTGGGTTTAGGACAGTCAAAGAAACCCCTGGAATGCACGCTAAGCCCCCTTTCGGCTTCACTTTCCGAATCCTGCCCTAGCTTGCGATTCGTTTTTCGTTTCACTTCTTGTCCTCATCTCCCACCTTGCCTCATGGTCTCCCCTCCTCTGCGCATCTGACAGTTTGCCTGCCCTTCCACTGCCTGTCTGCAGACTTTCCAAGGAGAAAAGGAAAAGCACCAAAGTGGGCCGTGCAACTGGTCAAGTTCCTCTTTCTAGGACCAGCAGGAAGGTAGCGTGGTCGAGCGGTCTAAGGTGCTGGATTAAGGCTCCAGTCTCTTCGGAGGCGTGGGTTCAAATCCCACCGCTGCCACTTTTCTTTGCCTTGCATTTTAAAGTAGAACGTAACGTTGACCTCTTCCTTCATTAGTGCCATCTCTGTCGCAATGAACAAGCGGATTGTATGCCACACCCTGCAGGGAAAAGGTTTCGCTTCTGACGTCTTGCTTTTCTGGACATCCAGTCTCAAGTTTCCCATCCGGAACGGCGCTCCCTGCTGCTTTGTAAATGCTTGCTGCAAGAGCCTTCGAAGCCCAGGAGCTCTTGCGTAGAGCTGTGACGCGTCCTGGGAAGAACTCACGTTGCAGAGGAATGAGCCCCACTCCCAGGGCGTGCTGGTATCAAATTTCCCACAGCCCACAGGGAGCAAACGATCCCAGATGTGACGTATCACTAGGAGAGGCTGAGATGAGAGTAAGGGTTCACGCATGTGCCCGGACCAAGGTTAATGATGGGATTAGAGCTAGGGTTAGATGTAGAGAAAGAGTGAGAGTTATAGTTAGGGATGAGGCTAACAGGTGATCATTACTCGTCATGTAACATGAGACAACGGTCAGAAGAGGAATTGATTCAGGGTTACGATTTGGACTTCGCAGACAACAGGAGCACTGAATGGTGCTGAGGGGGACTGAATAATGTGGACCGGCCGCCTAACATAAGCAGTTG
The DNA here is from genome assembly GCF_040938575.1 of Ambystoma mexicanum. NCBI lineage: Eukaryota > Metazoa > Chordata > Amphibia > Caudata > Ambystomatidae > Ambystoma > Ambystoma mexicanum. The sequence continues at coordinate 837,910 of NW_027182509.1, read as the reverse complement.
TGCACACATATTGTACGGTGACTAGCGTCGCTGGTGCTTTTTTCTTAAAGAGTCTGTTCTTGGCACCCATTCCCTACTTGACTCAACCTAATCTTCACGAATATTTGTCAAGAACTAAAAAAATCCAGAAAAGGTTTAACCTCCCTGTCGGGGAATTGAACGGGTGACAGGTGGGGATACTGACCACTATACTAACGAGGAACTGCCGTCAGGGCACCTGACATGAACAGCTGCTAATGCCTGCACAGCATCCAGCGACCAACTAGATGGCCTATGGGGTCTCATTTTCCCCCTTCAAACGGCTTGCCCGATCGATGGCTAATTTCTTTTTTATCGGCACCAGGCTTAAAACTCTGTTTAAGGTGGTAGCTCTGGGCTATGTTTGACTCCATCCAGAGTTGAATCTGTCATCCTGCATTTCCTCAGCAAATCAAGCTACCTATCTCAAGTCTCATGAGCTGAGGACGGCACAAAGTCCCTGTGGGTTTAGGACAGTCAAAGAAACCCCTGGAATGCACGCTAAGCCCCCTTTCGGCTTCACTTTCCGAATCCTGCCCTAGCTTGCGATTCGTTTTTCGTTTCACTTCTTGTCCTCATCTCCCACCTTGCCTCATGGTCTCCCCTCCTCTGCGCATCTGACAGTTTGCCTGCCCTTCCACTGCCTGTCTGCACAGACTTTCAAAGGAGAAAAGGCAAAGCACCAAAGTGGGCCGTGCAACTGGTCAAGTTCCTCTTTCTAGGACCAGCAGGAAGGTAGCATGGCTGAGCGGTCTAAGGTGCTGGATTAAGGCTCCAGTCTCTTCGGAGGCGTGGGTTCAAATCCCACCACTGCCACTTTTCTTTGCCTTGCATTTTAAAGAAGAACGTAACGTTGACCTCTTCCTTCATTAGTGCCATCTCTGTCGCAATGAACAAGCGGATGGTATGCCACACCCTGCAGGGAAAAGTTTTCGCTTCTGACGTCTTGCTTTTCTGGACATCCAGTCTCAAGTTTCCCATCCGGAACGGCGCTCCCTGCTGCTTTCTAAAGGCTTGCTGCAAGAGCCTTCAAAGCCCAGGAGCTCTTGTGTAGAGCTGTGACGCGTCCTGGGAAGAACTCACGTTGCAGCGGAATGAGCCCCACTCCCAGGGCGTGCTGGTAGCAAATTTCCCACAGCCCACAGGGAGCAAACGATCCCAGATGTGACGTATCACTAGGAGAGGCTGAGATGAGAGTAAGGGTTCACGCATGTGCCCGGACCAAGGTTAATGATGGGATTAGAGCTAGGGTTAGATGTAGAGAAAGAGTGAGAGTTATAGTTAGGGATGAGGCTAACAGGTGATCATTACTCGTCATGTAACATGAGACAAGGGTCAGAAGAGGAATTGATTCAGGGTTACGATTTGGACTTCGCAGACAACAGGAGCACTGAATGGTGCTGAGGGGGACTGAATAATGTGGACCGGCCGCCTAACTTAAGCAGTTGTGCACACATATTGTACGATGACTAGCGTCGCCGGTTCTTTTTTCTTAAAGAGTCAGTTCTTGGCACCCATTCCCTACTTGACTCAACCTAATCTTCACGAATATTTGTCAAGAACTAAATAAAATCCAGAAAAGGTTTAACCTCCCTGTCGGGGAATTGAACGCGTGACAGGCGGGGATACTGACCACTATACTAACGAGGAACTGCCGTGAGGGCACCTGACATGAACAGCTGCTGATGCCTGCACAGCATCCAGCGACCAACTAGATGGCCTAGGGGGTCTCATTTTCCCCCTTCAAACGGCTTGCCCGATCGATGGCTAATTTCTTTTTTATCGGCACCAGGCTTAAAACTCAGTTTAAGGTGGTAGCTCCTGGCTATGTTTGACTCCATCCAGAGTTGAATCTGTCATCCTGCATTTCCTCAGCAAATCAAGCTACCCATCTCAAGTCTCATGAGCTGAGGACGGCACAAAGTCCCTGTGGGTTTAGGACAGTCAAGGAAACCCCTGGAATGCACGCTAAGCCCCCTTTCGGCTTCACTTTCCGAATCCTGACCTAGCTTGCGATTCGTTTTTCGTTTCACTTCTTGTCCTCATCTCCCACCTTGCCTCATGGTCTCCCCTCCTCTGCGCATCTGACAGTTTGCCTGCCCTTCCACTGCCTGTCTGCAGACTTTCCAAGGAGAAAAGGTAAAGCACCAAAGTGGCCGTGCAACTGGTCAAGTTCCTCTTTCGAGAACCAGCAGGAAGGTAGTGTGGCCGAGCGGTCTAAGGCGCTGGATTAAGGCTCCAGCCTCTTCGGAGGCGTGGGTTCAAATCCCACCGCTGCCAAGTTTCTTTTCCTTGCATTTTAAAGAAGAACGTAACGTTGACCTCTTCCTTCATTAGTGCCATCTCTGTCGCAATGAACAAGCGGATGGTATGCCACACCCTGCAGGGAAAAGGTTTAGCTTCTGACGTCTTGCTTTTCTGGACATCCAGTCTCAAGTTTCCCATCCGGAACGGCGCTCCCTGCTGCTTTGTAAAGGCTTGCTGCAAGAGCCTTCGAAGCCCAGGAGCTCTTGCGTAGAGCTGTGACGCGTCCTGGGAAGAACTCACGTTGCAGCAGAATGAGCCCCACTCCCAGGGCGTGCTGGTAGCAAATTTCCCACAGCTCACAGGGAGCAAACGATCCCAGATGTGACGTATCACCAGGAGAGGCTGAGATGAGAGTAAGGGTTCACGCATGTGCCCGGACCAAGGTTAATGATGGGATTAGAGCTAGGGTTAGATGTAGAGAAAGAGTGAGAGTTATAGTTAGGGATGAGGCTAACAGGTGATCATTACTCGTCATGTAACATGAGACAAGGGTCAGAAGAGGAATTGATTCAGGGTTACGATTTGGACTTCGCAGACAACAGGAGCACTGAATGGTGCTGAGGGGGACTGAATAATGTGGACCGGCCGCCTAACATAAGCAGTTGTGCACACATATTGTACGATGACTAGCGTCGCTGGTGCTTTTTTCTTAAAGAGTCTGTTCTTGGCACCCATTCCCTACTTGACTCAACCTAATCTTCACGAATATTTGTCAAGAACTAAAAAAATCCAGAAAAGGTTTAACCTCCCCGTCGGGGAATTGGCGGGGATACTGACCACTATACTAACGAGGAACTGCAGTGAGGGCACCTGACATGAACAGCTGCTGATGCCTGCACAGCATCCAGCGACCAACTAGATGGCCTATGGGGTCTCATTTTCCCCCTTCAAACGGCTTGCCCGATCGATGGCTAATTTCTTTTTTATCGGCACCAGGCTTAAAACTCAGTTTAAGGTGGTAGCTCCGGGCTATGTTTGACTCCATCCAGAGTTGAATCTGTCATCCTGCATTTCCTCAGCAAATCAAGCTACCCATCTCAAGTCTCATGAGCTGAGGACGGCACAAAGTCCCTGTGGGTTTAGGACAGTCAAAGAAACCCCTGGAATTCAGGCTAAGCCCCCTTTCGGCTTCACTTTCCAAATCCTGCCCTAGCTTGCGATTCGTTTTTCGTTTCACTTCTTGTCTTCATCTCCCACCTTACCTCATGGTCTCCCCTCCTCTGCGCATCTGACAGTTTGCCTGCCCTTCCACTGCCTGTCTGCAGACTTTCCAAGGAGAAAAGGCAAAGCACCAAAGTGGGCCGTGCAACTGGTCAAGTTCCTCTTTCTAGGACCAGCAGGAAGGTAGCATGGCCGAGCGGTCTAAGGTGCTGGATTAAGGCTCCAGGCTCTTCGGAGGCGTGCGTTCAAATCCCACCGCTGCCACTTTTCTTTGCCTTGCATTTTAAAGAAGAACGTAACGTTGACCTCTTCCTTCATTAGTGCCATCTCTGTCGCAATGAACAAGCGGATGGTATGCCACACCCTGCAGGGAAAAGGTTTCGCTTCTGACGTCTTGCTTTTCTGGACATCCAGTCTCAAGTTTCCCATCCGGAACGGCGCTCCCTGCTGCTTTGTAAAGGCTTGCTGCAAGAGCCTTCGAAGCCCAGGAGCTCTTGCGTAGAGCTGTGGCGCGTCCTGGGAAGAACTCACGTTGCAGCGGAATGAGCCCCACTCCCAGGGCATGCTGGTAGCAAATTTCCCACAGCCCACAGGGAGCAAACGATCCCAGATGTGACGTATCACTAGGAGAGGCTGAGATGAGAGTAAGGGTTCACGCATGTGCCCGGACCAAGGTTAATGATGGGATTAGAGCTAGGGTTAGATGTAGAGAAAGAGTGAGAGTTATAGTTAGGGATGAGGCTAACAGGTGATCATTACTCGTCATGTAACATGAGACAACGGTCAGAAGAGGAATTGATTCAGGGTTACGATTTGGACTTCGCAGACAACAGGAGCACTGAATGGTGCTGAGGGGGACTGAATAATGTGGACCGGCCGCCTAACATAAGCAGTTGTGCACACATATTGTACGATGACTAGCGTCGCTGGTGCTTTTTTCTTAAAGAGTCTGTTCTTGGCACCCATTCCCTACTTGACTCAACCTAATCTTCACGAATATTTGTCAAGAACTAAAAAAATCCAGAAAAGGTTTAACCTCCCCGTCGGGGAATTGAAACCCGGTCCGGATACTGACCACTATACTAACGAGGAACTGCAGTGAGGGCTCCTGACATGAACGGCTGCTGAATCTTGCACAGCATCCAGCGACCAACTAGATGGCCTAGGGGGTCTCATTTACCCCCTTCAAACGGCATGCCCGATCGATGGCTAATTTCTTTCTTTTTATCGGCACCAGGCTTAAAACTCAGCTTAAGGTGGTAGCTCCGGGCTATGTTTGACTCCATCCAGAGTTGAATCTGTCATCCTGCATTTCCTCAGCAAATCAAGCTACCCATCTCAAGTCTCATGAGCTGAGGACGGCACAAAGTCCCTGTGGGTTTAGGACAGTCAAAGAAACCTCTGGAATGCACGCTAAGCCCCCTTTCGGCTTCACTTTCCGAATCCTGCCCTAGCTTGCGATTCGTTTTTCGTTTCACTTCTTGTCCTCATCTCCCACCTTGCCTCATGGTCTCCCCTCCTCTGCGCATCTGACAGTTTGCCTGCCCTTCCACTGCCTGTCTGCAGACTTTCCAAGGAGAAAAGGCAAAGCACCAAAGTGGGCCGTGCAACTGGTCAAGTTCCTCTTTCGAGGACCAGCAGGAAGGTAGCGTGGCCGAGCGGTCTAAGGCGCTGGATTAAGGCTCCAGTCTCTTCGGAGGCATGGGTTCTAATCCCACCGCTGCCACTTTTCTTTGCCTTGCATTTTAAAGAAGAACGTAACGTTGACCTCTTCCTTCATTAGTGCCATCTCTGTCGCAATGAACAAGCGGATGGTATGCCACACCCTGCAGCGAAAAGGTTTAGCTTCTGACGTCTTGCTTTTCTGGACATCCAGTCTCAAGTTTCCCATCCGGAACGGCGCTCCCCGCTGCTTTGTAAAGGCTTGCTGCAAGAGCCTTCGAAGCCCAGGAGCTCTTGCGTAGAGCTGTGGCGCGTCCTGGGAAGAACTCACGTTGCAGCGGAATGAGCCCCACTCCCAGGGCGTGCTGGTAGCAAATTTCCCACAGCCCACAGGGAGCAAACGATCCCAGGTGTGACGTATCACTAGGAGAGGCTGAGATGAGAGTAAGGGTTCAGGCATGTGCCCGGACTAAGGTTAATGATGGGATTAGAGCTAGGGTTAGATGTAGAGAAAGAGTGAGAGTTATAGTTAGGGATGAGGCTAACAGGTGATCATTACTCGTCATGTAACATGAGACAAGGGTCAGAAGAGGAATTGATTCAGGGTTACGATTTGGACTTCGCAGACAACAGGAGCACTGAATGGTGCTGAGGGGGACTGAATAATGTGGACCGGCCACCTAACTTAAGCAGTTGTGCACACATATTGTACGATGACTAGCGTCGCCGGTGCTTTTTTCTTAAAGAGTCAGTTCTTGGCACCCATTCCCTACTTGACTCAACCTAATCTTCACGAATATTTGTCAAGAACTAAAAAAATCCAGAAAAGGTTTAACCTCCCTGTCGGGGAATTGAACGCGTGACAGGCGGGGATACTGACCACTATACTAACGAGGAACTGCCGTGAGGGCACCTGACATGAACAGCTGCTGATGCCTGCACAGCATCCAGCGACCAACTAGATGGCCTAGGGGGTCTCATTTTCCCCCTTCAAAAGGCTTGCCCGATCGATGGCTAATTTCTTTTTTATCGGCATCAGGCTTAAAACTCAGTTTAAGGTGGTAACTCCGGGCTATGTTTGACTCCATCCAGAGTTGAATCTGTCATCCTGCATTTCCTCAGCAAATCAAGCTACCCATCTCAAGTCGCATGAGCTGAGGACGGCACAAAGTCCCTGTGGGTTTAGGACAGTCAAAGAAACCCCTGGAATGCACGCTAAGCCCCCTTTCGGCTTCACTTTCCGAATCCTGCCCTAGCTTGCGATTCGTTTTTCGTTTCACTTCTTGTCCTCATCTCCCACCTTGCCTCATGGTGTCCCCTCCTCTGCGCATCTGACAGTTTGCCTGCCCTTCCACTGCCTGTCTGCAGACTTTCCAAGGAGAAAAGGCAAAGCACCAAAGTGGGCCGTGCAACTGGTCAAGTTCCTCTTTCGAAGACCAGCAGGAAGGTAGCGTGGCCGAGCGGTCTAAGGTGCTGGATTAAGGCACCAGTCTCTTTGGAGGCGTGGGTTCAAATCCCACCGCTGCCACTTTTCTTTGCCTTGCATTTTAAAGAAGAACGTAACGTTGACCTCGTCCTTCATTAGTGCCATCTCTGTCGCAATGAACAAGCGGATGGTATGCCACACCCTGCAGGGAAAAGGTTTAGCTTCTGACGTCTTGCTTTTCTGGACATCCAGTCTCAAGTTTCCCATCCGGAACAGCGCTCCCTGCTGCTTTGTAAAGGCTTGTTGCAAGAGCCTTCGAAGCCCAGGAGCTCTTGCGTAGAGCTGTGACGCGTCCTGGGAAGAACTCACGTTGCAGCTGAATGAGCCCCACTCCCAGGGCGTGCTGGTAGCAAATTTCCCACAGCCCACAGGGAGCAAACGATCCCAGATGTGACGTATCACCAGGAGAGGCTGAGATGAGAGTAAGGGTTCACGCCTGTGCCCGGACCAAGGTTAATGATGGGATTAGAGCTAGGGTTAGATGTAGAGAAAGAGTGAGAGTTATAGTTAGGGATGAGGCTAACAGGTGATCATTACTCGTCATGTAACATGAGACAAGGGTCAGAAGAGGAATTGATTCAGGGTTACGATTTGGACTTCGCAGACAACAGGAGCACTGAATGGTGCTGGGGGGACTGAATAATGTGGACCGGCCACCTAACTTAAGCAGTTGTGCACACATATTGTACGATGACTAGCGTCGCCGGTGCTTTTTTCTTAAAGAGTCAGTTCTTGGCACCCATTCCCTACTTGACTCAACCTAATCTTCACGAATATTTGTCAAGAACTAAAAAAATCCAGAAAAGGTTTAACCTCCCTGTCGGGGAATAGAACGCGTGACAGGCGGGGATACTGACCACTATACTAATGAGGAACTGCCGTGAGGGCACCTGACATGAACAGCTGCTGATGCCTGCACAGCATCCAGCGACCAACTAGATGGCCTAGGGGGTCTCATTTTCCCCCTTCAAACGGCTTGCCCGATCGATGGCTAATTTCTTTTTTATCGGCACAGGCTTAAAACTCAGTTTAAGGTGGTAGCTCCGGGCTATGTTTGACTCCATACAGAGTTGAATCAGTCATCCTGCATTTCCTCAGGAAATCAAGCTACCCATCTCAAGTCTCATGAGCTGAGGACGGCACAAAGTCCCTGTGGGTTTAGGACAGTCGAAGAAACCCCTGGAATGCACGCTAAGCCCCCTTTCGGCTTCACTTTCTGAATCCTGCCCTAGCTTGCGATTCGTTTTTCGTTTCACTTCTTGTCCTCATCTCCCACCTTGCCTCATGGTCTCCCCTCCTCTGCGCATCTGACAGTTTGCCTGCCCTTCCACTGCCTGTCTGCAGACTTTCCAAGGAGAAAAGTCAAAGTACCAAAGTGGGCCGTGCAACTGGTCAAAGGCTCCAGTCTCTTTGGAGGCATGGGTTCAAATCCCACCGCTGCCACTTTTCTTTGCCTTGCATTTTAAAGAAGAACGTAACGTTGACCTTTCCTTCATTAGTGCTATCTCTGTCGCAATGAACAAGCGGATGGTATGCCACACCCTGCAGGGAAAAGGTTTAGCTTCTGACGTCTTGCTTTTCTGGACATCCAGTCTCAAGTTTCCCATCCGGAACGGCGCACCCTGCTGCTTTGTAAAGGCTTGCTGCAAGAGCCTTCGAAGCCCAGGAGCCCTTGCGTAGAGCTGTGACGCGTCCTGGGAAGAACTCACGTTGCAGCGGAATGAGCCCCACTCCCAGGGCGTGCTGGCAGCAAATTTCCCACAGCCCACAGGGAGCAAACGATCCCAGATGTGACGTATCACCAGGAGAGGCTGAGATGAGAGTAAGGGTTCACGCATGTGCCCAGACCAAGGTTAATGATGGGATTAGAGCTAGGGTTAGATGTAGAGAAAGAGTGAGAGTTATAGTTAGGGATGAGGCTAACAGGTGATCATTACTCGTCATGTAACATGAGACAAGGGTCAGAAGAGGAATTGATTCAGGGTTACGATTTGGACTTCGCAGACAACAGGAGCACTGAATGGTGCTGAGGGGGACTGAATAATGTGGACCGGCCACCTAACTTAAGCAGTTGTGCACACATATTGTACGATGACTAGCGTCGCCGGTGCTTTTTTCTTAAAGAGTCAGTTCTTGGCACCCATTCCCTACTTGACTCAACCTAATCTTCACGAATATTTGTCAAGAACTAAAAAAATCCAGAAAAGGTTTAACCTCCCTGTCGGGGAATTGAACGCGTGACAGGCGGGGATACTGACCACTATACTAACGAGGAACTGCCGTGAGGGCACCTGACATGAACTGCTGCTGATGCCTGCACAGCATCCAGCGACCAACTAGATGGCCTAGGGGGTCTCATTTTCCCCCTTCAAATGGCTTGCCCGATCGATGGCTAATTTCTTTTTTATCGGCATCAGGCTTAAAACTCAGTTTAAGGTGGTAACTCCGGGCTATGTTTGACTCCATCCAGAGTTGAATCTGTCATCCTGCATTTCCTCAGCAAATCAAGCTACCCATCTCAAGTCGCATGAGCTGAGGACGGCACAAAGTCCCTGTGGGTTTAGGACAGTCAAAGAAACCCCTGGAATGCACGCTAAGCCCCCTTTCGGCTTCACTTTCCGAATCCTGCCCTAGCTTGCGATTCGTTTTTCGTTTCACTTCTTGTCCTCATCTCCCACCTTGCCTCATGGTGTCCCCTCCTCTGCGCATCTGACAGTTTGCCTGCCCTTCCACTGCCTGTCTGCAGACTTTCCAAGGAGAAAAGGCAAAGCACCAAAGTGGGCCGTGCAACTGGTCAAGTTCCTCTTTCGAAGACCAGCAGGAAGGTAGCGTGGCCGAGCGGTCTAAGGTGCTGGATTAAGGCACCAGTCTCTTTGGAGGCGTGGGTTCAAATCCCACCGCTGCCACTTTTCTTTGCCTTGCATTTTAAAGAAGAACGTAACGTTGACCTCGTCCTTCATTAGTGCCATCTCTGTCGCAATGAACAAGCGGATGGTATGCCACACCCTGCAGGGAAAAGGTTTAGCTTCTGACGTCTTGCTTTTCTGGACATCCAGTCTCAAGTTTCCCATCCGGAACAGCGCTCCCTGCTGCTTTGTAAAGGCTTGTTGCAAGAGCCTTCGAAGCCCAGGAGCTCTTGCGTAGAGCTGTGACGCGTCCTGGGAAGAACTCACGTTGCAGCTGAATGAGCCCCACTCCCAGGGCGTGCTGGTAGCAAATTTCCCACAGCCCACAGGGAGCAAACGATCCCAGATGTGACGTATCACCAGGAGAGGCTGAGATGAGAGTAAGGGTTCACGCCTGTGCCCGGACCAAGGTTAATGATGGGATTAGAGCTAGGGTTAGATGTAGAGAAAGAGTGAGAGTTATAGTTAGGGATGAGGCTAACAGGTGATCATTACTCGTCATGTAACATGAGACAAGGGTCAGAAGAGGAATTGATTCAGGGTTACGATTTGGACTTCGCAGACAACAGGAGCACTGAATGGTGCTGGGGGGACTGAATAATGTGGACCGGCCACCTAACTTAAGCAGTTGTGCACACATATTGTACGATGACTAGCGTCGCCGGTGCTTTTTTCTTAAAGAGTCAGTTCTTGGCACCCATTCCCTACTTGACTCAACCTAATCTTCACGAATATTTGTCAAGAACTAAAAAAATCCAGAAAAGGTTTAACCTCCCTGTCGGGGAATAGAACGCGTGACAGGCGGGGATACTGACCACTATACTAATGAGGAACTGCCGTGAGGGCACCTGACATGAACAGCTGCTGATGCCTGCACAGCATCCAGCGACCAACTAGATGGCCTAGGGGGTCTCATTTTCCCCCTTCAAACGGCTTGCCCGATCGATGGCTAATTTCTTTTTTATCGGCACAGGCTTAAAACTCAGTTTAAGGTGGTAGCTCCGGGCTATGTTTGACTCCATACAGAGTTGAATCTGTCATCCTGCATTTCCTCAGGAAATCAAGCTACCCATCTCAAGTCTCATGAGCTGAGGACGGCACAAAGTCCCTGTGGGTTTAGGACAGTCGAAGAAACCCCTGGAATGCACGCTAAGCCCCCTTTCGGCTTCACTTTCTGAATCCTGCCCTAGCTTGCGATTCGTTTTTCGTTTCACTTCTTGTCCTCATCTCCCACCTTGCCTCATGGTCTCCCCTCCTCTGCGCATCTGACAGTTTGCCTGCCCTTCCACTGCCTGTCTGCAGACTTTCCAAGGAGAAAAGTCAAAGTACCAAAGTGGGCCGTGCAACTGGTCAAAGGCTCCAGTCTCTTTGGAGGCGTGGGTTCAAATCCCACCGCTGCCACTTTTCTTTGCCTTGCATTTTAAAGAAGAACGTAACGTTGACCTCTTCCTTCATTAGTGCCATCTCTGTCGCAATGAACAAGCGGATGGTATGCCACACCATGCAGGGAAAAGGTTTAGCTTCTGACGTCTTGCTTTTCTGGACATCCAGTCTCAAGTTTCCCATCCGGAACGGCGCTCCCTGCTGCTTTGTAAATGCTTGCTGCAAGAGCCTTCGAAGCCCAGGAGCTCTTGCGTAGAGCTGTGACGTGTCCTGGGAAGAACTCATGTTGCAGTGGAATGAGCCCCACTCCCAGGGCGTGCTGGTAGCAAAGTTCCCACAGCCCACAGGGAGCAAAACGATCCCAGATGTGACGTATTACCAGGAGAGGCTGAGATGAGAGTAAGGGTTCACGCATGTGCCCGGACCAAGGTTAATGATGGGATTAGAGCTAGGGTTAGATGTAGAGAAAGAGTGAGAGTTATAGTTAGGGATGAGGCTAACAGGTGATCATTACTCGTCATGTAACATGAGACAAGGGTCAGAAGAGGAATTGATTCAGGGTTACGATTTGGACTTCGCAGACAACAGGAGCACTGAATGGTGCTGAGGGGGAATGAAGAATGTGGACCGGCCGCCTAACATAAGCAGTTGTGCACACATATTGTACGATGACTAGCGTCGCCGGTGCTTTTTTCTTAAAGAGTCAGTTCTTGGCACCCATTCCCTACTTGACTCAACCTAATCTTCACGAATATTTGTCAAGAACTAAAAAAATCCAGAAAAGGTTTAACCTCCCAGTCGGGGAATTGAACCCCGGTCTGGATACTGACCACTATACTAACGAGGAACTGCTGTGAGGGCTCCTGACATGAACGGCTGCTGATGCTTGCACAGCATCCAGCGACCAACTAGCTGGCCTAGGGGGTCTCATTTTCCCCCTTCAAACGGCTTGCCCGATCGATGGATAATTTCTTTCTTTTTATCGGCACCAGGCTTAAAACTCAGTTTAAGGTGGTAGCTCCGGGCTATGTTTGACTCCATCCAGAGTTGAATCTGTCATCCCGCATTTCCTCAGCAAATCAAGCTATCCATCTCAAGACTCATGAGCTGAGGACGGCACAAAGTCCCTGTGGGTTTAGGACAGTCAAAGAAACCTCTGGAATGCACGCTAAGCCCCCTTTCGGCTTCACTTTCCGAATCCTGCCCTAGCTTGCGATTCGTTTTCGTTTCACTTCTTGTCCTCATCTCCCACCTTGCCTCATGGTCTCCCCTCCTCTGCGCATCTGACAGTTTGTCTGCCCTTCCACTGCCTGTCTGCAGACTTTCCAAGTAGAAAAAGCAAAGCACCAAAGTGGGCCGTGCAACTGGTCAAGTTCCTCTTTCGAGGACCAGCAGGAAGGTAGCGTGGCCGAGCGGTCTAAGGCGCTGGATTAAGGCTCCAGTCTCTTCGGAGGCGTGGGTTAAAATCCCGCCGCTGCCACTTTTCTTTGCCTTGCATTTTAAAGAAGAACGTAACGTTGACCTCTTCCTTCATTAGTGCCATATCTGTCACAATGAAAAAGCGGATGGTATGCCACACCCTGCAGGGAAAAGGTTTAGCTTCTGACGTCTTGCTTTTCTGGACATCCAGTCTCAAGTTTCCCATCCGGAACGGCGCTCCCTGCTGCTTTGTAAAGGCTTGCTGCAAGAGCCTTTGAAGCCCAGGCGCTCTTGCGTAGAGCTGTGACGCGTCCTGGGAAGAACTCACGTTGCAGCGGAATGAGCCCCACTCCCAGGGCGTGCTGGTAGCAAAGTTCCCACAGCCCACAGGGAGCAAACGATCCCAGATGTGACGTATCACCAGGAGAGGCTGAGATGAGAGTAAGGCTTCACGCATGTGCCCGGACCAAGGTTAATGATGGGATTAGAGCTAGGGTTAGATGTAGAGAAAGAGTGAGAGTTATAGTTAGGGATGAGGCTAACAGGTGATCATTACTCGTCATGTAACATGAGACAAGGGTCAGAAGAGGAATTGATTCAGGGTTACGATTTGGCCTTCGCAGACAACAGGAGCACTGAATGGTGCTGAGGGGGACTGAATAATGTGGACCGGCCGCCTAACATAAGCAGTTGTGCACACATATTGTACGATGACTAGCGTCGCCGGTGCTTTTTTCTTAAAGAGTCAGTTCTTGGCACCCATTCCCTACTTGACTCAACCTAATCTTCACGAATATTTGTCAAGAACTAAAAAAATCCAGAAATGGTTTAACCTCCCCGTCGGGGAATAGAACGCGTGACAGGCGGGGATACTGACCACTATACTAATGAGGAACTGCCGTGTGGGCACCTGACATGAACAGCTGCTGATGCCTGCACAGCATCCAGCGACCAACTAGATGGCCTAGGGGGTCTCATTTTCCCCCTTCAAACGGCTTGCCCGATCGATGGCTAATTTCTTTTTTATCGGCACCAGGCTTAAAACTCAGTTTAAGGTGGTAGCTCCGGGCTATGTTTGACTCCATACAGAGTTGAATCTGTCATCCTGCATTTCCTCAGCAAATCAAGCTACCCATCTCAAGTCTCATGAGCTGAGGACGGCACAAAGTCCCTGTGGGTTTAGGACAGTCGAAGAAACCCCTGGAATGCACGCTAAGTCCCCTTTCGGCTTCACTTTCTGAATCCTGCCCTAGCTTGCGATTCGTTTTTCGTTTCACTTCTTGTCCTCATCTCCCACCTTGCCTCATGGTCTCCCCTCCTCTGCGCATCTGACAGTTTGCCTGCCCTTCCACTGCCTGTCTGCAGAATTTCCAAGGAGAAAAGTCAAAGTACCAATGTGGGCCGTGCAACTGGTCAAAGGCTCCAGTCTCTTTGGAGGCGTGGGTTCAAATCCCACCGCTGCCACTTTTCTTTGCCTTGCATTTTAAAGAAGAACCTAACGTTGACCTCTTCCTTCATTAGTGCCATCTCTGTCGCAATGAACAAGCGGATGGTATGCCACACCATGCAGGGAAAAGGTTTAGCTTCTGACGTCTTGCTTTTCTGGACATCCAGTCTCAAGTTTCCCATCCGGAACGGCGCTCCCTGCTGCTTTGTAAAGGCTTGCTGCAAGAGCCTTCGAAGCCCAGGAGCTCTTGCGTAGAGCTGTGACGTGTCCTGGGAAGAACTCACGTTGCAGCGGAATGAGCCCCACTCCCAGGGCGTGCTGGTAGCAAAGTTCCCACAGCCCAGAGGGAGCAAAAGGATCCCAGATGTGACGTATCACCAGGAGAGGCTGAGATGAGAGTAAGGGTTCACGCATGTGCCCGGACCAAGGTTAATGATGGGATTAGAGCTAGGGTTAGATGTAGAGAAAGAGTGAGAGTTATAGTTAGGGATGAGGCTAACAGGTGATCATTACTTGTCATGTAACATGAGACAAGGGTCAGAAGAGGAATTGATTCAGGGTTACGATTTGGACTTCGCAGACAACAGGAGCACTGAATGGTGCTGAGGGGGACTGAATAATGTGGACCGGCCACCTAACTTAAGCAGTTGTGCACACATATTGTACGATGACTAGCGTCGCCGGTGCTTTTTTCTTAAAGAGTCAGTTCTTGGCACCCATTCCCTACTTGACTCAACCTAATCTTCAGGAATATTTGTCAAGAACTAAAAAAATCCAGAAAAGGTTTAACCTCCCGGTCTCCCGGGTGACAGGTGGGGATACTGACCACTATACTAACGAGGAACTGCCGTGAGGGCACCTGACATGAACAGCTGCTGATGCCTGCACAGCATCCAGCGACCAACTAGATGGCCTAGGGGGTCTCATTTTCCCCCTTCAAACGGCTTGCCCGATCGATGGCTAATTTCTTTTTTATCGGCACCAGGCTTAAAACTCAGTTTAAGGTGGTAGCTCCGGGCTATGTTTGACTCCATCCAGAGTTGAATCTGTCATCCTGCATTTCCTCAGCAAATCAAGCTACCCATCTCAAGTCTCATGAGCTGAGGACGGCACAAAGTCCCTGTGGGTTTAGGACAGTCGAAGAAACCCCTGGAATGCACGCTAAGCCCCCTTTCGGCTTCACTTTCCGAATCCTGCCCTAGCTTGCGATTCGTTTTTCGTTTCACTTCTTGTCCTCATCTCCCACCTTGCCTCATGGTCTCCCCTTCTCTGCGCATCTGACAGTTTGCCTGCCCTTCCACTGCCTGTCTGCAGACTTTCCAAGGAGAAAAGTCAAAGTACCAAAGTGGGCCGTGCAACTGGTCAAGTTCCTCTTTCGAGGACCAGCAGGAAGGTAGCGTGGCCGAGCGGTCTAAGGCGCTGGATTAAGGCTCCAGTCTCTTTGGCGGCGTGGATTCAAACCCCACCGCTGCCACTTTTCTTTGCCTTGCATTTTAAAGAAGAACGTAACGTTGACCTTTCCTTCATTAGTGCTATCTCTATCGCAATGAACAAGCGGATGGTATGCCACACCCTGCAGGGAAAAGGTTTAGCTTCTGACGTCTTGCTTTTCTGGACATCCAGTCACAAGTTTCCCATCCGGAACGGCGCTCCCTGCTGCTTTGTAAAGGCTTGCTACAAGAGCCTTCGAAGCCCAGGAGCTCTTGCGTAGAGCTGTGACGCGTCCTGGGAAGAACTCACGTTGCAGCGGAATGAGCCCCACTCCCAGGGCGTGCTGGCAGCAAATTTCCCACAGCCCACAGGGAGCAAACGATCCCAGATGTGACGTATCACCAGGAGAGGCTGAGATGAGAGTAAGGGTTCACGCATGTGCCCAGACCAAGGTTAATGATGGGATTAGAGCTAGGGTTAGATGTAGAGAAAGAGTGAGAGTTATAGTTAGGGATGAGGCTAACAGGTGATCATTACTCGTCATGTAACATGAGACAAGGGTCAGAAGAGGAATTGATTCAGGGTTAAGATTTGGACTTCGCAGACAACAGGAGCACTGAATGATGCTGAGGGGGACTGAATAATGTGGACCGGCCACCTAACTTAAGCAGTTGTGCACACATATTGTACGATGACTAGCGTCGCCGGTGCTTTTTTCTTAAAGAGTCAGTTCTTGGCACCCATTCCCTACTTGACTCAACCTAATCTTCACGAATATTTGTCAAGAACTAAAAAAATCCAGAAAAGGTTTAACCTCCCTGTCGGGGAATTGAACGCGTGACAGGCGGGGATACTGACCACTATAATAACGAGGAACTGCCGTGAGGGCACCTGACATGAACGGCTGCTGATGCCTGCACAGCATCCAGCAACCAACTAGATGGCCTAGGGGGTCTCATTTTCCCCCTTCAAACGGCTTGCCCGATCGATGGCTCATTTCTTTCTTTTTATCGGCACCAGGCTTAAAACTCAGTTTAAGGTGGTAGCTCCGGGCTATGTTTGACTCCATCCAGAGTTGAATCTGTCATCCTGCATTTCCTCCGCAAATCAAGCTACCCATCTCAAGTCTCATGAGCTGAGGACGGCACAAAGTCCCTGTGGGTTTAGGACAGTCAAAGAAACCCCTGGAATGCACGCTAAGCCCCCTTTCGGCTTCACTTTCCGAATCCTGCCCAAGCTTGCAATCCGTTTTTCGTTTCACTTCTTGTCCTCATCTCCCACCTTGCCTCATGGTCTCCCCTCCTCTGCGCATCTGACAGTTTGCCTGCCCTTCCACTGCCTGTCTGCAGACTTTCCAAGGAGAAAAGGCAAAGCACCAAAGTGGGCCGTGCAACTGGTCAAGTTCCTCTTTCAAGGACCAGCAGGAAGGTAGCGTGGCCAAGCGGTCTAAGGCGCTGGATTAAGGCTCCAGTCTCTTCGGAGGCGTGGGTTCAAATCCCACCGCTGCCACTTTTCTTTGCCTTGCATTTTAAAGAAGAACCTAACGTTGACCTCTTCCTTCATTAGTGCCATCTCTGTCGCAATGAACAAGCGGATGGTATGCCACACCATGCAGGGAAAAGGTTTAGCTTCTGACGTCTTGCTTTTCTGGACATCCAGTCTCAAGTTTCCCATCCGGAACGGCGCTCCCTGCTGCTTTGTAAATGCTTGCTGCAAGAGCCTTCGAAGCCCAGGAGCTCTTGCGTAGAGCTGTGACGTGTCCTGGGAAGAACTCACGTTGCAGCGGAATGAGCCCCACTCCCAGGGCGTGCTGGTAGCAAAGTTCCCACAGCCCACAGGGAGCAAAACGATCCCAGATGTGACGTATCACCAGGAGAGGCTGAGATGAGAGTAAGGGTTCACGCATGTGCCCGGACCAAGGTTAATGATGGGATTAGAGCTAGGGTTAGATGTAGAGAAAGAGTGAGAGTTATAGTTAGGGATGAGGCTAACAGGTGATCATTACTCGTCATGTAACATGAGACAAGGGTCAGAAGAGGAATTGATTCAGGGTTACGATTTGGACTTCGCAGACAACAGGAGCACTGAATGGTGCTGAGGGGGAATGAAGAATGTGGACCGGCCGCCTAACATAAGCAGTTGTGCACACATATTGTACGATGACTAGCGTCGCCGGTGCTTTTTTCTTAAAGAGTCAGTTCTTGGCACCCATTCCCTACTTGACTCAACCTAATCTTCACAAATATTTGTCAAGAACTAAAAAAATCCAGAAAAGGTTTAACCTCCCCGTCGGGGAATTGAACGCGTGACAGGCGGAGATACTGATCACTATACTAACGAGGAACTGCTGTGAGGGCACCTGACATGAACAGCTGCTGATGCCTGCACAGCATCCAGCGACCAACTAGATGGCCTAGGGGGTCTCATTTTCCCCCTTCAAATGGCTTGCCCGATCGATGGCTAATTTCTTTTTTATCGGCACCAGGCTTAAAACTCAGTTTGAGGTGGTAGCTCCCGGCTATGTTTGACTCCATCCAGAGTTGAATCTGTCATCCTGCATTTCCTCAGCAAATCAAGCTACCCATCTCAAGTCTCATGAGCTGAGGACGGCACAAAGTCCCTGTGGGTTTAGGACAGTCGAAGAAACCCCTGGAATGCACGCTAAGCCCCCTTTCGGCTTCACTTTCCGAATCCTGC
This sequence comes from Ambystoma mexicanum, assembly GCF_040938575.1. NCBI lineage: Eukaryota > Metazoa > Chordata > Amphibia > Caudata > Ambystomatidae > Ambystoma > Ambystoma mexicanum. The sequence goes on along the minus strand of NW_027182509.1, from coordinate 819,993 downwards.
CCTAGCTTGCGATTCGTTTTTCGTTTCACTTCTTGTCCTCATCTACCACCTTGCCTCATGGTCTCCCCTCCTCTGCGCATCTGACAGTTTGCCTGCCCTTCCACTGCCTGTCTGCAGACTTTCCAAGGAGAAAAGTCAAAGTACCAAAGTGAGCCGTGCAACTGGTCAAAAGCTCCAGTCTCTTTGGAGGCGTGGGTTCAAATCCCACCGCTGCCACTTTTCTTTGCCTTGCATTTTAAAGAAGAACGTAACGTTGACCTTTCCTTCATTAGTGCCATCTCTGTCGCAATGAACAAGCGGATTGTATGCCACACCCTGCAGGGAAAAGGTTTAGCTTCTGACGTCTTGCTTTTCTGGACATCCAGTCTCAAGTTTCCCATCCGGAACGGCGCTCCCTGCTGCTTTGTAAAGGCTTGCTGCAAGAGCCTTCGAAGCCCAGGAGCTCTTGCGTAAAGCTGTGACGCGTCCTGGGAAGAACTCACGTTGCAGCGGAATGAGCCCCACTCCCAGGGCGTGCTGGTAGCAAAGTTCCCACAGGGAGCAAAACGATCCCAGATGTGACGTATCACCAGGAGAGGCTGAGATGAGAGTAAGGGTTCACGCATGTGCCCGGACCAAGGTTAATGATGGGATTAGAGCGAGGGTTAGATGTAGAGAAAGAGTGAGAGTTATAGTTAGGGATGAGGCTAACAGGTGATCATTACTTGTCATGTAACATGAGACAAGGGTCAGAAGAGGAATTGATTCAGGGTTACGATTTGGACTTCGCAGACAACAGGAGCACTGAATGGTGCTGAGGGGGACTGAATAATGTGGACCGGCCACCTAACTTAAGCAGTTGTGCACACATATTGTACGATGACTAGCGTCGCCGGTGCTTTTTTCTTAAAGAGTCAGTTCTTGGCACCCATTCCCTACTTGACTCAACCTAATCTTCAGGAATATTTGTCAAGAACTAAAAAAATCCAGAAAAGGTTTAACCTCCCGGTCTCCCGGGTGACAGGTGGGGATACTGACCACTATACTAACGAGGAACTGCCATGAGGGCACCTGACATGAACAGCTGCTGATGCCTGCACAGCATCCAGCGACCAACTAGATGGCCTAGGGGGTCTCATTTTCCCCCTTCAAACGGCTTGCCCGATCGATGGCTAATTTCTTTCTTTTTATCGGCACCAGGCTTAAAACTCAGTTTAAGGTGTTAGCTCCGGGCTATGTTTGACTCCATCCAGAGTTGAATCTGTCATCCTGCATTTCCTCAGCAAATCAAGCTACCCATCTCAAGTCTCATGAGCTGAGGACGGCACAAAGTCTCTGTGGGTTTAGGACAGTGAAAGAAACCCCTGGAATGCACGCTAAACCCCCTTTCGGCTTCACTTTCCGAATCCTGCCCTAGCTTGCGATTCGTTTTTCGTTTCACTTCTTGTCCTCATCTCCCACCTTGCCTCATGGTCTCCCCTCCTCTGCGCATCTGACAGTTTGCCTGCCTTTCCACTGCCTGTCTGCAGACTTTCCAAGGAGAAAAGGCAAAGCACCAAAGTGGGCCGTGCAACTGGTCAAGTTCCTCTTTCGAGGACCAGCAGGAAGGTAGCGTGGCCGAGGGGTCTAAGGTGCTGGATTAAGGCTCCAGTCTCTTTGGAGGCGTGGGTTCAAATCCCACCGCTGCCACTTTTCTTTGCCTTGCATTTTAAAGAAGAACGTAACGTTGACCTTTCCTTCATTAGTGCCATCTCTGTCGCAATGAACAAGCGGATGGTATGCCACACCCTGCAGGGAAAAGGTTTAGCTTCTGACGTCTTGCTTTTCTGGACATCCAGTCTCAAGTTTCCCATCCGGAATGGCGCTCCCTGCTGCTTTGTAAAGGCTTGCTGCAAGAGCCTTCGAAGCCCAGGAGCTCTTGCGTAGAGCTGTGACGCGTCCTTGGAAGAACTCACATTGCAGCGGAATGAGCCCCACTCCCAGGGCGTGCTGGCAGCAAATTTCCCACAGCCCACAGGGAGCAAACGATCCCAGATGTGACGTATCACCAGGAGAGGCTGAGATGAGAGTAAGGGTTCACGCATGTGCCGGACCAAGGTTAATGATGGGATTAGAGCTAGGGTTAGATGTAGAGAAAGAGTGAGAGTTATAGTTAGGGATGAGGCTAACAGGTGATCATTACTCGTCATGTAACATGAGACAAGGGTCAGAAGAGGAATTGATTCAGGGTTACGATTTGGACTTCGCAGACAACAGGAGCACTGAATGGTGCAAAGGGGGACTGAATAATGTGGACCGGCCACCTAACTTAAGCAGTTGTGCACACATATTGTACGATGACTAGCGTCGCCGGTGCTTTTTTCTTAAAGAGTCAGTTCTTGGCACCCATTCCCTACTTGACTCAACTTAATCTTCACGAATATTTGTCAAGAACTAAAAAAATCCAGAAAAGGTTTAACCTCCCTGTCGGGGAATAGAACGCGTGACAGGCGGGGATACTGACCACTATACTAATGAGGAACTGCCGAGAGGGCACCTGACATGAACAGCTGCTGATGCCTGCACAGCATCCAGCGACCAACTAGATGGCCTAGGGGGTCTCATTTTCCCCCTTCAAACGGCTTGCCCGATCGATGGCTAATTTCTTTTTTATCGGCACCAGGCTTAAAACTCAGTTTAAGGTGGTAGCTCCGGGCTATGTTTGACTCCATCCAGAGTTGAATCTGTCATCCTGCATTTCCTCAGCAAATCAAGCTACCCATCTCAAGTCTCATGAGCTGAGGACGGCACAAAGTCCCTGTGGGTTTAGGACAGTCAAAGAAACCCCTGGAATGCACGCTAAGCCCCCTTTCGGCTTCACTTTCCGAATCCTGCCCTAGCTTGCGATTCGTTTTTCGTTTCACTTCTTGTCCTCATCTCCCACCTTGCCTCATGGTGTCCCCTCCTCTGCGCATCTGACAGTTTGCCTGCCCTTCCACTGCCTGTCTGCAGACTTTCCAAGGAGAAAAGGCAAAGCACCAAAGTGGGCCGTGCAACTGGTCAAGTTCCTCTTTCGAAGACCAGCAGGAAGGTAGCGTGGCCGAGCGGTCTAAGGTGCTGGATTAAGGCACCAGTCTCTTTGGAGGCGTGGGTTCAAATCCCACCGCTGCCACTTTTCTTTGCCTTGCATTTTAAAGAAGAACGTAACGTTGACCTCGTCCTTCATTAGTGCCATCTCTGTCGCAATGAACAAGCGGATGGTATGCCACACCCTGCAGGGAAAAGGTTTAGCTTCTGACGTCTTGCTTTTCTGGACATCCAGTCTCAAGTTTCCCATCCGGAACAGCGCTCCCTGCTGCTTTGTAAAGGCTTGTTGCAAGAGCCTTCGAAGCCCAGGAGCTCTTGCGTAGAGCTGTGACGCGTCCTGGGAAGAACTCACGTTGCAGCTGAATGAGCCCCACTCCCAGGGCGTGCTGGTAGCAAATTTCCCACAGCCCACAGGGAGCAAACGATCCCAGATGTGACGTATCACCAGGAGAGGCTGAGATGAGAGTAAGGGTTCACGCCTGTGCCCGGACCAAGGTTAATGATGGGATTAGAGCTAGGGTTAGATGTAGAGAAAGAGTGAGAGTTATAGTTAGGGATGAGGCTAACAGGTGATCATTACTCGTCATGTAACATGAGACAAGGGTCAGAAGAGGAATTGATTCAGGGTTACGATTTGGACTTCGCAGACAACAGGAGCACTGAATGGTGCTGGGGGGACTGAATAATGTGGACCGGCCACCTAACTTAAGCAGTTGTGCACACATATTGTACGATGACTAGCGTCGCCGGTGCTTTTTTCTTAAAGAGTCAGTTCTTGGCACCCATTCCCTACTTGACTCAACCTAATCTTCACGAATATTTGTCAAGAACTAAAAAAATCCAGAAAAGGTTTAACCTCCCTGTCGGGGAATAGAACGCGTGACAGGCGGGGATACTGACCACTATACTAATGAGGAACTGCCGTGAGGGCACCTGACATGAACAGCTGCTGATGCCTGCACAGCATCCAGCGACCAACTAGATGGCCTAGGGGGTCTCATTTTCCCCCTTCAAACGGCTTGCCCGATCGATGGCTAATTTCTTTTTTATCGGCACAGGCTTAAAACTCAGTTTAAGGTGGTAGCTCCGGGCTATGTTTGACTCCATACAGAGTTGAATCTGTCATCCTGCATTTCCTCAGGAAATCAAGCTACCCATCTCAAGTCTCATGAGCTGAGGACGGCACAAAGTCCCTGTGGGTTTAGGACAGTCGAAGAAACCCCTGGAATGCACGCTAAGCCCCCTTTCGGCTTCACTTTCTGAATCCTGCCCTAGCTTGCGATTCGTTTTTCGTTTCACTTCTTGTCCTCATCTCCCACCTTGCCTCATGGTCTCCCCTCCTCTGCGCATCTGACAGTTTGCCTGCCCTTCCACTGCCTGTCTGCAGACTTTCCAAGGAGAAAAGTCAAAGTACCAAAGTGGGCCGTGCAACTGGTCAAAGGCTCCAGTCTCTTTGGAGGCGTGGGTTCAAATCCCACCGCTGCCACTTTTCTTTGCCTTGCATTTTAAAGAAGAACGTAACGTTGACCTCTTCCTTCATTAGTGCCATCTCTGTCGCAATGAACAAGCGGATGGTATGCCACACCATGCAGGGAAAAGGTTTAGCTTCTGACGTCTTGCTTTTCTGGACATCCAGTCTCAAGTTTCCCATCCGGAACGGCGCTCCCTGCTGCTTTGTAAATGCTTGCTGCAAGAGCCTTCGAAGCCCAGGAGCTCTTGCGTAGAGCTGTGACGTGTCCTGGGAAGAACTCATGTTGCAGCGGAATGAGCCCCACTCCCAGGGCGTGCTGGTAGCAAAGTTCCCACAGCCCACAGGGAGCAAAACGATCCCAGATGTGACGTATTACCAGGAGAGGCTGAGATGAGAGTAAGGGTTCACGCATGTGCCCGGACCAAGGTTAATGATGGGATTAGAGCTAGGGTTAGATGTAGAGAAAGAGTGAGAGTTATAGTTAGGGATGAGGCTAACAGGTGATCATTACTCGTCATGTAACATGAGACAAGGGTCAGAAGAGGAATTGATTCAGGGTTACGATTTGGACTTCGCAGACAACAGGAGCACTGAATGGTGCTGAGGGGGAATGAAGAATGTGGACCGGCCGCCTAACATAAGCAGTTGTGCACACATATTGTACGATGACTAGCGTCGCCGGTGCTTTTTTCTTAAAGAGTCAGTTCTTGGCACCCATTCCCTACTTGACTCAACCTAATCTTCACGAATATTTGTCAAGAACTAAAAAAATCCAGAAAAGGTTTAACCTCCCAGTCGGGGAATTGAACCCCGGTCTGGATACTGACCACTATACTAACGAGGAACTGCTGTGAGGGCTCCTGACATGAACGGCTGCTGATGCTTGCACAGCATCCAGCGACCAACTAGCTGGCCTAGGGGGTCTCATTTTCCCCCTTCAAACGGCTTGCCCGATCGATGGATAATTTCTTTCTTTTTATCGGCACCAGGCTTAAAACTCAGTTTAAGGTGGTAGCTCCGGGCTATGTTTGACTCCATCCAGAGTTGAATCTGTCATCCCGCATTTCCTCAGCAAATCAAGCTATCCATCTCAAGACTCATGAGCTGAGGACGGCACAAAGTCCCTGTGGGTTTAGGACAGTCAAAGAAACCTCTGGAATGCACGCTAAGCCCCCTTTCGGCTTCACTTTCCGAATCCTGCCCTAGCTTGCGATTCGTTTTCGTTTCACTTCTTGTCCTCATCTCCCACCTTGCCTCATGGTCTCCCCTCCTCTGCGCATCTGACAGTTTGTCTGCCCTTCCACTGCCTGTCTGCAGACTTTCCAAGTAGAAAAAGCAAAGCACCAAAGTGGGCCGTGCAACTGGTCAAGTTCCTCTTTCGAGGACCAGCAGGAAGGTAGCGTGGCCGAGCGGTCTAAGGCGCTGGATTAAGGCTCCAGTCTCTTCGGAGGCGTGGGTTAAAATCCCGCCGCTGCCACTTTTCTTTGCCTTGCATTTTAAAGAAGAACGTAACGTTGACCTCTTCCTTCATTAGTGCCATATCTGTCACAATGAAAAAGCGGATGGTATGCCACACCCTGCAGGGAAAAGGTTTAGCTTCTGACGTCTTGCTTTTCTGGACATCCAGTCTCAAGTTTCCCATCCGGAACGGCGCTCCCTGCTGCTTTGTAAAGGCTTGCTGCAAGAGCCTTTGAAGCCCAGGCGCTCTTGCGTAGAGCTGTGACGCGTCCTGGGAAGAACTCACGTTGCAGCGGAATGAGCCCCACTCCCAGGGCGTGCTGGTAGCAAAGTTCCCACAGCCCACAGGGAGCAAACGATCCCAGATGTGACGTATCACCAGGAGAGGCTGAGATGAGAGTAAGGCTTCACGCATGTGCCCGGACCAAGGTTAATGATGGGATTAGAGCTAGGGTTAGATGTAGAGAAAGAGTGAGAGTTATAGTTAGGGATGAGGCTAACAGGTGATCATTACTCGTCATGTAACATGAGACAAGGGTCAGAAGAGGAATTGATTCAGGGTTACGATTTGGCCTTCGCAGACAACAGGAGCACTGAATGGTGCTGAGGGGGACTGAATAATGTGGACCGGCCGCCTAACATAAGCAGTTGTGCACACATATTGTACGATGACTAGCGTCGCCGGTGCTTTTTTCTTAAAGAGTCAGTTCTTGGCACCCATTCCCTACTTGACTCAACCTAATCTTCACGAATATTTGTCAAGAACTAAAAAAATCCAGAAAAGGTTTAACCTCCCCGTCGGGGAATAGAACGCGTGACAGGCGGGGATACTGACCACTATACTAATGAGGAACTGCCGTGTGGGCACCTGACATGAACAGCTGCTGATGCCTGCACAGCATCCAGCGACCAACTAGATGGCCTAGGGGGTCTCATTTTCCCCCTTCAAACGGCTTGCCCGATCGATGGCTAATTTCTTTTTTATCGGCACCAGGCTTAAAACTCAGTTTAAGGTGGTAGCTCCGGGCTATGTTTGACTCCATACAGAGTTGAATCTGTCATCCTGCATTTCCTCAGCAAATCAAGCTACCCATCTCAAGTCTCATGAGCTGAGGACGGCACAAAGTCCCTGTGGGTTTAGGACAGTCGAAGAAACCCCTGGAATGCACGCTAAGTCCCCTTTCGGCTTCACTTTCTGAATCCTGCCCTAGCTTGCGATTCGTTTTTCGTTTCACTTCTTGTCCTCATCTCCCACCTTGCCTCATGGTCTCCCCTCCTCTGCGCATCTGACAGTTTGCCTGCCCTTCCACTGCCTTTCTGCAGAATTTCCAAGGAGAAAAGTCAAAGTACCAATGTGGGCCGTGCAACTGGTCAAAGGCTCCAGTCTCTTTGGAGGCGTGGGTTCAAATCCCACCGCTGCCACTTTTCTTTGCCTTGCATTTTAAAGAAGAACCTAACGTTGACCTCTTCCTTCATTAGTGCCATCTCTGTCGCAATGAACAAGCGGATGGTATGCCACACCATGCAGGGAAAAGGTTTAGCTTCTGACGTCTTGCTTTTCTGGACATCCAGTCTCAAGTTTCCCATCCGGAACGGCGCTCCCTGCTGCTTTGTAAAGGCTTGCTGCAAGAGCCTTCGAAGCCCAGGAGCTCTTGCGTAGAGCTGTGACGTGTCCTGGGAAGAACTCACGTTGCAGCGGAATGAGCCCCACTCCCAGGGCGTGCTGGTAGCAAAGTTCCCACAGCCCAGAGGGAGCAAAAGGATCCCAGATGTGACGTATCACCAGGAGAGGCTGAGATGAGAGTAAGGGTTCACGCATGTGCCCGGACCAAGGTTAATGATGGGATTAGAGCTAGGGTTAGATGTAGAGAAAGAGTGAGAGTTATAGTTAGGGATGAGGCTAACAGGTGATCATTACTTGTCATGTAACATGAGACAAGGGTCAGAAGAGGAATTGATTCAGGGTTACGATTTGGACTTCGCAGACAACAGGAGCACTGAATGGTGCTGAGGGGGACTGAATAATGTGGACCGGCCACCTAACTTAAGCAGTTGTGCACACATATTGTACGATGACTAGCGTCGCCGGTGCTTTTTTCTTAAAGAGTCAGTTCTTGGCACCCATTCCCTACTTGACTCAACCTAATCTTCAGGAATATTTGTCAAGAACTAAAAAAATCCAGAAAAGGTTTAACCTCCCGGTCTCCCGGGTGACAGGTGGGGATACTGACCACTATACTAACGAGGAACTGCCGTGAGGGCACCTGACATGAACAGCTGCTGATGCCTGCACAGCATCCAGCGACCAACTAGATGGCCTAGGGGGTCTCATTTTCCCCCTTCAAACGGCTTGCCCGATCGATGGCTAATTTCTTTTTTATCGGCACCAGGCTTAAAACTCAGTTTAAGGTGGTAGCTCCGGGCTATGTTTGACTCCATCCAGAGTTGAATCTGTCATCCTGCATTTCCTCAGCAAATCAAGCTACCCATCTCAAGTCTCATGAGCTGAGGACGGCACAAAGTCCCTGTGGGTTTAGGACAGTCGAAGAAACCCCTGGAATGCACGCTAAGCCCCCTTTCGGCTTCACTTTCCGAATCCTGCCCTAGCTTGCGATTCGTTTTTCGTTTCACTTCTTGTCCTCATCTCCCACCTTGCCTCATGGTCTCCCCTTCTCTGCGCATCTGACAGTTTGCCTGCCCTTCCACTGCCTGTCTGCAGACTTTCCAAGGAGAAAAGTCAAAGTACCAAAGTGGGCCGTGCAACTGGTCAAGTTCCTCTTTCGAGGACCAGCAGGAAGGTAGCGTGGCCGAGCGGTCTAAGGCGCTGGATTAAGGCTCCAGTCTCTTTGGCGGCGTGGATTCAAACCCCACCGCTGCCACTTTTCTTTGCCTTGCATTTTAAAGAAGAACGTAACGTTGACCTTTCCTTCATTAGTGCTATCTCTATCGCAATGAACAAGCGGATGGTATGCCACACCCTGCAGGGAAAAGGTTTAGCTTCTGACGTCTTGCTTTTCTGGACATCCAGTCACAAGTTTCCCATCCGGAACGGCGCTCCCTGCTGCTTTGTAAAGGCTTGCTACAAGAGCCTTCGAAGCCCAGGAGCTCTTGCGTAGAGCTGTGACGCGTCCTGGGAAGAACTCACGTTGCAGCGGAATGAGCCCCACTCCCAGGGCGTGCTGGCAGCAAATTTCCCACAGCCCACAGGGAGCAAACGATCCCAGATGTGACGTATCACCAGGAGAGGCTGAGATGAGAGTAAGGGTTCACGCATGTGCCCAGACCAAGGTTAATGATGGGATTAGAGCTAGGGTTAGATGTAGAGAAAGAGTGAGAGTTATAGTTAGGGATGAGGCTAACAGGTGATCATTACTCGTCATGTAACATGAGACAAGGGTCAGAAGAGGAATTGATTCAGGGTTAAGATTTGGACTTCGCAGACAACAGGAGCACTGAATGATGCTGAGGGGGACTGAATAATGTGGACCGGCCACCTAACTTAAGCAGTTGTGCACACATATTGTACGATGACTAGCGTCGCCGGTGCTTTTTTCTTAAAGAGTCAGTTCTTGGCACCCATTCCCTACTTGACTCAACCTAATCTTCACGAATATTTGTCAAGAACTAAAAAAATCCAGAAAAGGTTTAACCTCCCTGTCGGGGAATTGAACGCGTGACAGGCGGGGATACTGACCACTATAATAACGAGGAACTGCCGTGAGGGCACCTGACATGAACGGCTGCTGATGCCTGCACAGCATCCAGCAACCAACTAGATGGCCTAGGGGGTCTCATTTTCCCCCTTCAAACGGCTTGCCCGATCGATGGCTCATTTCTTTCTTTTTATCGGCACCAGGCTTAAAACTCAGTTTAAGGTGGTAGCTCCGGGCTATGTTTGACTCCATCCAGAGTTGAATCTGTCATCCTGCATTTCCTCAGCAAATCAAGCTACCCATCTCAAGTCTCATGAGCTGAGGACGGCACAAAGTCCCTGTGGGTTTAGGACAGTCAAAGAAACCCCTGGAATGCACGCTAAGCCCCCTTTCGGCTTCACTTTCCGAATCCTGCCCAAGCTTGCGATCCGTTTTTCGTTTCACTTCTTGTCCTCATCTCCCACCTTGCCTCATGGTCTCCCCTCCTCTGCGCATCTGACAGTTTGCCTGCCCTTCCACTGCCTGTCTGCAGACTTTCCAAGGAGAAAAGGCAAAGCACCAAAGTGGGCCGTGCAACTGGTCAAGTTCCTCTTTCAAGGACCAGCAGGAAGGTAGCGTGGCCAAGCGGTCTAAGGCGCTGGATTAAGGCTCCAGTCTCTTCGGAGGCGTGGGTTCAAATCCCACCGCTGCCACTTTTCTTTGCCTTGCATTTTAAAGAAGAACCTAACGTTGACCTCTTCCTTCATTAGTGCCATCTCTGTCGCAATGAACAAGCGGATGGTATGCCACACCATGCAGGGAAAAGGTTTAGCTTCTGACGTCTTGCTTTTCTGGACATCCAGTCTCAAGTTTCCCATCCGGAACGGCGCTCCCTGCTGCTTTGTAAATGCTTGCTGCAAGAGCCTTCGAAGCCCAGGAGCTCTTGCGTAGAGCTGTGACGTGTCCTGGGAAGAACTCACGTTGCAGCGGAATGAGCCCCACTCCCAGGGCGTGCTGGTAGCAAAGTTCCCACAGCCCACAGGGAGCAAAACGATCCCAGATGTGACGTATCACCAGGAGAGGCTGAGATGAGAGTAAGGGTTCACGCATGTGCCCGGACCAAGGTTAATGATGGGATTAGAGCTAGGGTTAGATGTAGAGAAAGAGTGAGAGTTATAGTTAGGGATGAGGCTAACAGGTGATCATTACTCGTCATGTAACATGAGACAAGGGTCAGAAGAGGAATTGATTCAGGGTTACGATTTGGACTTCGCAGACAACAGGAGCACTGAATGGTGCTGAGGGGGAATGAAGAATGTGGACCGGCCGCCTAACATAAGCAGTTGTGCACACATATTGTACGATGACTAGCGTCGCCGGTGCTTTTTTCTTAAAGAGTCAGTTCTTGGCACCCATTCCCTACTTGACTCAACCTAATCTTCACAAATATTTGTCAAGAACTAAAAAAATCCAGAAAAGGTTTAACCTCCCCGTCGGGGAATTGAACGCGTGACAGGCGGAGATACTGATCACTATACTAACGAGGAACTGCTGTGAGGGCACCTGACATGAACAGCTGCTGATGCCTGCACAGCATCCAGCGACCAACTAGATGGCCTAGGGGGTCTCATTTTCCCCCTTCAAATGGCTTGCCCGATCGATGGCTAATTTCTTTTTTATCGGCACCAGGCTTAAAACTCAGTTTGAGGTGGTAGCTCCCGGCTATGTTTGACTCCATCCAGAGTTGAATCTGTCATCCTGCATTTCCTCAGCAAATCAAGCTACCCATCTCAAGTCTCATGAGCTGAGGACGGCACAAAGTCCCTGTGGGTTTAGGACAGTCGAAGAAACCCCTGGAATGCACGCTAAGCCCCCTTTCGGCTTCACTTTCCGAATCCTGCCCTAGCTTGCGATTCGTTTTTCGTTTCACTTCTTGTCCTCATCTACCACCTTGCCTCATGGTCTCCCCTCCTCTGCGCATCTGACAGTTTGCCTGCCCTTCCACTGCCTGTCTGCAGACTTTCCAAGGAGAAAAGTCAAAGTACCAAAGTGGGCCGTGCAACTGGTCAAAAGCTCCAGTCTCTTTGGAGGCGTGGGTTCAAATCCCACCGCTGCCACTTTTCTTTGCCTTGCATTTTAAAGAAGAACGTAACGTTGACCTTTCCTTCATTAGTGCCATCTCTGTCGCAATGAACAAGCGGATTGTATGCCACACCCTGCAGGGAAAAGGTTTAGCTTCTGACGTCTTGCTTTTCTGGACATCCAGTCTCAAGTTTCCCATCCGGAACGGCGCTCCCTGCTGCTTTGTAAAGGCTTGCTGCAAGAGCCTTCGAAGCCCAGGAGCTCTTGCGTAAAGCTGTGACGCGTCCTGGGAAGAACTCACGTTGCAGCGGAATGAGCCCCACTCCCAGGGCGTGCTGGTAGCAAAGTTCCCACAGGGAGCAAAACGATCCCAGATGTGACGTATCACCAGGAGAGGCTGAGATGAGAGTAAGGGTTCACGCATGTGCCCGGACCAAGGTTAATGATGGGATTAGAGCGAGGGTTAGATGTAGAGAAAGAGTGAGAGTTATAGTTAGGGATGAGGCTAACAGGTGATCATTACTTGTCATGTAACATGAGACAAGGGTCAGAAGAGGAATTGATTCAGGGTTACGATTTGGACTTCGCAGACAACAGGAGCACTGAATGGTGCTGAGGGGGACTGAATAATGTGGACCGGCCACCTAACTTAAGCAGTTGTGCACACATATTGTACGATGACTAGCGTCGCCGGTGCTTTTTTCTTAAAGAGTCAGTTCTTGGCACCCATTCCCTACTTGACTCAACCTAATCTTCAGGAATATTTGTCAAGAACTAAAAAAATCCAGAAAAGGTTTAACCTCCCGGTCTCCCGGGTGACAGGTGGGGATACTGACCACTATACTAACGAGGAACTGCCATGAGGGCACCTGACATGAACAGCTGCTGATGCCTGCACAGCATCCAGCGACCAACTAGATGGCCTAGGGGGTCTCATTTTCCCCCTTCAAACGGCTTGCCCGATCGATGGCTAATTTCTTTCTTTTTATCGGCACCAGGCTTAAAACTCAGTTTAAGGTGTTAGCTCCGGGCTATGTTTGACTCCATCCAGAGTTGAATCTGTCATCCTGCATTTCCTCAGCAAATCAAGCTACCCATCTCAAGTCTCATGAGCTGAGGACGGCACAAAGTCTCTGTGGGTTTAGGACAGTGAAAGAAACCCCTGGAATGCACGCTAAACCCCCTTTCGGCTTCACTTTCCGAATCCTGCCCTAGCTTGCGATTCGTTTTTCGTTTCACTTCTTGTCCTCATCTCCCACCTTGCCTCATGGTCTCCCCTCCTCTGCGCATCTGACAGTTTGCCTGCCTTTCCACTGCCTGTCTGCAGACTTTCCAAGGAGAAAAGGCAAAGCACCAAAGTGGGCCGTGCAACTGGTCAAGTTCCTCTTTCGAGGACCAGCAGGAAGGTAGCGTGGCCGAGGGGTCTAAGGTGCTGGATTAAGGCTCCAGTCTCTTTGGAGGCGTGGGTTCAAATCCCACCGCTGCCACTTTTCTTTGCCTTGCATTTTAAAGAAGAACGTAACGTTGACCTTTCCTTCATTAGTGCCATCTCTGTCGCAATGAACAAGCGGATGGTATGCCACACCCTGCAGGGAAAAGGTTTAGCTTCTGACGTCTTGCTTTTCTGGACATCCAGTCTCAAGTTTCCCATCCGGAATGGCGCTCCCTGCTGCTTTGTAAAGGCTTGCTGCAAGAGCCTTCGAAGCCCAGGAGCTCTTGCGTAGAGCTGTGACGCGTCCTTGGAAGAACTCACATTGCAGCGGAATGAGCCCCACTCCCAGGGCGTGCTGGCAGCAAATTTCCCACAGCCCACAGGGAGCAAACGATCCCAGATGTGACGTATCACCAGGAGAGGCTGAGATGAGAGTAAGGGTTCACGCATGTGCCGGACCAAGGTTAATGATGGGATTAGAGCTAGGGTTAGATGTAGAGAAAGAGTGAGAGTTATAGTTAGGGATGAGGCTAACAGGTGATCATTACTCGTCATGTAACATGAGACAAGGGTCAGAAGAGGAATTGATTCAGGGTTACGATTTGGACTTCGCAGACAACAGGAGCACTGAATGGTGCAAAGGGGGACTGAATAATGTGGACCGGCCACCTAACTTAAGCAGTTGTGCACACATATTGTACGATGACTAGCGTCGCCGGTGCTTTTTTCTTAAAGAGTCAGTTCTTGGCACCCATTCCCTACTTGACTCAACTTAATCTTCACGAATATTTGTCAAGAACTAAAAAAATCCAGAAAAGGTTTAACCTCCCTGTCGGGGAATAGAACGCGTGACAGGCGGGGATACTGACCACTATACTAATGAGGAACTGCCGAGAGGGCACCTGACATGAACAGCTGCTGATGCCTGCACAGCATCCAGCGACCAACTAGATGGCCTAGGGGGTCTCATTTTCCCCCTTCAAACGGCTTGCCCGATCGATGGCTAATTTCTTTTTTATCGGCACCAGGCTTAAAACTCAGTTTAAGGTGGTAGCTCCGGGCTATGTTTGACTCCATCCAGAGTTGAATCTGTCATCCTGCATTTCCTCAGCAAATCAAGCTACCCATCTCAAGTCTCATGAGCTGAGGACGGCACAAAGTCCCTGTGGGTTTAGGACAGTCGAAGAAACCCCTGGAATGCACGCTAAGCCCCCTTTCGGCTTCACTTTCCGAATCCTGCCCTAGCTTGCGATTCGTTTTTCGTTTCACTTCTTGTCCTCATCTCCCACCTTGCCTCATGGTCTCCCCTCCTCTGCGCATCTGACAGTTTGCCTGCCCTTCCACTGCCTGTCTGCAGACTTTCCAAGGAGAAAAGTCAAAGTACCAAAGTGGGCCGTGCAACTGGTCAAAGGCTCCAGTCTCTTTGGAGGCGTGGGTTCAAATCCCACCGCTGCCACTTTTCTTTGCCTTGCATTTTAAAGAAGAACGTAACGTTGACCTTTCCTTCATTAGTGCTATCTCTGTCGCAATGAACAAGCGGATGGTATGCCACACCCTGCAGGGAAAAGGTTTAGCTTCTGACGTCTTGCTTTTCTGGACATCCAGTCTCAAGTTTCCCATCCGGAACGGCGCACCCTGCTGCTTTGTAAAGGCTTGCTGCAAGAGCCTTCGAAGCCCAGGAGCCCTTGCGTAGAGCTGTGACGCGTCCTGGGAAGAACTCACGTTGCAGCGGAATGAGCCCCACTCCCAGGGCGTGCTGGCAGCAAATTTCCCACAGCCCACAGGGAGCAAACGATCCCAGATGTGACGTATCACCAGGAGAGGCTGAGATGAGAGTAAGGGTTCACGCATGTGCCCAGACCAAGGTTAATGATGGGATTAGAGCTAGGGTTAGATGTAGAGAAAGAGTGAGAGTTATAGTTAGGGATGAGGCTAACAGGTGATCATTACTCGTCATGTAACATGAGACAAGGGTCAGAAGAGGAATTGATTCAGGGTTACGATTTGGACTTCGCAGACAACAGGAGCACTGAATGGTGCTGAGGGGGACTGAATAATGTGGACCGGCCACCTAACTTAAGCAGTTGTGCACACATATTGTACGATGACTAGCGTCGCCGGTGCTTTTTTCTTAAAGAGTCAGTTCTTGGCACCCATTCCCTACTTGACTCAACCTAATCTTCACGAATATTTGTCAAGAACTAAAAAAATCCAGAAAAGGTTTAACCTCCCTGTCGGGGAATTGAACGCGTGACAGGCGGGGATACTGACCACTATACTAACGAGGAACTGCCGTGAGGGCACCTGACATGAACAGCTGCTGATGCCTGCACAGCATCCAGCGACCAACTAGATGGCCTAGGGGGTCTCATTTTCCCCCTTCAAATGGCTTGCCCGATCGATGGCTAATTTCTTTTTTATCGGCATCAGGCTTAAAACTCAGTTTAAGGTGGTAACTCCGGGCTATGTTTGACTCCATCCAGAGTTGAATCTGTCATCCTGCATTTCCTCAGCAAATCAAGCTACCCATCTCAAGTCGCATGAGCTGAGGACGGCACAAAGTCCCTGTGGGTTTAGGACAGTCAAAGAAACCCCTGGAATGCACGCTAAGCCCCCTTTCGGCTTCACTTTCCGAATCCTGCCCTAGCTTGCGATTCGTTTTTCGTTTCACTTCTTGTCCTCATCTCCCACCTTGCCTCATGGTATCCCCTCCTCTGCGCATCTGACAGTTTGCCTGCCCTTCCACTGCCTGTCTGCAGACTTTCCAAGGAGAAAAGGCAAAGCACCAAAGTGGGCCGTGCAACTGGTCAAGTTCCTCTTTCGAAGACCAGCAGGAAGGTAGCGTGGCCGAGCGGTCTAAGGTGCTGGATTAAGGCACCAGTCTCTTTGGAGGCGTGGGTTCAAATCCCACCGCTGCCACTTTTCTTTGCCTTGCATTTTAAAGAAGAACGTAACGTTGACCTCGTCCTTCATTAGTGCCATCTCTGTCGCAATGAACAAGCGGATGGTATGCCACACCCTGCAGGGAAAAGGTTTAGCTTCTGACGTCTTGCTTTTCTGGACATCCAGTCTCAAGTTTCCCATCCGGAACAGCGCTCCCTGCTGCTTTGTAAAGGCTTGTTGCAAGAGCCTTCGAAGCCCAGGAGCTCTTGCGTAGAGCTGTGACGCGTCCTGGGAAGAACTCACGTTGCAGCTGAATGAGCCCCACTCCCAGGGCGTGCTGGTAGCAAATTTCCCACAGCCCACAGGGAGCAAACGATCCCAGATGTGACGTATCACCAGGAGAGGCTGAGATGAGAGTAAGGGTTCACGCCTGTGCCCGGACCAAGGTTAATGATGGGATTAGAGCTAGGGTTAGATGTAGAGAAAGAGTGAGAGTTATAGTTAGGGATGAGGCTAACAGGTGATCATTACTCGTCATGTAACATGAGACAAGGGTCAGAAGAGGAATTGATTCAGGGTTACGATTTGGACTTCGCAGACAACAGGAGCACTGAATGGTGCTGGGGGGACTGAATAATGTGGACCGGCCACCTAACTTAAGCAGTTGTGCACACATATTGTACGATGACTAGCGTCGCCGGTGCTTTTTTCTTAAAGAGTCAGTTCTTGGCACCCATTCCCTACTTGACTCAACCTAATCTTCACGAATATTTGTCAAGAACTAAAAAAATCCAGAAAAGGTTTAACCTCCCTGTCGGGGAATAGAACGCGTGACAGGCCGGGATACTGACCACTATACTAATGAGGAACTGCCGTGAGGGCACCTGACATGAACAGCTGCTGATGCCTGCACAGCATCCAGCGACCAACTAGATGGCCTAGGGGGTCTCATTTTCCCCCTTCAAACGGCTTGCCCGATCGATGGCTAATTTCTTTTTTATCGGCACAGGCTTAAAACTCAGTTTAAGGTGGTAGCTCCGGGCTATGTTTGACTCCATACAGAGTTGAATCTGTCATCCTGCATTTCCTCAGGAAATCAAGCTACCCATCTCAAGTCTCATGAGCTGAGGACGGCACAAAGTCCCTATGGGTTTAGGACAGTCGAAGAAACCCCTGGAATGCACGCTAAGCCCCCTTTCGGCTTCACTTTCTGAATCCTGCCCTAGCTTGCGATTCGTTTTTCGTTTCACTTCTTGTCCTCATCTCCCACCTTGCCTCATGGTCTCCCCTCCTCTGCGCATCTGACAGTTTGCCTGCCCTTCCACTGCCTGTCTGCAGACTTTCCAAGGAGAAAAGTCAAAGTACCAAAGTGGGCCGTGCAACTGGTCAAAGGCTCCAGTCTCTTTGGAGGCGTGGGTTCAAATCCCACCGCTGCCACTTTTCTTTGCCTTGCATTTTAAAGAAGAACGTAACGTTGACCTTTCCTTCATTAGTGCTATCTCTGTCGCAATGAACAAGCGGATGGTATGCCACACCCTGCAGGGAAAAGGTTTAGCTTCTGACGTCTTGCTTTTCTGGACATCCAGTCTCAAGTTTCCCATCCGGAACGGCGCACCCTGCTGCTTTGTAAAGGCTTGCTGCAAGAGCCTTCGAAGCCCAGGAGCCCTTGCGTAGAGCTGTGACGCGTCCTGGGAAGAACTCACGTTGCAGCGGAATGAGCCCCACTCCCAGGGCGTGCTGGCAGCAAATTTCCCACAGCCCACAGGGAGCAAACGATCCCAGATGTGACGTATCACCAGGAGAGGCTGAGATGAGAGTAAGGGTTCACGCATGTGCCCAGACCAAGGTTAATGATGGGATTAGAGCTAGGGTTAGATGTAGAGAAAGAGTGAGAGTTATAGTTAGGGATGAGGCTAACAGGTGATCATTACTCGTCATGTAACATGAGACAAGGGTCAGAAGAGGAATTGATTCAGGGTTACGATTTGGACATCGCAGACAACAGGAGCACTGAATGGTGCTTGGGGGACTGAATAATGTGGACCGGCCACCTAACTTAAGCAGTTGTGCACACATATTGTACGATGACTAGCGTCGCCGGTGCTTTTTTCTTAAAGAGTCAGTTCTTGGCACCCATTCCCTACTTGACTCAACCTAATCTTCACGAATATTTGTCAAGAACTAAAAAAATCCAGAAAAGGTTTAACCTCCCTGTCGGGGAATAGAACGCGTGACAGGCGGGGATACTGACCACTATACTAACGAGGAACTGCCGTGAGGGCACCTGACATGAACGGCTGCTGATGCCTGCACAGCATCCAGCAACCAACTAGATGGCCTAGGGGGTCTCATTTTCCCCCTTCAAACGGCTTGCCTGATCGATGGCTAATTTCTTTTTTATCGGCACCAGGCTTAAAACTCAGTTTAAGGTGGTAGCTCCGGGCTATGTTTGACTCCATACAGAGTTGAATCTGTCATCCTGCATTTCCTCAGCAAATCAAGCTACCCATCTCAAGTCTCATGAGCTGAGGACGGCACAAAGTCCCTGTGGGTTTAGGACAGTCGAAGAAACCCCTGGAATGCACGCTAAGCCCCCTTTCGGCTTCACTTTCTGAATCCTGCCCTAGCTTGCGTTTCGTTTTTCGTTTCACTTCTTGTCCTCATCTCCCACCTTGCCTCATGGTCTCCCCTCCTCTGCGCATCTGACAGTTTGCCTGCCCTTCCACTGCCTGTCTGCAGACTTTCCAAGGAGAAAAGGCAAAGCACCAAAGTGGGCCGTGCAACTGGTCAAGTTCCTCTTTCGAGGACCAGCAGGAAGGTAGCGTGGCCCTGGATTAAGGCTCCAGACTCTTCCGAGGCGTGGGTTCAAATCCCACCGCTGCCACTTTTCTTTGCCTTGCATTTTAAAGAAGAACGTAACGTTGACCTCTTCCTTCATTAGTGCCATCTCTGTCGCAATGAACAAGCGGATGGTATGCCACACCATGCAGGGAAAAGGTTTAGCTTCTGACGTCTTGCTTTTCTGGACATCCAGTCTCAAGTTTCCCATCCGGAACGGCGCTCCCTGCTGCTTTGTAAATGCTTGCTGCAAGAGCCTTCGAAGCCCAGGAGCTCTTGCGTAGAGCTGTGACGTGTCCTGGGAAGAACTCATGTTGCAGCGGAATGAGCCCCACTCCCAGGGCGTGCTGGTAGCAAAGTTCCCACAGCCCACAGGGAGCAAAACGATCCCAGATGTGACGTATTACCAGGAGAGGCTGAGATGAGAGTAAGGGTTCACGCATGTGCCCGGACCAAGGTTAATGATGGGATTAGAGCTAGGGTTAGATGTAGAGAAAGAGTGAGAGTTATAGTTAGGGATGAGGCTAACAGGTGATCATTACTCGTCATGTAACATGAGACAAGGGTCAGAAGAGGAATTGATTCAGGGTTACGATTTGGACTTCGCAGACAACAGGAGCACTGAATGGTGCTGAGGGGGAATGAAGAATGTGGACCGGCCGCCTAACATAAGCAGTTGTGCACACATATTGTACGATGACTAGCGTCGCCGGTGCTTTTTTCTTAAAGAGTCAGTTCTTGGCACCCATTCCCTACTTGACTCAACCTAATCTTCACGAATATTTGTCAAGAACTAAAAAAATCCAGAAAAGGTTTAACCTCCCAGTCGGGGAATTGAACCCCGGTCTGGATACTGACCACTATACTAACGAGGAACTGCTGTGAGGGCTCCTGACATGAACGGCTGCTGATGCTTGCACAGCATCCAGCGACCAACTAGCTGGCCTAGGGGGTCTCATTTTCCCCCTTCAAACGGCTTGCCCGATCGATGGATAATTTCTTTCTTTTTATCGGCACCAGGCTTAAAACTCAGTTTAAGGTGGTAGCTCCGGGCTATGTTTGACTCCATCCAGAGTTGAATCTGTCATCCCGCATTTCCTCAGCAAATCAAGCTATCCATCTCAAGACTCATGAGCTGAGGACGGCACAAAGTCCCTGTGGGTTTAGGACAGTCAAAGAAACCTCTGGAATGCACGCTAAGCCCCCTTTCGGCTTCACTTTCCGAATCCTGCCCTAGCTTGCGATTCGTTTTCGTTTCACTTCTTGTCCTCATCTCCCACCTTGCCTCATGGTCTCCCCTCCTCTGCGCATCTGACAGTTTGTCTGCCCTTCCACTGCCTGTCTGCAGACTTTCCAAGTAGAAAAAGCAAAGCACCAAAGTGGGCCGTGCAACTGGTCAAGTTCCTCTTTCGAGGACCAGCAGGAAGGTAGCGTGGCCGAGCGGTCTAAGGCGCTGGATTAAGGCTCCAGTCTCTTCGGAGGCGTGGGTTAAAATCCCGCCGCTGCCACTTTTCTTTGCCTTGCATTTTAAAGAAGAACGTAACATTGACCTCTTCCTTCATTAGTGCCATATCTGTCACAATGAAAAAGCGGATGGTATGCCACACCCTGCAGGGAAAAGGTTTAGCTTCTGACGTCTTGCTTTTCTGGACATCCAGTCTCAAGTTTCCCATCCGGAACGGCGCTCCCTGCTGCTTTGTAAAGGCTTGCTGCAAGAGCCTTTGAAGCCCAGGCGCTCTTGCGTAGAGCTGTGACGCGTCCTGGGAAGAACTCACGTTGCAGCGGAATGAGCCCCACTCCCAGGGCGTGCTGGTAGCAAAGTTCCCACAGCCCACAGGGAGCAAACGATCCCAGATGTGACGTATCACCAGGAGAGGCTGAGATGAGAGTAAGGCTTCACGCATGTGCCCGGACCAAGGTTAATGATGGGATTAGAGCTAGGGTTAGATGTAGAGAAAGAGTGAGAGTTATAGTTAGGGATGAGGCTAACAGGTGATCATTACTCGTCATGTAACATGAGACAAGGGTCAGAAGAGGAATTGATTCAGGGTTACGATTTGGCCTTCGCAGACAACAGGAGCACTGAATGGTGCTGAGGGGGACTGAATAATGTGGACCGGCCGCCTAACATAAGCAGTTGTGCACACATATTGTACGATGACTAGCGTCGCCGGTGCTTTTTTCTTAAAGAGTCAGTTCTTGGCACCCATTCCCTACTTGACTCAACCTAATCTTCACGAATATTTGTCAAGAACTAAAAAAATCCAGAAAAGGTTTAACCTCCCCGTCGGGGAATAGAACGCGTGACAGGCGGGGATACTGACCACTATACTAATGAGGAACTGCCGTGTGGGCACCTGACATGAACAGCTGCTGATGCCTGCACAGCATCCAGCGACCAACTAGATGGCCTAGGGGGTCTCATTTTCCCCCTTCAAACGGCTTGCCCGATCGATGGCTAATTTCTTTTTTATCGGCACCAGGCTTAAAACTCAGTTTAAGGTGGTAGCTCCGGGCTATGTTTGACTCCATACAGAGTTGAATCTGTCATCCTGCATTTCCTCAGCAAATCAAGCTACCCATCTCAAGTCTCATGAGCTGAGGACGGCACAAAGTCCCTGTGGGTTTAGGACAGTCGAAGAAACCCCTGGAATGCACGCTAAGCCCCCTTTCGGCTTCACTTTCTGAATCCTGCCCTAGCTTGCGATTCGTTTTTCGTTTCACTTCTTGTCCTCATCTCCCACCTTGCCTCATGGTCTCCCCTCCTCTGCGCATCTGACAGTTTGCCTGCCCTTCCACTGCCTGTCTGCAGACTTTCCAAGGAGAAAAGTCAAAGTACCAATGTGGGCCGTGCAACTGGTCAAAGGCTCCAGTCTCTTTGGAGGCGTGGGTTCAAATCCCACCGCTGCCACTTTTCTTTGCCTTGCATTTTAAAGAAGAACCTAACGTTGACCTCTTCCTTCATTAGTGCCATCTCTGTCGCAATGAACAAGCGGATGGTATGCCACACCATGCAGGGAAAAGGTTTAGCTTCTGACGTCTTGCTTTTCTGGACATCCAGTCTCAAGTTTCCCATCCGGAACGGCGCTCCCTGCTGCTTTGTAAAGGCTTGCTGCAAGAGCCTTCGAAGCCCAGGAGCTCTTGCGTAGAGCTGTGACGTGTCCTGGGAAGAACTCACGTTGCAGCGGAATGAGCCCCACTCCCAGGGCGTGCTGGTAGCAAAGTTCCCACAGCCCAGAGGGAGCAAAAGGATCCCAGATGTGACGTATCACCAGGAGAGGCTGAGATGAGAGTAAGGGTTCACGCATGTGCCCGGACCAAGGTTAATGATGGGATTAGAGCTAGGGTTAGATGTAGAGAAAGAGTGAGAGTTATAGTTAGGGATGAGGCTAACAGGTGATCATTACTTGTCATGTAACATGAGACAAGGGTCAGAAGAGGAATTGATTCAGGGTTACGATTTGGACTTCGCAGACAACAGGAGCACTGAATGGTGCTGAGGGGGACTGAATAATGTGGACCGGCCACCTAACTTAAGCAGTTGTGCACACATATTGTACGATGACTAGCGTCGCCGGTGCTTTTTTCTTAAAGAGTCAGTTCTTGGCACCCATTCCCTACTTGACTCAACCTAATCTTCAGGAATATTTGTCAAGAACTAAAAAAATCCAGAAAAGGTTTAACCTCCCGGTCTCCCGGGTGACAGGTGGGGATACTGACCACTATACTAACGAGGAACTGCCGTGAGGGCACCTGACATGAACAGCTGCTGATGCCTGCACAGCATCCAGCGACCAACTAGATGGCCTAGGGGGTCTCATTTTCCCCCTTCAAACGGCTTGCCCGATCGATGGCTAATTTCTTTTTTATCGGCACCAGGCTTAAAACTCAGTTTAAGGTGGTAGCTCCGGGCTATGTTTGACTCCATCCAGAGTTGAATCTGTCATCCTGCATTTCCTCAGCAAATCAAGCTACCCATCTCAAGTCTCATGAGCTGAGGACGGCACAAAGTCCCTGTGGGTTTAGGACAGTCGAAGAAACCCCTGGAATGCACGCTAAGCCCCCTTTCGGCTTCACTTTCCGAATCCTGCCCTAGCTTGCGATTCGTTTTTCGTTTCACTTCTTGTCCTCATCTCCCACCTTGCCTCATGGTCTCCCCTTCTCTGCGCATCTGACAGTTTGCCTGCCCTTCCACTGCCTGTCTGCAGACTTTCCAAGGAGAAAAGTCAAAGTACCAAAGTGGGCCGTGCAACTGGTCAAGTTCCTCTTTCGAGGACCAGCAGGAAGGTAGCGTGGCCGAGCGGTCTAAGGCGCTGGATTAAGGCTCCAGTCTCTTTGGCGGCGTGGATTCAAACCCCACCGCTGCCACTTTTCTTTGCCTTGCATTTTAAAGAAGAACGTAACGTTGACCTTTCCTTCATTAGTGCTATCTCTATCGCAATGAACAAGCGGATGGTATGCCACACCCTGCAGGGAAAAGGTTTAGCTTCTGACGTCTTGCTTTTCTGGACATCCAGTCACAAGTTTCCCATCCGGAACGGCGCTCCCTGCTGCTTTGTAAAGGCTTGCTACAAGAGCCTTCGAAGCCCAGGAGCTCTTGCGTAGAGCTGTGACGCGTCCTGGGAAGAACTCACGTTGCAGCGGAATGAGCCCCACTCCCAGGGCGTGCTGGCAGCAAATTTCCCACAGCCCACAGGGAGCAAACGATCCCAGATGTGACGTATCACCAGGAGAGGCTGAGATGAGAGTAAGGGTTCACGCATGTGCCCAGACCAAGGTTAATGATGGGATTAGAGCTAGGGTTAGATGTAGAGAAAGAGTGAGAGTTATAGTTAGGGATGAGGCTAACAGGTGATCATTACTCGTCATGTAACATGAGACAAGGGTCAGAAGAGGAATTGATTCAGGGTTAAGATTTGGACTTCGCAGACAACAGGAGCACTGAATGATGCTGAGGGGGACTGAATAATGTGGACCGGCCACCTAACTTAAGCAGTTGTGCACACATATTGTACGATGACTAGCGTCGCCGGTGCTTTTTTCTTAAAGAGTCAGTTCTTGGCACCCATTCCCTACTTGACTCAACCTAATCTTCACGAATATTTGTCAAGAACTAAAAAAATCCAGAAAAGGTTTAACCTCCCTGTCGGGGAATTGAACGCGTGACAGGCGGGGATACTGACCACTATAATAACGAGGAACTGCCGTGAGGGCACCTGACATGAACGGCTGCTGATGCCTGCACAGCATCCAGCAACCAACTAGATGGCCTAGGGGGTCTCATTTTCCCCCTTCAAACGGCTTGCCCGATCGATGGCTCATTTCTTTCTTTTTATCGGCACCAGGCTTAAAACTCAGTTTAAGGTGGTAGCTCCGGGCTATGTTTGACTCCATCCAGAGTTGAATCTGTCATCCTGCATTTCCTCAGCAAATCAAGCTACCCATCTCAAGTCTCATGAGCTGAGGACGGCACAAAGTCCCTGTGGGTTTAGGATAGTCAAAGAAACCCCTGGAATGCACGCTAAGCCCCCTTTCGGCTTCACTTTCCGAATCCTGCCCAAGCTTGCGATCCGTTTTTCGTTTCACTTCTTGTCCTCATCTCCCACCTTGCCTCATGGTCTCCCCTCCTCTGCGCATCTGACAGTTTGCCTGCCCTTCCACTGCCTGTCTGCAGACTTTCCAAGGAGAAAAGGCAAAGCACCAAAGTGGGCCGTGCAACTGGTCAAGTTCCTCTTTCGAGGACCAGCAGGAAGGTAGCGTGGCCAAGCGGTCTAAGGCGCTGGATTAAGGCTCCAGTCTCTTCGGAGGCGTGGGTTCAAATCCCACCGCTGCCACTTTTCTTTGCCTTGCATTTTAAAGAAGAACCTAACGTTGACCTCTTCCTTCATTAGTGCCATCTCTGTCGCAATGAACAAGCGGATGGTATGCCACACCATGCAGGGAAAAGGTTTAGCTTCTGACGTCTTGCTTTTCTGGACATCCAGTCTCAAGTTTCCCATCCGGAACGGCGCTCCCTGCTGCTTTGTAAATGCTTGCTGCAAGAGCCTTCGAAGCCCAGGAGCTCTTGCGTAGAGCTGTGACGTGTCCTGGGAAGAACTCACGTTGCAGCGGAATGAGCCCCACTCCCAGGGCGTGCTGGTAGCAAAGTTCCCACAGCCCACAGGGAGCAAAACGATCCCAGATGTGACGTATCACCAGGAGAGGCTGAGATGAGAGTAAGGGTTCACGCATGTGCCCGGACCAAGGTTAATGATGGGATTAGAGCTAGGGTTAGATGTAGAGAAAGAGTGAGAGTTATAGTTAGGGATGAGGCTAACAGGTGATCATTACTCGTCATGTAACATGAGACAAGGGTCAGAAGAGGAATTGATTCAGGGTTACGATTTGGACTTCGCAGACAACAGGAGCACTGAATGGTGCTGAGGGGGAATGAAGAATGTGGACCGGCCGCCTAACATAAGCAGTTGTGCACACATATTGTACGATGACTAGCGTCGCCGGTGCTTTTTTCTTAAAGAGTCAGTTCTTGGCACCCATTCCCTACTTGACTCAACCTAATCTTCACAAATATTTGTCAAGAACTAAAAAAATCCAGAAAAGGTTTAACCTCCCCGTCGGGGAATTGAACGCGTGACAGGCGGAGATACTGATCACTATACTAACGAGGAACTGCCGTGAGGGCACCTGACATGAACAGCTGCTGATGCCTGCACAGCATCCAGCGACCAACTAGATGGCCTAGGGGGTCTCATTTTCCCCCTTCAAATGGCTTGCCCGATCGATGGCTAATTTCTTTTTTATCGGCACCAGGCTTAAAACTCAGTTTGAGGTGGTAGCTCCCGGCTATGTTTGACTCCATCCAGAGTTGAATCTGTCATCCTGCATTTCCTCAGCAAATCAAGCTACCCATCTCAAGTCTCATGAGCTGAGGACGGCACAAAGTCCCTGTGGGTTTAGGACAGTCGAAGAAACCCCTGGAATGCACGCTAAGCCCCCTTTCGGCTTCACTTTCCGAATCCTGCCCTAGCTTGCGATTCGTTTTTCGTTTCACTTCTTGTCCTCATCTACCACCTTGCCTCATGGTCTCCCCTCCTCTGCGCATCTGACAGTTTGCCTGCCCTTCCACTGCCTGTCTGCAGACTTTCCAAGGAGAAAAGTCAAAGTACCAAAGTGGGCCGTGCAACTGGTCAAAAGCTCCAGTCTCTTTGGAGGCGTGGGTTCAAATCCCACCGCTGCCACTTTTCTTTGCCTTGCATTTTAAAGAAGAACGTAACGTTGACCTTTCCTTCATTAGTGCCATCTCTGTCGCAATGAACAAGCGGATTGTATGCCACACCCTGCAGGGAAAAGGTTTAGCTTCTGACGTCTTGCTTTTCTGGACATCCAGTCTCAAGTTTCCCATCCGGAACGGCGCTCCCTGCTGCTTTGTAAAGGCTTGCTGCAAGAGCCTTCGAAGCCCAGGAGCTCTTGCGTAAAGCTGTGACGCGTCCTGGGAAGAACTCACGTTGCAGCGGAATGAGCCCCACTCCCAGGGCGTGCTGGTAGCAAAGTTCCCACAGGGAGCAAAACGATCCCAGATGTGACGTATCACCAGGAGAGGCTGAGATGAGAGTAAGGGTTCACGCATGTGCCCGGACCAAGGTTAATGATGGGATTAGAGCGAGGGTTAGATGTAGAGAAAGAGTGAGAGTTATAGTTAGGGATGAGGCTAACAGGTGATCATTACTTGTCATGTAACATGAGACAAGGGTCAGAAGAGGAATTGATTCAGGGTTACGATTTGGACTTCGCAGACAACAGGAGCACTGAATGGTGCTGAGGGGGACTGAATAATGTGGACCGGCCACCTAACTTAAGCAGTTGTGCACACATATTGTACGATGACTAGCGTCGCCGGTGCTTTTTTCTTAAAGAGTCAGTTCTTGGCACCCATTCCCTACTTGACTCAACCTAATCTTCAGGAATATTTGTCAAGAACTAAAAAAATCCAGAAAAGGTTTAACCTCCCGGTCTCCCGGGTGACAGGTGGGGATACTGACCACTATACTAACGAGGAACTGCCATGAGGGCACCTGACATGAACAGCTGCTGATGCCTGCACAGCATCCAGCGACCAACTAGATGGCCTAGGGGGTCTCATTTTCCCCCTTCAAACGGCTTGCCCGATCGATGGCTAATTTCTTTCTTTTTATCGGCACCAGGCTTAAAACTCAGTTTAAGGTGTTAGCTCCGGGCTATGTTTGACTCCATCCAGAGTTGAATCTGTCATCCTGCATTTCCTCAGCAAATCAAGCTACCCATCTCAAGTCTCATGAGCTGAGGACGGCACAAAGTCTCTGTGGGTTTAGGACAGTGAAAGAAACCCCTGGAATGCACGCTAAACCCCCTTTCGGCTTCACTTTCCGAATCCTGCCCTAGCTTGCGATTCGTTTTTCGTTTCACTTCTTGTCCTCATCTCCCACCTTGCCTCATGGTCTCCCCTCCTCTGCGCATCTGACAGTTTGCCTGCCTTTCCACTGCCTGTCTGCAGACTTTCCAAGGAGAAAAGGCAAAGCACCAAAGTGGGCCGTGCAACTGGTCAAGTTCCTCTTTCGAGGACCAGCAGGAAGGTAGCGTGGCCGAGGGGTCTAAGGTGCTGGGTTAAGGCTCCAGTCTCTTTGGAGGCGTGGGTTCAAATCCCACCGCTGCCACTTTTCTTTGCCTTGCATTTTAAAGAAGAACGTAACGTTGACCTTTCCTTCATTAGTGCCATCTCTGTCGCAATGAACAAGCGGATGGTATGCCACACCCTGCAGGGAAAAGGTTTAGCTTCTGACGTCTTGCTTTTCTGGACATCCAGTCTCAAGTTTCCCATCCGGAATGGCGCTCCCTGCTGCTTTGTAAAGGCTTGCTGCAAGAGCCTTCGAAGCCCAGGAGCTCTTGCGTAGAGCTGTGACGCGTCCTTGGAAGAACTCACATTGCAGCGGAATGAGCCCCACTCCCAGGGCGTGCTGGCAGCAAATTTCCCACAGCCCACAGGGAGCAAACGATCCCAGATGTGACGTATCACCAGGAGAGGCTGAGATGAGAGTAAGGGTTCACGCATGTGCCGGACCAAGGTTAATGATGGGATTAGAGCTAGGGTTAGATGTAGAGAAAGAGTGAGAGTTATAGTTAGGGATGAGGCTAACAGGTGATCATTACTCGTCATGTAACATGAGACAAGGGTCAGAAGAGGAATTGATTCAGGGTTACGATTTGGACTTCGCAGACAACAGGAGCACTGAATGGTGCAAAGGGGGACTGAATAATGTGGACCGGCCACCTAACTTAAGCAGTTGTGCACACATATTGTACGATGACTAGCGTCGCCGGTGCTTTTTTCTTAAAGAGTCAGTTCTTGGCACCCATTCCCTACTTGACTCAACTTAATCTTCACGAATATTTGTCAAGAACTAAAAAAATCCAGAAAAGGTTTAACCTCCCTGTCGGGGAATAGAACGCGTGACAGGCGGGGATACTGACCACTATACTAATGAGGAACTGCCGAGAGGGCACCTGACATGAACAGCTGCTGATGCCTGCACAGCATCCAGCGACCAACTAGATGGCCTAGGGGGTCTCATTTTCCCCCTTCAAACGGCTTGCCCGATCGATGGCTAATTTCTTTTTTATCGGCACCAGGCTTAAAACTCAGTTTAAGGTGGTAGCTCCGGGCTATGTTTGACTCCATCCAGAGTTGAATCTGTCATCCTGCATTTCCTCAGCAAATCAAGCTACCCATCTCAAGTCTCATGAGCTGAGGACGGCACAAAGTCCCTGTGGGTTTAGGACAGTCGAAGAAACCCCTGGAATGCACGCTAAGCCCCCTTTCGGCTTCACTTTCCGAATCCTGCCCTAGCTTGCGATTCGTTTTTCGTTTCACTTCTTGTCCTCATCTCCCACCTTGCCTCATGGTCTCCCCTCCTCTGCGCATCTGACAGTTTGCCTGCCCTTCCACTGCCTGTCTGCAGACTTTCCAAGGAGAAAAGTCAAAGTACCAAAGTGGGCCGTGCAACTGGTCAAAGGCTCCAGTCTCTTTGGAGGCGTGGGTTCAAATCCCACCGCTGCCACTTTTCTTTGCCTTGCATTTTAAAGAAGAACGTAACGTTGACCTTTCCTTCATTAGTGCCATCTCTGTCGCAATGAACAAGCGGATGGTATGCCACACCCTGCAGGGAAAAGGTTTAGCTTCTGACGTCTTGCTTTTCTGGACATCCAGTCTCAAGTTTCCCATCCGGAACGGCGCTCCCTGCTGCTTTGTAAAGGCTTGCTGCAAGAGCCTTCGAAGCCCAGGAGCTCTTGCGTAGAGCTGTGACGTGTCCTGGGAAGAACTCACGTTGCAGCGGAATGAGCCCCACTCCCAGGGCGTGCTGGTAGCAAAGTTCCCACAGGGAGCAAAACGATCCCAGATGTGACGTATCACCAGGAGAGGCTGAGATGAGAGTAAGGGTTCACGCATGTGCCCGGACCAAGGTTAATGATGGGATTAGAGCTAGGGTTAGATGTAGAGAAAGAGTGAGAGTTATAGTTAGGGATGAGGCTAACAGGTGATCATTACTTGTCATGTAACATGAGACAAGGGTCAGAAGAGGAATTGATTCAGGGTTACGATTTGGACTTCGCAGACAACAGGAGCACTGAATGGTGCTGAGGGGGACTGAATAATGTGGACCGGCCACCTAACTTAAGCAGTTGTGCACACATATTGTACGATGACTAGCGTCGCCGGTGCTTTTTTCTTAAAGAGTCAGTTCTTGGCACCCATTCCCTACTTGACTCAACCTAATCTTCAGGAATATTTGTCAAGAACTAAAAAAATCCAGAAAAGGTTTAACCTCCCGGTCTCCCGGGTGACAGGTGGGGATACTGACCACTATACTAACGAGGAACTGCCGTGAGAGCACCTGACATGAACAGCTGCTGATGCCTGCACAGCATCCAGCGACCAACTAGATGGCCTAGGGGGTCTCATTTTCCCCCTTCAAACGGCTTGCCCGATCGATGGCTAATTTCTTTCTTTTTATCGGCACCAGGCTTAAAACTCAGTTTAAGGTGTTAGCTCCGGGCTATGTTTGACTCCATCCAGAGTTGAATCTGTCATCCTGCATTTCCTCAGCAAATCAAGCTACCCATCTCAAGTCTCATGAGCTGAGGACGGCACAAAGTCCCTGTGGGTTTAGGACAGTCAAAGAAACCCCTGGAATGCACGCTAAGCCCCCTTTCGGCTTCACTTTCCGAATCCTGCCCTAGCTTGCGATTCGTTTTTCGTTTCACTTCTTGTCCTCATCTCCCACCTTGCCTCATGGTCTCCCCTCCTCTGCGCATCTGACAGTTTGCCTGCCTTTCCACTGCCTGTCTGCAGACTTTCCAAGGAGAAAAGGCAAAGCACCAAAGTGGGCCGTGCAACTGGTCAAGTTCCTCTTTCGAGGACCAGCAGGAAGGTAGCGTGGCCGAGGGGTCTAAGGTGCTGGATTAAGGCTCCAGTCTCTTTGGAGGCGTGGGTTCAAATCCCACCGCTGCCACTTTTGTTTGCCTTGCATTTTAAAAAAGAACGTAACGTTGACCTTTCCTTCATTAGTGCCATCTCTGTCGCAATGAACAAGCGGATGGTATGCCACACCCTGCAGGGAAAAAGTTTAGCTTCTGACGTCTTGCTTTTCTGGACATCCAGTCTCAAGTTTCCCATCCGGAACGGCGCTCCCTGCTGCTTTGTAAAGGCTTGCTGCAAGAGCCTTCGAAGCCCAGGAGCTCTTGCGTAGAGCTGTGACGCGTCCTTGGAAGAACTCACATTGCAGCGGAATGAGCCCCACTCCCAGGGCGTGCTGGCAGCAAATTTCCCACAGCCCACAGGGAGCAAACGATCCCAGATGTGACGTATCACCAGGAGAGGCTGAGATGAGAGTAAGGGTTCACGCATGTGCCGGACCAAGGTTAATGATGGGATTAGAGCTAGGGTTAGATGTAGAGAAAGAGTGAGAGTTATAGTTAGGGATGAGGCTAACAGGTGATCATTACTCGTCATGTAACATGAGACAAGGGTCAGAAGAGGAATTGATTCAGGGTTACGATTTGAACTTCGCAGACAACAGGAGCACTGAATGGTGCAGAGGGGGACTGAATAATGTGGACCGGCCACCTAACTTAAGCAGTTGTGCACACATATTGTACGATGACTAGCGTCGCCGGTGCTTTTTTCTTAAAGAGTCAGTTCTTGGCACCCATTCCCTACTTGACTCAACCTAATCTTCACGAATATTTGTCAAGAACTAAAAAAATCCAGAAAAGGTTTAACCTCCCAGTCGGGGAATTGAACCCCGGTCTGGATACTGACCACTATACTAACGAGGAACTGCTGTGAGGGCTCCTGACATGAACGGCTGCTGATGCTTGCACAGCATCCAGCGACCAACTAGCTGGCCTAGGGGGTCTCATTTTCCCCCTTCAAACGGCTTGCCCGATCGATGGATAATTTCTTTCTTTTTATCGGCACCAGGCTTAAAACTCAGTTTAAGGTGGTAGCTCCGGGCTATGTTTGACTCCATCCAGAGTTGAATCTGTCATCCCGCATTTCCTCAGCAAATCAAGCTATCCATCTCAAGACTCATGAGCTGAGGACGGCACAAAGTCCCTGTGGGTTTAGGACAGTCAAAGAAACCTCTGGAATGCACGCTAAGCCCCCTTTCGGCTTCACTTTCCGAATCCTGCCCTAGCTTGCGATTCGTTTTCGTTTCACTTCTTGTCCTCATCTCCCACCTTGCCTCATGGTCTCCCCTCCTCTGCGCATCTGACAGTTTGTCTGCCCTTCCACTGCCTGTCTGCAGACTTTCCAAGTAGAAAAAGCAAAGCACCAAAGTGGGCCGTGCAACTGGTCAAGTTCCTCTTTCGAGGACCAGCAGGAAGGTAGCGTGGCCGAGCGGTCTAAGGCGCTGGATTAAGGCTCCAGTCTCTTCGGAGGCGTGGGTTAAAATCCCGCCGCTGCCACTTTTCTTTGCCTTGCATTTTAAAGAAGAACGTAACATTGACCTCTTCCTTCATTAGTGCCATATCTGTCACAATGAAAAAGCGGATGGTATGCCACACCCTGCAGGGAAAAGGTTTAGCTTCTGACGTCTTGCTTTTCTGGACATCCAGTCTCAAGTTTCCCATCCGGAACGGCGCTCCCTGCTGCTTTGTAAAGGCTTGCTGCAAGAGCCTTTGAAGCCCAGGCGCTCTTGCGTAGAGCTGTGACGCGTCCTGGGAAGAACTCACGTTGCAGCGGAATGAGCCCCACTCCCAGGGCGTGCTGGTAGCAAAGTTCCCACAGCCCACAGGGAGCAAACGATCCCAGATGTGACGTATCACCAGGAGAGGCTGAGATGAGAGTAAGGCTTCACGCATGTGCCCGGACCAAGGTTAATGATGGGATTAGAGCTAGGGTTAGATGTAGAGAAAGAGTGAGAGTTATAGTTAGGGATGAGGCTAACAGGTGATCATTACTCGTCATGTAACATGAGACAAGGGTCAGAAGAGGAATTGATTCAGGGTTACGATTTGGCCTTCGCAGACAACAGGAGCACTGAATGGTGCTGAGGGGGACTGAATAATGTGGACCGGCCGCCTAACATAAGCAGTTGTGCACACATATTGTACGATGACTAGCGTCGCCGGTGCTTTTTTCTTAAAGAGTCAGTTCTTGGCACCCATTCCCTACTTGACTCAACCTAATCTTCACGAATATTTGTCAAGAACTAAAAAAATCCAGAAAAGGTTTAACCTCCCCGTCGGGGAATAGAACGCGTGACAGGCGGGGATACTGACCACTATACTAATGAGGAACTGCCGTGTGGGCACCTGACATGAACAGCTGCTGATGCCTGCACAGCATCCAGCGACCAACTAGATGGCCTAGGGGGTCTCATTTTCCCCCTTCAAACGGCTTGCCCGATCGATGGCTAATTTCTTTTTTATCGGCACCAGGCTTAAAACTCAGTTTAAGGTGGTAGCTCCGGGCTATGTTTGACTCCATACAGAGTTGAATCTGTCATCCTGCATTTCCTCAGCAAATCAAGCTACCCATCTCAAGTCTCATGAGCTGAGGACGGCACAAAGTCCCTGTGGGTTTAGGACAGTCGAAGAAACCCCTGGAATGCACGCTAAGCCCCCTTTCGGCTTCACTTTCTGAATCCTGCCCTAGCTTGCGATTCGTTTTTCGTTTCACTTCTTGTCCTCATCTCCCACCTTGCCTCATGGTCTCCCCTCCTCTGCGCATCTGACAGTTTGCCTGCCCTTCCACTGCCTGTCTGCAGACTTTCCAAGGAGAAAAGTCAAAGTACCAATGTGGGCCGTGCAACTGGTCAAAGGCTCCAGTCTCTTTGGAGGCGTGGGTTCAAATCCCACCGCTGCCACTTTTCTTTGCCTTGCATTTTAAAGAAGAACCTAACGTTGACCTCTTCCTTCATTAGTGCCATCTCTGTCGCAATGAACAAGCGGATGGTATGCCACACCATGCAGGGAAAAGGTTTAGCTTCTGACGTCTTGCTTTTCTGGACATCCAGTCTCAAGTTTCCCATCCGGAACGGCGCTCCCTGCTGCTTTGTAAAGGCTTGCTGCAAGAGCCTTCGAAGCCCAGGAGCTCTTGCGTAGAGCTGTGACGTGTCCTGGGAAGAACTCACGTTGCAGCGGAATGAGCCCCACTCCCAGGGCGTGCTGGTAGCAAAGTTCCCACAGCCCAGAGGGAGCAAAAGGATCCCAGATGTGACGTATCACCAGGAGAGGCTGAGATGAGAGTAAGGGTTCACGCATGTGCCCGGACCAAGGTTAATGATGGGATTAGAGCTAGGGTTAGATGTAGAGAAAGAGTGAGAGTTATAGTTAGGGATGAGGCTAACAGGTGATCATTACTTGTCATGTAACATGAGACAAGGGTCAGAAGAGGAATTGATTCAGGGTTACGATTTGGACTTCGCAGACAACAGGAGCACTGAATGGTGCTGAGGGGGACTGAATAATGTGGACCGGCCACCTAACTTAAGCAGTTGTGCACACATATTGTACGATGACTAGCGTCGCCGGTGCTTTTTTCTTAAAGAGTCAGTTCTTGGCACCCATTCCCTACTTGACTCAACCTAATCTTCAGGAATATTTGTCAAGAACTAAAAAAATCCAGAAAAGGTTTAACCTCCCGGTCTCCCGGGTGACAGGTGGGGATACTGACCACTATACTAACGAGGAACTGCCGTGAGGGCACCTGACATGAACAGCTGCTGATGCCTGCACAGCATCCAGCGACCAACTAGATGGCCTAGGGGGTCTCATTTTCCCCCTTCAAACGGCTTGCCCGATCGATGGCTAATTTCTTTTTTATCGGCACCAGGCTTAAAACTCAGTTTAAGGTGGTAGCTCCGGGCTATGTTTGACTCCATCCAGAGTTGAATCTGTCATCCTGCATTTCCTCAGCAAATCAAGCTACCCATCTCAAGTCTCATGAGCTGAGGACGGCACAAAGTCCCTGTGGGTTTAGGACAGTCGAAGAAACCCCTGGAATGCACGCTAAGCCCCCTTTCGGCTTCACTTTCCGAATCCTGCCCTAGCTTGCGATTCGTTTTTCGTTTCACTTCTTGTCCTCATCTCCCACCTTGCCTCATGGTCTCCCCTTCTCTGCGCATCTGACAGTTTGCCTGCCCTTCCACTGCCTGTCTGCAGACTTTCCAAGGAGAAAAGTCAAAGTACCAAAGTGGGCCGTGCAACTGGTCAAGTTCCTCTTTCGAGGACCAGCAGGAAGGTAGCGTGGCCGAGCGGTCTAAGGCGCTGGATTAAGGCTCCAGTCTCTTTGGCGGCGTGGATTCAAACCCCACCGCTGCCACTTTTCTTTGCCTTGCATTTTAAAGAAGAACGTAACGTTGACCTTTCCTTCATTAGTGCTATCTCTATCGCAATGAACAAGCGGATGGTATGCCACACCCTGCAGGGAAAAGGTTTAGCTTCTGACGTCTTGCTTTTCTGGACATCCAGTCACAAGTTTCCCATCCGGAACGGCGCTCCCTGCTGCTTTGTAAAGGCTTGCTACAAGAGCCTTCGAAGCCCAGGAGCTCTTGCGTAGAGCTGTGACGCGTCCTGGGAAGAACTCACGTTGCAGCGGAATGAGCCCCACTCCCAGGGCGTGCTGGCAGCAAATTTCCCACAGCCCACAGGGAGCAAACGATCCCAGATGTGACGTATCACCAGGAGAGGCTGAGATGAGAGTAAGGGTTCACGCATGTGCCCAGACCAAGGTTAATGATGGGATTAGAGCTAGGGTTAGATGTAGAGAAAGAGTGAGAGTTATAGTTAGGGATGAGGCTAACAGGTGATCATTACTCGTCATGTAACATGAGACAAGGGTCAGAAGAGGAATTGATTCAGGGTTAAGATTTGGACTTCGCAGACAACAGGAGCACTGAATGATGCTGAGGGGGACTGAATAATGTGGACCGGCCACCTAACTTAAGCAGTTGTGCACACATATTGTACGATGACTAGCGTCGCCGGTGCTTTTTTCTTAAAGAGTCAGTTCTTGGCACCCATTCCCTACTTGACTCAACCTAATCTTCACGAATATTTGTCAAGAACTAAAAAAATCCAGAAAAGGTTTAACCTCCCTGTCGGGGAATTGAACGCGTGACAGGCGGGGATACTGACCACTATAATAACGAGGAACTGCCGTGAGGGCACCTGACATGAACGGCTGCTGATGCCTGCACAGCATCCAGCAACCAACTAGATGGCCTAGGGGGTCTCATTTTCCCCCTTCAAACGGCTTGCCCGATCGATGGCTCATTTCTTTCTTTTTATCGGCACCAGGCTTAAAACTCAGTTTAAGGTGGTAGCTCCGGGCTATGTTTGACTCCATCCAGAGTTGAATCTGTCATCCTGCATTTCCTCAGCAAATCAAGCTACCCATCTCAAGTCTCATGAGCTGAGGACGGCACAAAGTCCCTGTGGGTTTAGGACAGTCAAAGAAACCCCTGGAATGCACGCTAAGCCCCCTTTCGGCTTCACTTTCCGAATCCTGCCCAAGCTTGCGATCCGTTTTTCGTTTCACTTCTTGTCCTCATCTCCCACCTTGCCTCATGGTCTCCCCTCCTCTGCGCATCTGACAGTTTGCCTGCCCTTCCACTGCCTGTCTGCAGACTTTCCAAGGAGAAAAGGCAAAGCACCAAAGTGGGCCGTGCAACTGGTCAAGTTCCTCTTTCGAGGACCAGCAGGAAGGTAGCGTGGCCAAGCGGTCTAAGGCGCTGGATTAAGGCTCCAGTCTCTTCGGAGGCGTGGGTTCAAATCCCACCGCTGCCACTTTTCTTTGCCTTGCATTTTAAAGAAGAACCTAACGTTGACCTCTTCCTTCATTAGTGCCATCTCTGTCGCAATGAACAAGCGGATGGTATGCCACACCATGCAGGGAAAAGGTTTAGCTTCTGACGTCTTGCTTTTCTGGACATCCAGTCTCAAGTTTCCCATCCGGAACGGCGCTCCCTGCTGCTTTGTAAATGCTTGCTGCAAGAGCCTTCGAAGCCCAGGAGCTCTTGCGTAGAGCTGTGACGTGTCCTGGGAAGAACTCACGTTGCAGCGGAATGAGCCCCACTCCCAGGGCGTGCTGGTAGCAAAGTTCCCACAGCCCACAGGGAGCAAAACGATCCCAGATGTGACGTATCACCAGGAGAGGCTGAGATGAGAGTAAGGGTTCACGCATGTGCCCGGACCAAGGTTAATGATGGGATTAGAGCTAGGGTTAGATGTAGAGAAAGAGTGAGAGTTATAGTTAGGGATGAGGCTAACAGGTGATCATTACTCGTCATGTAACATGAGACAAGGGTCAGAAGAGGAATTGATTCAGGGTTACGATTTGGACTTCGCAGACAACAGGAGCACTGAATGGTGCTGAGGGGGAATGAAGAATGTGGACCGGCCGCCTAACATAAGCAGTTGTGCACACATATTGTACGATGACTAGCGTCGCCGGTGCTTTTTTCTTAAAGAGTCAGTTCTTGGCACCCATTCCCTACTTGACTCAACCTAATCTTCACAAATATTTGTCAAGAACTAAAAAAATCCAGAAAAGGTTTAACCTCCCCGTCGGGGAATTGAACGCGTGACAGGCGGAGATACTGATCACTATACTAACGAGGAACTGCCGTGAGGGCACCTGACATGAACAGCTGCTGATGCCTGCACAGCATCCAGCGACCAACTAGATGGCCTAGGGGGTCTCATTTTCCCCCTTCAAATGGCTTGCCCGATCGATGGCTAATTTCTTTTTTATCGGCACCAGGCTTAAAACTCAGTTTGAGGTGGTAGCTCCCGGCTATGTTTGACTCCATCCAGAGTTGAATCTGTCATCCTGCATTTCCTCAGCAAATCAAGCTACCCATCTCAAGTCTCATGAGCTGAGGACGGCACAAAGTCCCTGTGGGTTTAGGACAGTCGAAGAAACCCCTGGAATGCACGCTAAGCCCCCTTTCGGCTTCACTTTCCGAATCCTGCCCTAGCTTGCGATTCGTTTTTCGTTTCACTTCTTGTCCTCATCTACCACCTTGCCTCATGGTCTCCCCTCCTCTGCGCATCTGACAGTTTGCCTGCCCTTCCACTGCCTGTCTGCAGACTTTCCAAGGAGAAAAGTCAAAGTACCAAAGTGGGCCGTGCAACTGGTCAAAAGCTCCAGTCTCTTTGGAGGCGTGGGTTCAAATCCCACCGCTGCCACTTTTCTTTGCCTTGCATTTTAAAGAAGAACGTAACGTTGACCTTTCCTTCATTAGTGCCATCTCTGTCGCAATGAACAAGCGGATTGTATGCCACACCCTGCAGGGAAAAGGTTTAGCTTCTGACGTCTTGCTTTTCTGGACATCCAGTCTCAAGTTTCCCATCCGGAACGGCGCTCCCTGCTGCTTTGTAAAGGCTTGCTGCAAGAGCCTTCGAAGCCCAGGAGCTCTTGCGTAAAGCTGTGACGCGTCCTGGGAAGAACTCACGTTGCAGCGGAATGAGCCCCACTCCCAGGGCGTGCTGGTAGCAAAGTTCCCACAGGGAGCAAAACGATCCCAGATGTGACGTATCACCAGGAGAGGCTGAGATGAGAGTAAGGGTTCACGCAT
Source organism: Ambystoma mexicanum (assembly GCF_040938575.1). Classification (NCBI taxonomy): domain Eukaryota; kingdom Metazoa; phylum Chordata; class Amphibia; order Caudata; family Ambystomatidae; genus Ambystoma; species Ambystoma mexicanum. The sequence goes on along the minus strand of NW_027182509.1, from coordinate 782,031 downwards.
GTGCCCGGACCAAGGTTAATGATGGGATTAGAGCGAGGGTTAGATGTAGAGAAAGAGTGAGAGTTATAGTTAGGGATGAGGCTAACAGGTGATCATTACTTGTCATGTAACATGAGACAAGGGTCAGAAGAGGAATTGATTCAGGGTTACGATTTGGACTTCGCAGACAACAGGAGCACTGAATGGTGCTGAGGGGGACTGAATAATGTGGACCGGCCACCTAACTTAAGCAGTTGTGCACACATATTGTACGATGACTAGCGTCGCCGGTGCTTTTTTCTTAAAGAGTCAGTTCTTGGCACCCATTCCCTACTTGACTCAACCTAATCTTCAGGAATATTTGTCAAGAACTAAAAAAATCCAGAAAAGGTTTAACCTCCCGGTCTCCCGGGTGACAGGTGGGGATACTGACCACTATACTAACGAGGAACTGCCATGAGGGCACCTGACATGAACAGCTGCTGATGCCTGCACAGCATCCAGCGACCAACTAGATGGCCTAGGGGGTCTCATTTTCCCCCTTCAAACGGCTTGCCCGATCGATGGCTAATTTCTTTCTTTTTATCGGCACCAGGCTTAAAACTCAGTTTAAGGTGTTAGCTCCGGGCTATGTTTGACTCCATCCAGAGTTGAATCTGTCATCCTGCATTTCCTCAGCAAATCAAGCTACCCATCTCAAGTCTCATGAGCTGAGGACGGCACAAAGTCTCTGTGGGTTTAGGACAGTGAAAGAAACCCCTGGAATGCACGCTAAACCCCCTTTCGGCTTCACTTTCCGAATCCTGCCCTAGCTTGCGATTCGTTTTTCGTTTCACTTCTTGTCCTCATCTCCCACCTTGCCTCATGGTCTCCCCTCCTCTGCGCATCTGACAGTTTGCCTGCCTTTCCACTGCCTGTCTGCAGACTTTCCAAGGAGAAAAGGCAAAGCACCAAAGTGGGCCGTGCAACTGGTCAAGTTCCTCTTTCGAGGACCAGCAGGAAGGTAGCGTGGCCGAGGGGTCTAAGGTGCTGGGTTAAGGCTCCAGTCTCTTTGGAGGCGTGGGTTCAAATCCCACCGCTGCCACTTTTCTTTGCCTTGCATTTTAAAGAAGAACGTAACGTTGACCTTTCCTTCATTAGTGCCATCTCTGTCGCAATGAACAAGCGGATGGTATGCCACACCCTGCAGGGAAAAGGTTTAGCTTCTGACGTCTTGCTTTTCTGGACATCCAGTCTCAAGTTTCCCATCCGGAATGGCGCTCCCTGCTGCTTTGTAAAGGCTTGCTGCAAGAGCCTTCGAAGCCCAGGAGCTCTTGCGTAGAGCTGTGACGCGTCCTTGGAAGAACTCACATTGCAGCGGAATGAGCCCCACTCCCAGGGCGTGCTGGCAGCAAATTTCCCACAGCCCACAGGGAGCAAACGATCCCAGATGTGACGTATCACCAGGAGAGGCTGAGATGAGAGTAAGGGTTCACGCATGTGCCGGACCAAGGTTAATGATGGGATTAGAGCTAGGGTTAGATGTAGAGAAAGAGTGAGAGTTATAGTTAGGGATGAGGCTAACAGGTGATCATTACTCGTCATGTAACATGAGACAAGGGTCAGAAGAGGAATTGATTCAGGGTTACGATTTGGACTTCGCAGACAACAGGAGCACTGAATGGTGCAAAGGGGGACTGAATAATGTGGACCGGCCACCTAACTTAAGCAGTTGTGCACACATATTGTACGATGACTAGCGTCGCCGGTGCTTTTTTCTTAAAGAGTCAGTTCTTGGCACCCATTCCCTACTTGACTCAACTTAATCTTCACGAATATTTGTCAAGAACTAAAAAAATCCAGAAAAGGTTTAACCTCCCTGTCGGGGAATAGAACGCGTGACAGGCGGGGATACTGACCACTATACTAATGAGGAACTGCCGAGAGGGCACCTGACATGAACAGCTGCTGATGCCTGCACAGCATCCAGCGACCAACTAGATGGCCTAGGGGGTCTCATTTTCCCCCTTCAAACGGCTTGCCCGATCGATGGCTAATTTCTTTTTTATCGGCACCAGGCTTAAAACTCAGTTTAAGGTGGTAGCTCCGGGCTATGTTTGACTCCATCCAGAGTTGAATCTGTCATCCTGCATTTCCTCAGCAAATCAAGCTACCCATCTCAAGTCTCATGAGCTGAGGACGGCACAAAGTCCCTGTGGGTTTAGGACAGTCGAAGAAACCCCTGGAATGCACGCTAAGCCCCCTTTCGGCTTCACTTTCCGAATCCTGCCCTAGCTTGCGATTCGTTTTTCGTTTCACTTCTTGTCCTCATCTCCCACCTTGCCTCATGGTCTCCCCTCCTCTGCGCATCTGACAGTTTGCCTGCCCTTCCACTGCCTGTCTGCAGACTTTCCAAGGAGAAAAGTCAAAGTACCAAAGTGGGCCGTGCAACTGGTCAAAGGCTCCAGTCTCTTTGGAGGCGTGGGTTCAAATCCCACCGCTGCCACTTTTCTTTGCCTTGCATTTTAAAGAAGAACGTAACGTTGACCTTTCCTTCATTAGTGCCATCTCTGTCGCAATGAACAAGCGGATGGTATGCCACACCCTGCAGGGAAAAGGTTTAGCTTCTGACGTCTTGCTTTTCTGGACATCCAGTCTCAAGTTTCCCATCCGGAACGGCGCTCCCTGCTGCTTTGTAAAGGCTTGCTGCAAGAGCCTTCGAAGCCCAGGAGCTCTTGCGTAGAGCTGTGACGTGTCCTGGGAAGAACTCACGTTGCAGCGGAATGAGCCCCACTCCCAGGGCGTGCTGGTAGCAAAGTTCCCACAGGGAGCAAAACGATCCCAGATGTGACGTATCACCAGGAGAGGCTGAGATGAGAGTAAGGGTTCACGCATGTGCCCGGACCAAGGTTAATGATGGGATTAGAGCTAGGGTTAGATGTAGAGAAAGAGTGAGAGTTATAGTTAGGGATGAGGCTAACAGGTGATCATTACTTGTCATGTAACATGAGACAAGGGTCAGAAGAGGAATTGATTCAGGGTTACGATTTGGACTTCGCAGACAACAGGAGCACTGAATGGTGCTGAGGGGGACTGAATAATGTGGACCGGCCACCTAACTTAAGCAGTTGTGCACACATATTGTACGATGACTAGCGTCGCCGGTGCTTTTTTCTTAAAGAGTCAGTTCTTGGCACCCATTCCCTACTTGACTCAACCTAATCTTCAGGAATATTTGTCAAGAACTAAAAAAATCCAGAAAAGGTTTAACCTCCCGGTCTCCCGGGTGACAGGTGGGGATACTGACCACTATACTAACGAGGAACTGCCGTGAGGGCACCTGACATGAACAGCTGCTGATGCCTGCACAGCATCCAGCGACCAACTAGATGGCCTAGGGGGTCTCATTTTCCCCCTTCAAACGGCTTGCCCGATCGATGGCTAATTTCTTTCTTTTTATCGGCACCAGGCTTAAAACTCAGTTTAAGGTGTTAGCTCCGGGCTATGTTTGACTCCATCCAGAGTTGAATCTGTCATCCTGCATTTCCTCAGCAAATCAAGCTACCCATCTCAAGTCTCATGAGCTGAGGACGGCACAAAGTCCCTGTGGGTTTAGGACAGTCAAAGAAACCCCTGGAATGCACGCTAAGCCCCCTTTCGGCTTCACTTTCCGAATCCTGCCCTAGCTTGCGATTCGTTTTTCGTTTCACTTCTTGTCCTCATCTCCCACCTTGCCTCATGGTCTCCCCTCCTCTGCGCATCTGACAGTTTGCCTGCCTTTCCACTGCCTGTCTGCAGACTTTCCAAGGAGAAAAGGCAAAGCACCAAAGTGGGCCGTGCAACTGGTCAAGTTCCTCTTTCGAGGACCAGCAGGAAGGTAGCGTGGCCGAGGGGTCTAAGGTGCTGGATTAAGGCTCCAGTCTCTTTGGAGGCGTGGGTTCAAATCCCACCGCTGCCACTTTTCTTTGCCTTGCATTTTAAAAAAGAACGTAACGTTGACCTTTCCTTCATTAGTGCCATCTCTGTCGCAATGAACAAGCGGATGGTATGCCACACCCTGCAGGGAAAAAGTTTAGCTTCTGACGTCTTGCTTTTCTGGACATCCAGTCTCAAGTTTCCCATCCGGAACGGCGCTCCCTGCTGCTTTGTAAAGGCTTGCTGCAAGAGCCTTCGAAGCCCAGGAGCTCTTGCGTAGAGCTGTGACGCGTCCTTGGAAGAACTCACATTGCAGCGGAATGAGCCCCACTCCCAGGGCGTGCTGGCAGCAAATTTCCCACAGCCCACAGGGAGCAAACGATCCCAGATGTGACGTATCACCAGGAGAGGCTGAGATGAGAGTAAGGGTTCACGCATGTGCCGGACCAAGGTTAATGATGGGATTAGAGCTAGGGTTAGATGTAGAGAAAGAGTGAGAGTTATAGTTAGGGATGAGGCTAACAGGTGATCATTACTCGTCATGTAACATGAGACAAGGGTCAGAAGAGGAATTGATTCAGGGTTACGATTTGAACTTCGCAGACAACAGGAGCACTGAATGGTGCAGAGGGGGACTGAATAATGTGGACCGGCCACCTAACTTAAGCAGTTGTGCACACATATTGTACGATGACTAGCGTCGCCGGTGCTTTTTTCTTAAAGAGTCAGTTCTTGGCACCCATTCCCTACTTGACTCAACCTAATCTTCACGAATATTTGTCAAGAACTAAAAAAATCCAGAAAAGGTTTAACCTCCCTGTCGGGGAATAGAACGCGTGACAGGCGGGGATACTGACCACTATACTAATGAGGAACTGCCGTGAGGGCACCTGACATGAACAGCTGCTGATGCCTGCACAGCATCCAGCGACCAACTAGATGGCCTAGGGGGTCTCATTTTCCCCCTTCAAACGGCTTGCCCGATCGATGGCTAATTTCTTTTTTATCGGCACCAGGCTTAAAACTCAGTTTAAGGTGGTAGCTCCGGGCTATGTTTGACTCCATCCAGAGTTGAATCTGTCATCCTGCATTTACTCAGCAAATCAAGCTACCCATCTCAAGTCTCATGAGCTGAGGACGGCACAAAGTCCCTGTGGGTTTAGGACAGTCGAAGAAACCCCTGGAATGCACGCTAAGCCCCCTTTCAGCTTCACTTTCCGAATCCTGTCCTAGCTTGCGATTCGTTTTTCGTTTCACTTCTTGTCCTCATCTCCCACCTTGCCTCATGGTCTCCCCTCCTCTGCGCATCTGACAGTTTTCCTGCCCTTCCACTGCCTGTCTGCAGACTTTCCAAGGAGAAAAGTCAAAGTACCAAAGTGGGCCGTGCAACTGGTCAAAGGCTCCAGTCTCTTTGGAGGCGTGGGTTCAAATCCCACCGCTGCCACTTTTCTTTGCCTTGCATTTTAAAGAAGAACGTAACGTTGACCTTTCCTTCATTAGTGCCATCTCTGTCGCAATGAACAAGCGGATGGTATGCCACACCCTGCAGGGAAAAGGTTTAGCTTCTGACGTCTTGCTTTTCTGGACATCCAGTCTCAAGTTTCCCATCCGGAACGGCGCTCCCTGCTGCTTTGTAAAGGCTCTACGCAAGAGCCTTCGAAGCCCAGGAGCTCTTGCGTAAAGCTGTGACGCGTCCTGGGAAGAACTCACGTTGCAGCGGAATGAGCCCCACTCCCAGGGCGTGCTGGTAGCAAAGTTCCCACAGGGAGCAAAACGATCCCAGATGTGACGTATCACCAGGAGAGGCTGAGATGAGAGTAAGGGTTCACGCATGTGCCCGGACCAAGGTTAATGATGGGATTAGAGCTAGGGTTAGATGTAGAGAAAGAGTGAGAGTTATAGTTAGGGATGAGGCTAACAGGTGATCATTACTTGTCATGTAACATGAGACAAGGGTCAGAAGAGGAATTGATTCAGGGTTACGATTTGGACTTCGCAGACAACAGGAGCACTGAATGGTGCTGAGGGGGACTGAATAATGTGGACCGGCCACCTAACTTAAGCAGTTGTGCACACATATTGTACGATGACTAGCGTCGCCGGTGCTTTTTTCTTAAAGAGTCAGTTCTTGGCACCCATTCCCTACTTGACTCAACCTAATCTTCAGGAATATTTGTCAAGAACTAAAAAAATCCAGAAAAGGTTTAACCTCCCGGTCTCCCGGGTGACAGGTGGGGATACTGACCACTATACTAACGAGGAACTGCCGTGAGGGCACCTGACATGAACAGCTGCTGATGCCTGCACAGCATCCAGCGACCAACTAGATGGCCTAGGGGGTCTCATTTTCCCCCTTCAAACGGCTTGCCCGATCGATGGCTAATTTCTTTCTTTTTATCGGCACCAGGCTTAAAACTCAGTTTAAGGTGTTAGCTCCGGCCTATGTTTGACTCCATCCAGAGTTGAATCTGTCATCCTGCATTTCCTCAGCAAATCAAGCTACCCATCTCAAGTCTCATGAGCTGAGGACGGCACAAAGTCCCTGTGGGTTTAGGACAGTCAAAGAAACCCCTGGAATGCACCCTAAGCCCCCTTTCGGCTTCACTTTCCGAATCCTGCCCTAGCTTGCGATTCATTTTTCGTTTCACTTCTTGTCCTCATCTCCCACCTTGCCTCATGGTCTCCCCTCCTCTGCGCATCTGACAGTTTGCCTGCCTTTCCACTGCCTGTCTGCAGACTTTCCAAGGAGAAAAGGCAAAGCACCAAAGTGGGCCGTGCAACTGGTCAAGTTCCTCTTTCGAGGACCAGCAGGAAGGTAGCGTGGCCGAGCGGTCTAAGGTGCTGGATTAAGGCTCCAGTCTCTTTGGAGGCGTGGGTTCAAATCCCACCGCTGCCACTTTTCTTTGCCTTGCATTTTAAAGAAGAACGTAACGTTGACCTTTCCTTCATTAGTGCCATCTCTGTCGCAATGAACAAGCGGATGGTATGCCACACCCTGCAGGGAAAAGGTTTAGCTTCTGACGTCTTGCTTTTCTGGACATCCAGTCTCAAGTTTCCCATCCGGAACGGCGCTCCCTGCTGCTTTGTAAAGGCTTACTGCAAGAGCCTTCGAAGCCCAGGAGCTCTTGCGTAGAGCTGTGACGCGTCCTTGGAAGAACTCACATTGCAGCGGAATGAGCCCCACTCACAGGGCGTGCTGGCAGCAAATTTCCCACAGCCCACAGGGAGCAAACAATCCCAGATGTGACGTATCACCAGGAGAGGCTGAGATGAGAGTAAGGGTTCACGCATGTGCCCGGACCAAGGTTAATGATGGGATTAGAGCTAGGGTTAGATGTAGAGAAAGAGTAAGAGTTATAGTTAGGGATGAGGCTAACAGGTGATCATTACTCGTCATGTAACATGAGACAAGGGTCAGAAGAGGAATTGATTCAGGGTTACGATTTGGACTTCGCAGACAACAGGAGCACTGAATGGTGCTGAGGGGGACTGAATAATGTGGACCGGCCACCTAACTTAAGCAGTTGTGCACACATATTGTACGATGACTAGCGTCGCCGGTGCTTTTTTCTTAAAGAGTCAGTTCTTGGCACCCATTCCCTACTTGACTCAACCTAATCTTCACGAATATTTGTCAAGAACTGAAAAAAATCCAGAAAAGGTTTAACCTCCTGTCGTGATCTGGGCAAAATCTTCCTCTGGGCCAGCCCTTTGAGAGCAAAAAAATACCCAATTCAGCCCAAAATACAGGTTCTATTGTGCTGAGCAGTGATCTCATGCTAGTGACAAATGACACCTTCAAATAAGTTTTAGCATATTTATTCTAAGCAGTGAATTTCATATACATTTGGGATTCAAGTTAGAGAATATTACAAAGCATAAAACTTAGAGAAATGCAAAATATAGTGAAACATAGAGAAATATAGAGAAACATAGAGAAACACAGTCTTACGTCCCTTTAATCAGCACTGGGAGACCCTGGCCCTCATAAGCTAGCTGTAAACAAGCCCCGCTCAGAGAACAGTGCTGCAGGACGCCGTCAGAGCCAATTCCGGGCACTTGACCTTGCACGAACCAAGTCCACAGGACGATCTCCCCCCGAGTCATGGGAGCATGGATATTTTATAATCTCGTGCTATCAGTCACCATGACGCACAGTTCCAGAACTTTCCCTGTGCAGAATATAGGCTGGCTCATGGAAAAAACCCAACTCTCTCTGAGATGCTCCGTGCTCGCTCCTACCCCTCCCTTGGAGCCCTCTCCGCGAAAGCACTGGAATGTCCTTATCAGCGTGTGGGCAAGGCCGTACCAGGCCTTCTCAGGGGAACAGGATTTGTTTACGAAGCCATGCAGGGCTACAGTTAGAAAGGCAGAATATTCAGATGGAAGCAGGGATGTATTAACCCCATCTGCAAGCTCTAAAAGGCATGCACTCATAGCTTAGTGTGTATAGCGCTTAAGACTGGCTATCTAAGCGCTATATAGGTGCCATAATGTTCCAAACACTCCAAAAATACCTATTAGCTACAGAGCTAGGGCCCTCTCCCTGCCTGTCTATCAACAATGCATAATGTGACCTATTACTCATACTAGGCCTGCATATTCCTTGTAGCTCACTACTGCATAATGGAAGTGCTACAACAGACTACTGTCAGCATTTTTAGCACATACTTTGAATACACTATTGGCTTTCAGCGGCTAATGCTGTCATCTAAAGCCCTGATTGGCAAGGTTGCAATTTCGTGTATCACTACATTCCACCCCTATTCAACGTGTGTGCGACAAATGCTGACTAATACCTATCAATATAGTATTTAGTGCAGTGATAAAGACTTTGCGGCTTTGCAAGAGGTTTAAGCAAACTACCTTCTAGCGGTTAGTTAGCGTGGCATGCAAGGTAAAACACTACCTAAACAAAAATGTATACAAAGTGAACAGTGACATATACCCTTCCTGGCCTACACAAAAATACCTACACATACCTACACAAAGTGAACATGGGCATTTACTCTAGCCAAAACCTGGCCTACACAAAAATACCTAAATCAATTTTGTATAACTGGATTGTCAGTTAAAAAGCAGCATGCAGTTAGAATGTCAAGGCAATCCAGTGTAGTCTAATCTACAATGCACTATTGCATTTATGTATGGTTACCAATTCTAAAACCTGGCAGCCTTTCACTCTAAGGGCCTACCCTCCCCCTGATCCCAGGGCATTCAAACGTGACTATGGGCTGTGTGACTAGACACTTCCCCCATGTATGTGGAACCCAACCGGAAACCATCTAATTTCGTGAACAAGGTGAACCCATGGGCACCAGGTTGTCTAAATAAAAACAATTCTACTAATTTACATCAAGCATGGCATGTGTTATTCATGCAATCAAAAGCAAGCAATTTGATCCATATGTATGCTGGTAACTGTAGCTCTGCGTGCCAGTGTGTGTGGAGGATGGTCGCCCCCACTCAGTAAAAAGCCAACACCTGCTGATTAAACAATGTTTGCCATACAATGCATCGTGTGTATTTAGCAGTCTTGTTGACCTGCCCTATGGCAGAAAAAATGTCTTCATACCTAAAATTCTGCCATCTTCAGTGGTTGCCAATACTTGTAGCAGTGTTGGGCGGTATCAATGAACCCCACTAGGCTAGAAGTTCTATAGCAGAGCTGGCATCAGAACCCATAGTGGCTAGCTTATTGTGCACAGTTTCTATGTCACAAGCATATAAAGCTCCTGCAATTAATGAATCTAGCTCCCTAGCTACGCGCACTCTAGTGATGGGCCATAGAAATGGACTCCATTTGTAGCAGCTTGGTAGTACTAAGGAAACATTGCCTCATGATAAATCTATGTCTAAGTGTATCACTGTAATTATGGAGGTGTGCATTACCAGCCTACAATTTACATGTTGCTTACTACTGGAAAATCTAACACGTTCACAGTGTCTACCTATTGTGACTTGGAGAATACCCTTCTTCAAGTGGGATATCTACCATATACAATATTAGTTTTTAGCCACAAACACCATACTACTATCCGGCAGTGGCTGTTTCATCACACCATTGTGTAAAATGCATTTAGTCAAGTTATAGTCCATAAAATCTTGGCGAGAGCACTCGCTGCAGTTCTTGGTCAGAAAAACATCACATTAAACAAATCGTTGTATCCATTCACTGAAACATTTGGGCCTATGACTTCATAGACACCAATCATATGAGTCAGTGACAAAAGATGTCTGACAATGTGCCAGGCCAGTACGCTAGCAATTCCATGTGGATACTCATTTGTAGCGCTTTTCCAAAGAATTATTCCAAATGTCTACAATCAAAAAGGTGACTCTTTGCATTAGTGTGCTGGAGACAGCTGTCCCCACAAAAACATGAAACTGGTTGGTTTAACAAAAAACTGTGTCACCCTATGTGTCATAAAATCAAACATCAAGTCAGTCATGGTTTCATTTACCTGCCTTAAGCTGGCTGTAAAAGTATCCAGTGTTTCGAAGGTTACCATCTCAAATTAGAGCTCACACACTTGGCAGCATTACTTCAATTAAGAATCTTAACCTACGCACAGGACTTTGATGTGCGCACTCATTTTATCACAAAATAAATTACGCTCCTGCTTGCATAATCCTGCTGCCCCAACAATTCATAAATCATTCTCCTGCCTACGTGCAACGTAGAAGTTTTTTTTTTTTTTTTCAAAAAACAAAACATCTCTGGTTAAAGCAATTCAGTTGGAAGAGTAAAACCATTTCGTTTTTTTTCAGATTCATCTCAAAAGGTGCATTTAAAAACCATTTTTCAATGTGTTTGCATTCGAGTGCTGTGTCACACAGCTGTTTGTGGTGCATGATGTCACAGTCCACAACTCATTGTCCATAGTCCTTTAAACAAGAAAGGCAAGACATGTCAATTAAGTTATTTCCAGCAACTGAATCATTTGAATGTGTAGCATCAAATATTTGATAACTAGCCAAGTCTGCACCGTGCCAGTTCAGCAAAAGTTATTACTCTGTTGGACACCTTTCGCAGGTTGCAGAACAAATAGCAGCATGGAGTGCGGTGCAGGACACGTTTAAAGTTGACTCGCATCTCGCAGTAACTCGCATATTTTCTGAGATCAGTGTCACCCACATACTGCACACATTTACGCCAATAAGGACACGCTATTGTCTTGCTTTTTTGCCTAGGCAAAATACAAACAGAAATGTTAGGATGCCATTAAAAGTACAATGTCATTATTCATCAATATCAGCGTTATCCACCCCTTCCCTGAACACCACCCCCATCTTCAGAAGTCTCACCAGGTAACTACACACTTTGTCATTGCTACTGCAATTATTTATCACCCTTCTGCATGTTTCTGGGGGCTTATTTACACTCAACCATACGGGGTGTAACTGCCTAATCGTAAACTCATTTGTGCAATGCGATCATAGTTGGTCAATGGTACCTCAGACTGATCTGTGCTTTTACAAAAGCCATATAATAAGTACCCAGGTCGCACTTCTCAATGGATCAATGCTTTTCTTTGTCACCAAAGCGATCACGACTGCCAGGCGCCAACTTGCTTCCAGTGTCTCATGATCTTGATTTAGTTTGCCCTGCTGGCATCACTCCATATTTCAAAGGTAAAGTCTTTCAGTCCAATACCGCCTGCAGTTGCACAAGCAGCTTTGTTTATTTTTCTCCATAGAGCTAGTGTCTTTCAAGCCTCTGGCTTTTCACTTGTCATTTTCTCAAAGGGTGTTTGCTGAATTTTTGGACCACCCCTTTGAGCGCAATAGCCTAAGTCAGTTTCTTTTGTTGCTTCAACAAATCATTCATTCTTGCACTAAGTCGTGAGGCTTCTGGATCATGGCTAATGTGCAGTGTTCATGTTGTACTCCAAAGCCCTGCTCTGCATGTTGTCTCTTGCAAAACGGCTAAGCACTTTTGTCAGTTTTGCTTCCATCTGGAATGCCATAATATCTTTGTCAGTTACTCCATCCCTGGCAATGTAGCTTGCAGTTTGCCAGATGTGTATTTTCTCTTCTCAAAGCGCCTAGAGGTTTCGTCTCCAGTGCACAGCGCTTTACTTCAGTTCACATCACATGGTGCATGGGAATGCAGCTTGCACAGCAATGTCTGTTGGAATGGGCAGCTGTCTTTTCTTAGCCCATTCACAGATGCACAGGTTCCCCAAATGTTCAGATGTGATGTGCCCGTCTGCCATCCTGCATGCAGCGTTTGTTTTCCTTCCAGTGTTACTGGGCAAATTCTTTACTTCTGATCAGTTCTGTTATTGCATGCCGTTAGAAAGTCTCTTTTCTGCCTTTGCACCCCCTTCCTCAGTTTTCTGCTCACTGACGGTCTTTTCACAGGGGAAGGAATGCAGGAATGTCATTGTTTATCTTTCGTGTGCACCTGGCAGTGCCATGAGCACGCAGCAAGCTTATCTCTTTGCTCTATAACTCTTACACTGTGGCGGCTTCAATGGAAAGGCACTCTTTTCAGACAGTTCATACAGATTAACTCTTTCTTGCACTGCTCTTGTCTAGCAACTCAGAAAAACTCTCATATCTGAAGCATCATTTCACTAAACAGAAGTGCAGTATTCTGCTTTTGTCTGCCTTCCTTTCGCGCACCTCGCCCAAGACAGCTTCAAGGCACAAGCTCTGCACACACAGCAAGACTCTTATTTTCAAAAGAGGCACTTTTCTTGTCATCAGATTCTACTCCATGTAATTTTGCAAAATGTCAAAGCGTCTTTAGCCTGTTTTAAACTGATTAATGTCTCATTTAAAAGCATACGTTTTTTTTTCTCTTCTTCTTCCTCGTAGTTTTGTAGTTTTGCTTCACAAGCGCAATCCAATGCAATGTGCGATTTTTCAAGAGAACCCATAACCTACTAAATCTTTGTGCTATCTTATCACACACAGATTTTTCATTCTGTTGTACCATTGCCAGAATATAACCACTTATTTCAGTGCATTTAAAAAATGCCATGTTTAGTGCAGCCCCCTGCACGGTTTTTTCCTGCAAGAACAACCCACACTCTCTATATTGCTTGTGGGCTGTTAAATGTGTCAACAACATTTTTCACCATATATCACAGTCAACAGGTCACTATTTCCAAACATGCATCAGTTATAAGGCAACAGTACAAATCCATGGCATAGCGTGGGAACAGTCAAAAATACTCCAGGGGCAATTTAGAAAAATATAAATTGTTTTTTCTCCCCCCAAACCATTGCAAACTGATTCTGCAATTTCAAATCAATACACAAAAATCGAAAATCCAAATAACATTCACTCACTTTCTTTTTTTAAGTGAGTCTCTCACCCATTATAAGCATGGCACAGCTTAAAATGCAATATAACCATTTTAGTGTGTTTCCTTAAAAACAGAATTCGCCACCACTAGCACATGGAATTTACAGTTGCCAAAAGAAAAAAACAAACCCTTTAGGCTCTCAGCACAGATGTTACTCTTTCTCCTAAGCACGGCTCATTCCCCACGTTATTTTTCAGGAATGCCAACACTTCAAAAGCATACATCAAAAAAGCGAACCTTCGCCTCCGAACATTACAGCCCCCTACTCGCTAGCACACTGGGGCTGAGTCAATGGTTAGATTACTATTCACAATTTGCATGTCAAATCCTTGCAATTATTTTTCCCTGCCCTCATGACAGAATAGAGATGAGAACACCGTCTCACTTTGCATTTCAAATTACAACTTTAAACTGGGGAAACCGCATGATAAAATTCTTTTCTAATTGAGCATACATCTTTCTTGACCATTCATCGGAGCGCTTTAAACAAAGCCATTTCCCGCTTGTTTATCGCCTTGTACTCCCTTGGCTCCATTCCCAAGCAATAAGTCAGTCACGAGTGATTTACTGAAGGGAGTCTTAACCACACAAGCTATCGGCCACGGCAAGCCGACACAACGCTGCTGTCTTTTGAAGTCTCAGAGCTGCAGTGAGACCCCCAAGGAAATGCGACAGCCTGCTCTTCACTCTACACTGTGTTCTCTCACACAATTTGTCATTTCACAGCAAGGCACTGCTCTGCACAAATCCCCAAGCTGCCACCAAATGTCGTGATCTGGGCAAAATCTTCCTCGGGGCCAGCCCTTTGAGAGCAAAAAAAATACCCAATTCAGCCCAAAATACAGGTTCTATTGTGCTGAGCAGTGATCTCATGCTAGTGACAAATGACACCTTCAAATAAGTTTTAGCATATTTATTCTAAGCAGTGAATTTCATATACATTTGGGATTCAAGTTAGAGAATATTACAAAGCATAAAACTTAGAGAAATGCAAAATATAGTGAAACATAGAGAAATATAGAGAAACATAGAGAAACACAGTCTTACGTCCCTTTAATCAGCACTGGGAGACCCTGGCCCTCATAAGCTAGCTGTAAACAAGCCCCGCTCAGAGAACAGTGCTGCAGGACGCCGTCAGAGCCAATTCCGGGCACTTGACCTTGCACGAACCAAGTCCACAGGACGATCTCCCCCCGAGTCATGGGAGCATGGATATTTTATAATCTCGTGCTGTCAGTCACCATGACGCACAGTTCCAGAACTTTCCCTGTGCAAAATATAGGCTGGCTCATGGAAAAAACCCAACTCTCTCTGAGATGCTCCCTGCTCGCTCCTACCCCTCCCTTGGAGCCCTCTCCGCGAAAGCACTGGAATGTCCTTATCAGCGTGTGGGCAAGGCCGTACCAGGCCTTCTCAGGGGAACAGGATTTGTTTACGAAGCCATGCAGGGCTACAGTTAGAAAGGCAGAATATTCAGATGGAAGCAGGGATGTATTAACCCCATCTGCAAGCTCTAAAAGGCATGCACTCATAGCTTAGTGTTTATAGCGCTTAAGACTGGCTACCTAAGCGCTATATAGGTGCCATAATGTTCCAAACACTCCAAAAATACCTATTAGCTACAGAGCTAGGGCCCTCTCCCTGCCTGTCTATCAACAATGCATAATGTGACCTATTACTCATACTAGGCCTGCATATTCCTTGTAGCTCACTACTGCATAATGGAAGTGCTACAACAGACTACTGTCAGCATTTTTAGCACATACTTTGAATACACTATTGGCTTTCAGCGGCTAATGCTGTCATCTAAAGCCCTGATTGGCAAGGTTGCAATTTCGTGTATCACTACACCTCCCTGTCGGGGAATTGAACGCGTGACAGGCGGGGATACTGACCACTATACTAACGAGGAACTGCCGTGAGGGCACCTGACATGAACAGCTGCTGATGCCTGCACAGCATCCAGCGACCAACTAGATGGCCTAGGGGGTCTCATTTTCCCCCTTCAAACGGCTTGCCCGATCGATGGCTAATTTCTTTTTTATCGGCACCAGGCTTAAAACTCAGTTTAAGGTGGTAGCTCCGGGCTATGTTTGACTCCATCAAGAGTTGAATCTGTCATCCTGCATTTCCTCAGCAAATCAAGCTACCCATCTCAAGTCTCATGAGCTGAGGACGGCACAAAGTCCCTGTGGGTTTAGGACAGTCGAAGAAACCCCTGGAATGCACGCTAAGCCCCCTTTCGGCTTCACTTTCCGAATCCTGCCCTAGCTTGCGATTTGTTTTTCGTTTCACTTCTTGTCCTCATCTCCCACCTTGCCTCATGGTCTCCCCTCCTCTGCGCATCTGACAGTTTGCCTGCCCTTCCACTGCCTGTCTGCAGACTTTCCAAGGAGAAAAGTCAAAGTACCAAAGTGGGCCGTGCAACTGGTCAAGTTCCTCTTTCGAGGACCAGCAGGAAGGTAGCGTGGCCGAGCGGTCTAAGGCGCTGGATTAAGGCTCCAGTCTCTTTGGAGGCGTGGATTCAAACCCCACCGCTGCCACTTTTCTTTGCCTTGCATTTTAAAGAAGAACGTAACGTTGACCTTTCCTTCATTAGTGCTATCTCTGTCGCAATGAACAAGCGGATGGTATGCCACACCCTGCAGGGAAAAGGTTTAGCTTCTGACGTCTTGCTTTTCTGGACATCCAGTCACAAGTTTCCCATCCGGAACGGCGCTCCCTGCTGCTTTGTAAAGGCTTGCTGCAAGAGCCTTCGAAGCCCAGGAGCTCTTGCGTAGAGCTGTGACGCGTCCTGGGAAGAACTCACGTTGCAGCGGAATGAGCCCCACTCCCAGGGCGTGCTGGCAGCAAATTTCCCACAGCCCACAGGGAGCAAACGATCCCAGATGTGACGTATCACCAGGAGAGGCTGAGATGAGAGTAAGGGTTCACGCATGTGCCCAGACCAAGGTTAATGATGGGATTAGAGCTAGGGTTAGATGTAGAGAAAGAGTGAGAGTTATAGTTAGGGATGAGGCTAACAGGTGATCATTACTCGTCATGTAACATGAGACAAGGGTCAGAAGAGGAATTGATTCAGGGTTACGATTTGGACTTCGCAGACAACAGGAGCACTGAATGATGCTGAGGGGGACTGAATAATGTGGACCGGCCACCTAACTTAAGCAGTTGTGCACACATATTGTACGATGACTAGCGTCGACGGTGCTTTTTTCTTAAAGAGTCAGTTCTTGGCACCCATTCCCTACTTGACTCAACCTAATCTTCACGAATATTTGTCAAGAACTAAAAAAATCCAGAAAAGGTTTAACCTCCCTGTCAGGGAATTGAACGCGTGACAGGCGGGGATACTGACCACTATACTAACGAGGAACTGCCGTGAGGGCACCTGACATGAACGGCTGCTGATGCCTGCACAGCATCCAGCAACCAACTAGATGGCCTAGGGGGTCTCATTTTCCCCCTTCAAACGGCTTGCCCGATCGATGGCTCATTTCTTTCTTTTTATCGGCACCAGGCTTAAAACTCAGTTTAAGGTGGTAGCTCCGGGCTATGTTTGACTCCATCCAGAGTTGAATCTGTCATCCTGCATTTCCTCAGCAAATCAAGCTACCCATCTCAAGTCTCATGAGCTGAGGACGGCACAAAGTCCCTGTGGGTTTAGGACAGTCAAAGAAACCCCTGGAATGCACGCTAAGCCCCCTTTCGGCTTCACTTTCCGAATCCTGCCCAAGCTTGCGATTCGTTTTTCGTTTCACTTCTTGTCCTCATCTCCCACCTTGCCTCATGGTCTCCCCTCCTCTGCACATCTGACAGTTTGCCTGCCCTTCCACTGCCTGTCTGCAGACTTTCCAAGGAGAAAAGGCAAAGCACCAAAGTGGGCCGTGCAAATGGTCAAGTTCCTCTTTCGAGGACCAGCAGGAAGGTAGCATGGCCAAGCTGTCTAAGGCGCTGGATTAAGGCTCCAGTCTCTTCGGAGGCGTGGGTTCAAATCCCACCGCTGCCACTTTTCTTTGCCTTGCATTTTAAAGAAGAACCTAACGTTGACCTCTTCCTTCATTAGTGCCATCTCTGTCGCAATGAACAAGCGGATGGTATGCCACACCATGCAGGGAAAAGGTTTAGCTTCTGACGTCTTGCTTTTCTGGACATCCAGTCTCAAGTTTCCCATCCGGAACGGCGCTCCCTGCTGCTTTGTAAATGCTTGCTGCAAGAGCCTTCGAAGCCCAGGAGCTCTTGCGTAGAGCTGTGACGTGTCCTGGGAAGAACTCACGTTGCAGCGGAATGAGCCCCACTCCCAGGGCGTGCTGGTAGCAAAGTTCCCACAGCCCACAGGGAGCAAAACGATCCCAGATGTGACGTATCACCAGGAGAGGCTGAGATGAGAGTAAGGGTTCACGCATGTGCCCGGACCAAGGTTAATGATGGGATTAGAGCTAGGGTTAGATGTAGAGAAAGAGTGAGAGTTATAGTTAGGGATGAGGCTAACAGGTGATCATTACTCGTCATGTAACATGAGACAAGGGTCAGAAGAGGAATTGATTCAGGGTTACGATTTGGACTTCGCAGACAACAGGAGCACTGAATGGTGCTGAGGGGGAATGAAGAATGTGGACCGGCCGCCTAACATAAGCAGTTGTGCACACATATTGTACGATGACTAGCGTCGCCGGTGCTTTTTTCTTAAAGAGTCAGTTCTTGGCACCCATTCCCTACTTGACTCAACCTAATCTTCACGAATATTTGTCAAGAACTAAAAAAATCCAGAAAAGGTTTAACCTCCTCCCAGTCGGGGAATTGAACCCCGGTCTGGATACTGACCACTATACTAACGAGGAACTGCCGTGAGGGCTCCTGGCATGAACGGCTGCTGATGCTTGCACAGCATCCAGCGACCAACTAGATGGCCTAGGGGGTCTCATTTTCCCCCTTCAAACGGCTTGCCCGATCGATGGATAATTTCTTTCTTTTTATCGGCACCAGGCTTAAAACTCAGTTTAAGGTGGTAGCTCCGGGCTATGTTTGACTCCATCCAGAGTTGAATCTGTCATCCCGCATTTCCTCAGCAAATCAAGCTATCCATCTCAAGTCTCATGAGCTGAGGACGGCACAAAGTCCCTGTGGGTTTAGGACAGTCAAAGAAACCTCTGGAATGCACGCTAAGCCCCCTTTCGGCTTCACTTTCCGAATCCTGCCCTAGCTTGCGATTCGTTTTCGTTTCACTTCTTGTCCTCATCTCCCACCTTGCCTCATGGTCTCCCCTCCTCTGCGCATCTGACAGTTTGTCTGCCCTTCCACTGCCTGTCTGCAGACTTTCCAAGGAGAAAAAGCAAAGCACCAAAGTGGGCCGTGCAACTGGTCAAGTTCCTCTTTCGAGGACCAGCAGGAAGGTAGCGTGGCCGAGCAGTCTAAGGCGCTGGATTAAGGCTCCAATCTCTTCGGAGGCGTGGGTTAAAATCCCACCGCTGCCACTTTTCTTTGCCTTGCATTTTAAAGAAGAACGTAACGTTGACCTCTTCCTTCATTAGTGCCATATCTGTCACAATGAAAAAGCGGATGGTAAGCCACACCCTGCAGGGAAAAGGTTTAGCTTCTGACGTCTTGCTTTTCTGGACATCCAGTCTCAAGTTTCCCATCCGGAACGGCGCTCCCTGCTGCTTTGTAAAGGCTTGCTGCAAGAGCCTTTGAAGCCCAGGCGCTCTTGCGTAGAGCTGTGACGCGTCCTGGGAAGAACTCACGTTGCAGCGGAATGAGCCCCACTCCCAGGGCGTGCTGGTAGCAAAGTTCCCACAGCCCACAGGGAGCAAACGATCCCAGATGTGACGTATCACCAGGAGAGGCTGAGATGAGAGTAAGGCTTCACGCATGTGCCCGGAACAAGGTTAATGATGGGATTAGAGCTAGGGTTAGATGTAGAGAAAGAGTGAGAGTTATAGTTAGGGATGAGGCTAACAGGTGATCATTACTCGTCATGTAACATGAGACAAGGGTCAGAAGAGGAATTGATTCAGGGTTACGATTTGGACTTCGCAGACAACAGGAGCACTGAATGGTGCTGAGGGGGACTGAATAATGTGGACCGGCCGCCTAACATAAGCAGTTGTGCACACATATTGTACGATGACTAGCGTTGCCGGTGCTTTTTTCTTAAAGAGTCAGTTCTTGGCACCCATTCCCTACTTGACTCAACCTAATCTTCACGAATATTTGTCAAGAACTAAAAAAATCCAGAAAAGGTTTAACCTCCCCGTCGGGGAATTGAACGCGTGACAGGCGGAGATACTGATCACTATACTAACGAGGAACTGCCGTGAGGGCACCTGACATGAACAGCTGCTGATGCCTGCACAGCATCCAGCGACCAACTAGATGGCCTAGGGGGTCTCATTTTCCCCCTTCAAACGGCTTGCCCGATCGATGGCTAATTTCTTTTTTATCGGCACCAGGCTTAAAACTCAGTTTGAGGTGGTAGCTCCGGGCTATGTTTGACTCCATCCAGAGTTGAATCTGTCATCCTGCATTTCCTCAGCAAATCAAGCTGCCCATCTCAAGTCTCATTAGCTGAGGACGGCACAAAGTCCCTGTGGGTTTAGGACAGTCGAAGAAACCCCTGGAATGCACGCTAAGCCCCCTTTCGGCTTCACTTTCCGAATCCTGCCCTAGCTTGCTATTCGTTTTTCGTTTCACTTCTTGTCCTCATCTCCCACCTTGCCTCATGGTCTCCCCTCCTCTGCGCATCTGACAGTTTGCCTGCCCTTCCACTGCCTGTCTGCAGACTTTCCAAGGAGAAAAGTCAAAGTACCAAAGTGGGCGGTGCAACTGGTCAAGTTCCTCTTTCGAGGACCAGCAGGAAGGTAGCGTGGCCGAGCGGTCTAAGGCGCTGGATTAAGGCTCCAGTCTCTTTGGAGGTGTGGATTCAAACCCCACCGCTGCCACTTTTCTTTGCCTTGCATTTTAAAGAAGAACGTAACGTTGACCTTTCCTTCATTAGTGCCATCTCTGTCGCAATGAACAAGCGGATGGTATGCCACACCCTGCAGGGAAAAGGTTTAGCTTCTGACGTCTTGCTTTTCTGGACATCCAGTCTCAAGTTTCCCATCCGGAACGGCGCTGCCTGCTGCTTTGTAAAGGCTTGCTGCAAGAGCCTTCGAAGCCCAGGAGCTCTTGCGTAGAGCTGTGACGCGTCCTGGGAAGAACTCACGTTGCAGCGGAATGAGCCCCACTCCCAGGGCGTGCTGGCAGCAAATTTCCCACAGCCCACAGGGAGCAAACGATCCCAGATGTGACGTATCACCAGGAGAGGCTGAGATGAGAGTAAGGGTTCACGCATGTGCCCAGACCAAGGTTAATGATGGGATTAGAGCTAGGGTTAGATGTAGAGAAAGAGTGAGAGTTATAGTTAGGGATGAGGCTAACAGGTGATCATTACTCGTCATGTAACATGAGACAAGGGTCAGAAGAGGAATTGATTCAGGGTTACGATTTGGACTTCGCAGACAACAGGAGCACTGAATGATGCTGAGGGGGACTGAATAATGTGGACCGGCCACCTAACTTAAGCAGTTGTGCACACATATTGTATGATGACTTGCGTCGCCGGTGCTTTTTTCTTAAAGAGTCAGTTCTTGGCACCCATTCCCTACTTGACTCAACCTAATCTTCACGAATATTTGTCAAGAACTAAAAAAATCCAGAAAAGGTTTAACCTCCCCGTCGGGGAATTGGCGGGGATACTGACCACTATACTAACGAGAAACTGCCGTGAGGGCACCTGACATGAACGGCTGCTGATGCCTGCACAGCATCCAGCGACCAACTAGATGGCCTAGGGGGTCTCATTTTCCCCCTTCAAACGGCTTGCCCGATCGATGGCTCATTTCTTTCTTTTTATCGGCACCAGGCTTAAAACTCAGTTTAAGGTTGTAGCTCCGGGCTATGTTTGACTCCATCCAGACTTGAATCTGTCATCCTGCATTTCCTCAGCAAATCAAGCTACCCATCTCAAGTCTCATGAGCTGAGGACGGCACAAAGTCCCTGTGGGTTTAGGACAGTCAAAGAAACCCCTGGAATGCACGCTAAGCCCCCTTTCGGCTTCACTTTCTGAATCCTGCCCTAGCTTGCGATTCGTTTTTCGTTTCATTTCTTGTCCTCATCTCCCACCTTGCCTCATGGTCTCCCCTCCTCTGCGCATCTGACAGTTTGCCTGCCCTTCCACTGCCTGTCTGCAGACTTTCCAAGGAGAAAAGGCAAAGCACCAAAGTGGGCCGTGCAACTGGTCAAGTTCCTCTTTCGAGGACCAGCAGGAAGGTAGCGTGGCCAAGCGGTCTAAGGTGCTGGATTAAGGCTCCAGTCTCTTCGGAGGCGTGGGTTCAAATCCCACCCCTGCCACTTTTCTTTGCCTTGCATTTTAAAGAAGAACGTAACGTTGACCTCTTCCTTCATTGGTGCCATCTCTGTCGCAATGAACAAGCGGATGGTATGCCACACCATGCAGGGAAAAGGTTTAGCTTCTGACGTCTTGCTTTTCTGGACATCCAGTCTCAAGTTTCCCATCCGGAACGGCGCTCCCTGCTGCTTTGTAAAGGCTTGCTGCAAGAGCCTTCGAAGCCCAGGAGCTCTTGCGTAGAGCTGTGACGTGTCCTGGGAAGGACTCACGTTGCAGCGGAATGAGCCCCACTCCCAGGGCGTGCTGGTAGCAAAGTTCCCACAGCCCACAGGGAGCAAACGATCCCAGATGTGACGTATCACCAGGAGAGGCTGAGATGAGAGTAAGGGTTCACGCATGTGCCCGGACCAAGGTTAATGATGGGATTAGAGCTAGGGTTAGATGTAGAGAAAGAGTGAGAGTTATAGTTAGGGATGAGGCTAACAGGTGATCATTACTCGTCATGTAACATGAGACAAGGGTCAGAAGAGGAATTGATTCAGGGTTACGATTTGGCCTTCGCAGACAACAGGAGCACTGAATGGTGCTGAGGGGGACTGAATAATGTGGACCGGCCACCTAACTTAAGCAGTTGTGCACACATATTGTACGATGACTAGCGTCGCCGGTGCTTTTTTCTTAAAGAGTCAGTTCTTGGCACCCATTCCCTACTTGACTCAACCTAATCTTCACGAATATTTGTCAAGAACTAAAAAAATCCAGAAAAGGTTTAACCTCCCTGTCTGGGAATAGAACGCGTGACAGGCGGGGATACTGACCACTATACTAATGAGGAACTGCCGTGAGGGCACCTGACATGAACAGCTGCTGATGCCTGCACAGCATCCAGCGACCAACTAGATGGCCTAGGGGGTCTCATTTTCCCCCTTCAAACGGCTTGCCCGATCGATGGCTAATTTCTTTTTTATCGGCACCAGGCTTAAAACTCAGTTTAAGGTGGTAGCTCCGGGCTATGTTTGACTCCATCCAGAGTTGAATCTGTCATCCTGCATTTCCTCAGCAAATCAAGCTATCCATCTCAAGTCTCATGAGCTGAGGACGGCACAAAGTTCCTTTGGGTTTAGGACAGTCGAAGAAACCCCTGGAATGCACGCTAAGCCCCCTTTCGGCTTCACTTTCCGAATCCTGCCCTAGCTTGCGATTCGTTTTTCGTTTCACTTCTTGTCCTCATCTCCCACCTTGCCTCATGGTCTCCCCTCCTCTGCGCATCTGACAGTTTGCCTGCCCTTCCACTGCCTGTCTGCAGACTTTCCAAGGAGAAAAGTCAAAGTACCAAAGTGGGCCGTGCAACTGGTCAAAGGCTCCAGTCTCTTTGGAGGCGTGGATTCAAACCCCACCGCTGCCACTTTTCTTTGCCTTGCATTTTAAAGAAGAACGTAACGTTGACCTTTCCTTCATTAGTGCTATCTCTGTCGCAATGAACAAGCGGATGGTATGCCACACCCTGCAGGGAAAAGGTTTAACTTCTGACGTCTTGCTTTTCTGGACATCCAGTCTCAAGTTTCCCATCCGGAACGGCGCTCCCTGCTGCTTTGTAAAGGCTTGCTGCAAGAGCCTTCGAAGCCCAGGAGCCCTTGCGTAGAGCTGTGACGCGTCCTGGGAAGAACTCACGTTGCAGCGGAATGAGCCCCACTCCCAGGGCGTGCTGGCAGCAAATTTCCCACAGCCCACAGGGAGCAAACGATCCCAGATGTGACGTATCACCAGGAGAGGCTGAGATGAGAGTAAGGGTTCACGCATGTGCCCAGACCAAGGTTAATGATGGGATTAGAGCTAGGGTTAGATGTAGAGAAAGAGTGAGAGTTATAGTTAGGGATGAGGCTAACAGGTGATCATTACTCGTCATGTAACATGAGACAAGGGTCAGAAGAGGAATTGATTCAGGGTTACGATTTGGACTTCGCAGACAACAGGAGCACTGCATGATGCTGAGGGGGACTGAATAATGTGGACCGGCCACCTAATTTAAGCAGTTGTGCACACATATTGTACGATGACTAGCGTCGCCGGTGCTTTTTTCTTAAAGAGTCAGTTCTTGGCACCCATTCCCTACTTGACTCAACCTAATCTTCACGAATATTTGTCAAGAACTAAAAAAATCCAGAAAAGGTTTAACCTCCCTGTCTGGGAATTGAACCCGTGACAGGCGGGGATACTGACCACTATACTAACGAGGAACTGCTGTGAGGGCACCTGACATGAACAGCTGCTGATGCCTGCACAGCATCCAGCGACCAACTAGATGGCCTAGGGGGTCTCATTTTCCCCCTTCAAACGGCTTGCCCGATTGATGGCTAATTTCTTTTTTATCGGCACCTGGCTTAAAACTCAGTTTAAGGTGGTAGCTCCGGGCTATGTTTGACTCCATCTAGAGTTGAATCTGTCATCCTGCATTTCCTCAGCAAATCAAGCTACCCATCTCAAGTCTCATGAGCTGAGGACGGCACAAAGTCCCTGTGGGTTTAGGACAGTCAAAGAAACCCCTGGAATGCACGCTAAGCCCCCTTTCGGCTTCACTTTCCGAATCCTGCCCTAGCTTGCGATTCGTTTTTCGTTTCACTTCTTGTCCTCATCTCCCACCTTGCCTCATGGTCTCCCCTCCTCTGTGCATCTGACAGTTTGCCTGCCCTTCCACTGCCTGTCTGCAGACTTTCCAAGGAGAAAAGTCAAAGTACCAAAGTGGGCCGTGCAACTGGTCAAGTTCCTCTTTCGAGGACCAGCAGGAAGGTAGCGTGGCCACCGCTGCCACTTTTCTTTGCCTTGCATTTTAAAGAAGAACGTAACGTTGACCTTTCCTTCATTAGTGCCATCTCTGTCGCAATGAACAAGCGGATGGTATGCCACACCCTGCAGGGAAAAGGTTTAGCTTCTAACGTCTTGCTTTTCTGGACATCCAGTCTCAAGTTTCCCATCCGGAACGGCGCTGCCTGCTGCTTTGTAAAGGCTTGCTGCAAGAGCCTTCGAAGCCCAGGAGCTCTTGCGTAGAGCTGTGACGCGTCCTGGGAAGAACTCACGTTGCAGCGGAATGAGCCACACTCCCAGGGCGTGCTGGCAGCAAATTTCCCACAGCCCACAGGGAGCAAACGATCCCAGATGTGACCTATCATCAGGAGAGGCTGAGATGAGAGTAAGGGTTCACGCATGTGCCCAGACCAAGGTTAATGATGGGATTAGAGCTAGGGTTAGATGTAGAGAAAGAGTGAGAGTTATAGTTAGGGATAAGGCTAACAGGTGATCATTACTCGTCATGTAACATGAGACAAGGGTCAGAAGAGGAATTGATTCAGGGTTACGATTTGGACTTCGCAGACAACAGGAGCACTGAATGATGCTGAGGGGGACTGAATAATGTGGACCGGCCACCTAATTTAAGCAGTTGTGCACACATATTGTACGATGACTAGCGTCGCCGGTGCTTTTTTCTTAAAGAGTCAGTTCTTGGCACCCATTCCCTACTTGACTCAACCTAATCTTCACGAATATTTGTCAAGAACTAAAAAAATCCAGAAAAGGTTTAACCTCCCTGTCGGGGAATTGAACGCGTGACAGGCGGGGATACTGACCACTATACTAACGAGGAACTGCCGTGAGGGCACCTGACATGAACAGCTGCTGATGCCTGCACAGCATCCAGCGACCAACTAGATTGCCTAGGGGGTCTCATTTTCCCCCTTCAAACGGCTTGCCCGATTGATGGCTAATTTCTTTTTTATCGGCACCAGGCTTAAAACTCAGTTTAAGGTGGTAGCTCCGGGCTATGTTTGACTCCATCTAGAGTTGAATCTGTCATCCTGCATTTCCTCAGCAAATCAAGCTACCCATCTCAAGTCTCATGAGCTGAGGACGGCACAAAGTCCCTGTGGGTTTAGGACAGTCGAACAAACCCCTGGAATGCACGCTAAGCCCCCTTTCGGCTTCACTTTCCGAATCCTGCCCTAGCTTGAGATTCGTTTTTCGTTTCACTTCTTGTCCTCATCTCCCACCTTGCCTCATGGTCTCCCCTCCTCTGCGCATCTGACAGTTTTCCTGCCCTTCCACTGCCTGTCTGCAGACTTTCCAAGGAGAAAAGTCAAAGTACCAAAGTGGGCCGTGCAACTGGTCAAGTTCCTCTTTCGAGGACCAGCAGGAAGGTAGCGTGGCCAAGCGGTCTAAGGCGCTGGATTAAGGCTCCAGTCTCTTTGGAGGCGTGGGTTCAAATCCCACCGCTGCCACTTTTCTTTGCCTTGCATTTTAAAGAAGAACGTAACGTTGACCTTTCCTTCATTAGTGCCAGCTCTGTCGCAATGAACAAGCGGATGGTATGCCACACCCTGCAGGGAAAAGTTTTAGCTTCTGACGTCTTGCTTTTCTGGACATCTAGTCTCAAGTTTCCCATCCGGAACGGCGCTCCCTGCTGCTTTTTAAAGGCTTGCTGCAAGAGCCTTCGAAGCCCAGGAGCTCTTGCGTAGAGCTGTGACGCGTCCTGGGAAGAACTCACGTTGCAGCGGAATGAGCCCCACTCCCAGGGCGTGCTGGCAGCAAATTTCCCACAGCCCACAGGGAGCAAACGATCCCAGATGTGAAGTATCACCAGGAGAGGCTGAGATGAGAGTAAGGGTTCACGCATGTGCCCGGACCAAGGTTCATGATGGGATTAGAGCTAGGGTTAGATGTAGAGAAAGAGTGAGAGTTATAGTTAGGGATGAGGCTAACAGGTGATCATTACTCGTCATGTAACATGAGACAAGGGTCAGAAGAGGAATTGATTCAGGGTTACAATTTGGACTTCGCAGACAAAAGGAGCACTGGATGGTGCTGAGGGGGACTGAATAATGTGGACCGGCCACCTAACTTAAGCAGTTGTGCACACATATTGTACGATGACTAGCGTCGACGGTGCTTTTTTCTTAAAGAGTCAGTTCTTGGCACCCATTCCCTACTTGACTCAACCTAATCTTCACGAATATTTGTCAAGAACTAAAAAAAATCCAGAAAAGGTTTAACCTCCCTGTCGGGGAATTGAACGCGTGACAGGCGGGGATACTGACCACTATACTAACGAGGAACTGCCGTGAGGGCACCTGACATGAACAGCTGCTGATGCCTGCACAGCATCCAGCGACCAACTAGATGGCCTAGGGGGTCTCATTTTCCCCCTTCAAACGGCTTGCCCGATCGATGGCTAATTTCTTTTTTATCGGCACCAGGCTTAAAACTCAGTTTAAGATGGTAGCTCCGGGCTATGTTTGACTCCATCCAGAGTTGAATCTGTCATCCTGCATTTCCTCAGCAAATCAAGCTACCCATCTCAAGTCTCATGAGCTGAGGATGGCACAAAGTCCCTGTGGGTTTAGGACAGTCGAAGAAACCCCTGGAATGCACGCTAAGCCCCCTTTCGGCTTCACTTTCCGAATCCTGCCCTAGCTTGCGATTCGTTTTTCATTTCACTTCTTGTCCTCATCTCCCACCTTGCCTCATGGTCTCCCCTCCTCTGCGCATCTGACAGTTTGCCTGCCCTTCCACTGCCTGTCTGCAGACTTTCCAAGGAGAAAAGGCAAAGCACCAAAGTGGGCCATGCAACTGGTCAAGTTCCTCTTTCGAGGACCAGCAGGAAGGTAGCGTGGCCAAGCGGTCTAAGGTGCTGGATTAAGGCTCCAGTCTCTTTGGAGGCGTGGGTTCAAATCCCACCGCTGCCACTTTTCTTTGCCTTGCATTTTAAAGAAGAACGTAACGTTGACCTTTCCTTCATTAGTGTCATCTCTGTCGCAATGAACAAGCGGATGGTATGCCACACCCTGCAGGGAAAAGGTATAGCTTCTGACGTCTTGCTTTTCTGGACATCCAGTCTCAAGTTTCCCATCCGGAACGGTGCTCCCTGCTGCTTTGTAAAGGCTTGCTGCAAGAGCCTTCGAAGCCCAGGAGCTCTTGCATAGAGCTGTGACGCGTCCTGGGAAGAACTCACGTTGCAGCGGAATGAGCCCCACTCCCAGGGCGTGCTGGCAGCAAATTTCCCACAGCCCCAGATGTGACGTATCACCAGGAGAGGCTGAGATGAGAGTAAGGGTTCACGCATGTGCCCGGACCAAGGTTAATGATGGGATTAGAGCTAGGGTTAGATGTAGAGAAAGAGTGAGAGTTATAGTTAGGCATGAGGCTAACAGGTGATCATTACTCGTCATGTAACATGAGACAAAGGTCAGAAGAGGAATTGATTCAGGGTTACGATTTGGACTTCGCAGACAACAGGAGCACTGAATGGTGCTGAGGGGGACTGAATAATGTGGACCGGCCGCCTAACTTAAGCAGTTGTGCACACATATTGTACGATGACTAGTGTCGCTGGTGCTTTTTTCTTAAAGAGTCAGTTCTTGGCACCCATTCCCTACTTGACTCAACCTAATCTTCACGAATATTTGTCAAGAACTAAAAAAATCCAGAAAAGGTTTAACCTCCCGGTCTCTGGGGTGACAGGCGGGGATACTGACCACTATACTAACGAGGAACTGCCGTGAGGGCACCTGACATGAACGGCTGCTGATGCCTGCACAGCATCCAGCAACCAACTAGATGGCCTAGGATTTCTCATTTTCCCCCTTCAAACGGCTTGCCAGATCGATGGCTCATTTCTCCCCTGGAATGCACGCTAAGCCCCCTTTCGGCTTCACTTTCCGAATCCTGCCCAAGCTTGCGATTCGTTTTTCGTTTCACTTCTTGTCCTCATCTCCCACCTTGCCTCATGGTCTCCCCTCCTCTGCGCATCTGACAGTTTGCCTGCCCTTCCACTGCCTGTCTGCAGACTTTCCAAGGAGAAAAGGCAAAGCACCAAAGTGGGCCGTGCAACTGGTCAAGTTCCTCTTTCGAGGACCAGCTGGAAGGTAGCGGGGCCAAGCGGTCTAAGGCGCTGGATTAAGGCTCCAGTCTCTTCGGAGGCGTGGGTTCAAATCCCACCGCTGCCACTTTTCTTTGCCTTGCATTTTAAAGAAGAACGTAACGTTGACCTCTTCCTTCATTAGTGCCATCTCTGTCGCAATGAACAAGCGGATGGTATGCCACACCATGCAGGGAAAAGGTTTAGCTTCTGACGTCTTGCTTTTCTGGACATCCACTCTCAAGTTTCCCATCCGGAACGGCGCTCCCTGCTGCTTTGTAAAGGCTTGCTGCAAGAGCCTTCGAAGCCCAGGAGCTCTTGCGTAGAGCTGTGACGTGTCCTGGGAAGAACTCACGTTGCAGCGGAATGAGCCCCACTCCCAGGGCGTGCTGGTAGCAAAGTTCCCACAGCCCACAGGGAGCAAAACGATCCCAGATGTGACGTATCACCAGGAGAGGCTGAGATGAGAGTAAGGGTTCACGCATGTGCCCGGACCAAGGTTAATGATGGGATTAGAGCTAGGGTTAGATGTAGAGAAAGAGTGAGAGTTATAGTTAGGGATGAGGCTAACAGGTGATCATTACTCGTCATGTAACATGAGACAAGGGTCAGAAGAGGAATTGATTCAGGGTTACGATTTGGACTTCGCAGACAACAGGAGCACTGAATGGTGCTGGGGGGGAATGAAGAATGTGGACCGGCCGCCTAACATAAGCAGTTGTGCACACATATTGTACGATGACTAGCGTCGCCGGTGCTTTTTCTTAAAGAGTCAGTTCTTGGCACCCACTCCCTACTTGACTCAACCTAATCTTCACGAATATTTGTCAAGAACTAAAAAAATCCAGAAAAGGTTTAACCTCCCCGTCGGGGAATTGAACGCATGACAGGCGGAGATACTGATCACTATACTAACGAGGAACTGCCGTGAGGGCACCTGACATGAACAGCTGCTGATGCCTGCACAGCATCCAGCGACCAACTAGATGGCCTAGGGGGTCTCATTTTCCCCCTTCAAACGGCTTGCCCGATCGATGGCTAATTTCTTTTTTATCGGCACCAGGCTTAAAACTCAGTTTGAGGTGGTAGCTCCGGGCTATGTTTGACTCCATCCAGAGTTGAATCTGTCATCCTGCATTTCCTCAGCAAATCAAGCTACCCATCTCAAGTCTCATGAGCTGAGGACGGCACAAAGTCCCTGTGGGTTTAGGACAGTCGAAGAAACCCCTGCAATGCACGCTAAGCCCCCTTTCGGCTTCACTTTCCGAATCCTGCCCTAGCTTGCGATTCGTTTTTCGTTTCACTTCTTGTCCTCATCTCCCACCTTGCCTCATGGTCTCCCCTCCTCTGCGCATCTGACAGTTTGCCTGCCCTTCCACTGCCTATCTGCAGACTTTCCAAGGAGAAAAGTCAAAGTACCAAAGTGGGCGGTGCAACTGGTCAAGTTCCTCTTTCGAGGATCAGCAGGAAGGTAGTGTGGCCGAGCGGTCTAAGGCGCTGGATTAAGGCTCCAGTCTCTTTGGAGGCGTGGATTCAAACCCCACCGCTGCCACTTTTCTTTGCCTTGCATTTTAAAGAAGAACGTAACGTTGACCTTTCCTTCATTAGTGCTATCTCTGTCGCAATGAACAAGCGGATGGTATGCCACACCCTGCAGGGAAAAGGTTTAGCTTCTGACGTCTTGCTTTTCTGGACATCCAGTCTCAAGTTTCCCATCCGGAGCGGCGCTCCCTGCTGCTTTGTAAAGGCTTGCTGCAAGAGCCTTCGAAGCCCTGGAGCTCTTGCGTAGAGCTGTGACGTGTCCTGGGAAGAACTCACGTTGCAGCGGAATGAGCCCCACTCACAGGGCGTGCTGGCAGCAAATTTCCCACAGCCCACAGGGAGCAAACGATCCCAGATGTGACGTATCACCAGGAGAGGCTGAGATGAGAGTAAGGGTTCACGCATGTGCCCAGACCACGGTTAATGATGGGATTAGAGCTAGGGTTAGATGTAGAGAAAGAGTGAGAGTTATAGTTAGGGATGAGGCTAACAGGTGATCATTACTCATCATGTAACATGAGAGAAGGGTCAGAAGAGGAATTGATTCAGGGTTACGATTTGCACTTCGCAGACAACAGGAGCACTGAATGGTGCTGAGGGGTACTGAATAATGTGGACCGGCCACCTAACTTAAGCAGTTGTGCACACATATTGTACGATTACTAGCGTCGCCGGTGCTTTTTTCTTAAAGAGTCAGTTCTTGGCACCCATTCCCTACTTTACTCAACCTAATCTTCACGAATATTTGTCAAGAACTAAAAAAATCCAGAAAAGGTTTAACCTCCCAGTCGGGGAATTGAACCCCGGTCTGGATACTGACCACTATACTAATGAGGTACTGCCGTGAGGGCTCCTGACATGAACGGCTGCTAATGCTTGCACAGCATCCAGCGACCAACTAGATGGCCTAGGGGGTCTCATTTTCCCCCTTCAAACGGCTTGCCCGATCGATGGATAATTTCTTTCTTTTTATCGGCACCAGGCTTAAAACTCAGTTTAAGGTGGTAGCTCCGGGCTATGTTTGACTCCATCCAGAGTTGAATCTGTCATCCTGCATTTCCTCAGCAAATCAAGCTATCCATCTCAATTCTCATGAGCTGAGGACGGCACAAAGTCCCTGTGGGTTTAGGACAGTCAAAGAAACCTCTGGAAAGCACGCTAAGCCCCCTTTTGGCTTCACTTTCCGAATCCTGCCCTAGCTTGCAATTCGTTTTCATTTCACTTCTTGTCCTCATCTCCCACCTTGCCTCATGGTCTCCCCTCCTCTGCGCATCTGACAGTTTATCTGCCCTTCCACTGCCGGTCTGCAGACTTTCCAAGGAGAAAAGGCAAAGCACCAAAGTGGGCCGTGCAACTGGTCAAGTTCCTCTTTCGAGGACCAGCAGGAAGGTAGCGTGGCCGAGCGGTCTAAGGCGCTGGATTAAGGCTCCAGTCTCTTCGGAGGCGTGGGTTAAAATCCCACCGCTGCCACTTTTCTTTGCCTTGCATTTTAAAGAAGAACGTAACGTTGACCTCTTCCTTCATTTGTGCCATATCTGTCACACTGAAAAAGCGGATGGTATGCCACACCCTGCAGGGAAAAGGTTTAGCTTCTGACGTCTTGCTTTTCTGGACATCCAGTCTCAAGTTTCCCATCCGGAACGGCGCTCCCTGCTGCTTTGTAAAGGCTTGCTGCAAGAGCCTTCGAAGCCCAGGCGCTCTTGCGTAGAGCTGTGACGCGTCCTGGGAAGAACTCACGTTGCAGCGGAATGAGCCCCACTCCCAGGGCGTACTGGTAGCAAAGTTCCCACAGCCCACAGGGAGCAAACGATCCCAGATGTGACGTATCACCAGGAGAGGCTGAGATGAGAGTAAGGGTTCACGCATGTGCCTGGACCAAGGTTAATGATGGGATTAGAGCTAGGGTTAGATGTAGAGAAAGAGTGAGAGTTATAGTTAGGGATGAGGCTAACAGGTAATCATTACTCGTCATGTAACATGAGACAAGGGTCAGAAGAGGAATTGATTCAGGGTTACGATTTGGACTTCGCAGACAACAGGAGCACTGAATGGTGCTGAGGGGGACTGAATAATGTGGACCGGCCGCCTAACATAAGCAGTTGTGCACACATATTGTACGATGACTAGCGTCGCCGGTGCTTTTTCTTAAAGAGTCAGTTCTTGGCACCCACTCCCTACTTGATTCAACCTAATCTTCACGAATATTTGTCAAGAACTAAAAAAATCCAGAAAAGGTTTAACCTCCCCGTCGGGGAATTGAACGCGTGACAGGCGGAAATACTGATCACTATACTAACGAGGAACTGCCGTGAGGGCACCTGGCATGAACAGCTGCTGATGCCTGCACAGCATCCAGCGACCAACTAGATGGCCTAGGGGGTCTCATTTTCCCCCTTCAAACGGCTTGCCCGATCGATGGCTAATTTCTTTTTTATCGGCACCAGGCTTAAAACTCAGTTTGAGGTGGTAGCTCCGGGCTATGTTTGACTCCATCTAGAGTTGAATCTGTCATCCTGCATTTCCTCAGCAAATCAAGCTACCCATCTCAAGTCTCATGAGCTGAGGACGGCACAAAGTCCTTGTGGGTTTAGGACAGTCGAAGAAACCCCTGCAATGCACGCTAAGCCCCCTTTCGGCTTCACTTTCCGAATCCTGCCCTAGCTTGCGATTCGTTTTTCGTTTCACTTCTTGTCCTCATCTCCCACCTTGCCTCATGGTCTCCCCTCCTCTGCGCATCTGACAGTTTGCCTGCCCTTCCACTGCCTGTCTGCAGACTTTCCAAGGAGAAAAGTCAAAGTACCAAAGTGGGCGGTGCAACTGGTCAAGTTCCTCTTTTGAGGATCAGCAGGAAGGTAGTGTGGCCGAGCGGTCTAAGGCGCTGGATTAAGGCTCCAGTCTCTTTGGAGGCGTGGATTCAAACCCCACCGCTGCCACTTTTCTTTGCCTTGCATTTTAAAGAAGAACGTAACGTTGACCTTTCCTTCATTAGTGCTATCTCTGTCGCAATGAACAAGCGGATGGTATGCCACATCCTGCAGGGAAAAGGTTTAGCTTCTGACGTCTTGCTTTTCTGGACATCCAGTCTCAAGTTTCCCATCCGGAGCGGCGCTCCCTGCTGCTTTGTAAAGGCTTGCTGCAAGAGCCTTCGAAGCCCAGGAGCTCTTGCGTAGAGCTGTGACGTGTCCTGGGAAGAACTCACGTTGCAGCGGAATGAGCCCCACTCCCAGGGCGTACTGGTAGCAAAGTTCCCACAGCCCACAGGGAGCAAACGATCCCAGATGTGACGTATCACCAGGAGAGGCTGAGATGAGAGTAAGGGTTCACGCATGTGCCTGGACCAAGGTTAATGATGGGATTAGAGCTAGGGTTAGATGTAGAGAAAGAGTGAGAGTTATAGTTAGGGATGAGGCTAACAGGTAATCATTACTCGTCATGTAACATGAGACAAGGGTCAGAAGAGGAATTGATTCAGGGTTACGATTTGGACTTCGCAGACAACAGGAGCACTGAATGGTGCTGAGGGGGACTGAATAATGTGGACCGGCCGCCTAACATAAGCAGTTGTGCACACATATTGTACGATGACTAGCGTCGCCGGTGCTTTTTCTTAAAGAGTCAGTTCTTGGCACCCACTCCCTACTTGATTCAACCTAATCTTCACGAATATTTGTCAAGAACTAAAAAAATCCAGAAAAGGTTTAACCTCCCCGTCGGGGAATTGAACGCGTGACAGGCGGAGATACTGATCACTATACTAACGAGGAACTGCCGTGAGGGCACCTGGCATGAACAGCTGCTGATGCCTGCACAGCATCCAGCGACCAACTAGATGGCCTAGGGGGTCTCATTTTCCCCCTTCATACGGCTTGCCCGATCGATGGCTAATTTCTTTTTTATCGGCACCAGGCTTAAAACTCAGTTTGAGGTGGTAGCTCCGGGCTATGTTTGACTCCATCTAGAGTTGAATCTGTCATCCTGCATTTCCTCAGCAAATCAAGCTACCCATCTCAAGTCTCATGAGCTGAGGACGGCACAAAGTCCTTGTGGGTTTAGGACAGTCGAAGAAACCCCTGCAATGCACGCTAAGCCCCCTTTCGGCTTCACTTTCCGAATCCTGCCCTAGCTTGCGATTCGTTTTTCGTTTCACTTCTTGTCCTCATCTCCCACCTTGCCTCATGGTCTCCCCTCCTCTGCGCATCTGACAGTTTGCCTGCCCTTCCACTGCCTGTCTGCAGACTTTCCAAGGAGAAAAGTCAAAGTACCAAAGTGGGCGGTGCAACTGGTCAAGTTCCTCTTTCGAGGATCAGCAGGAAGGTAGTGTGGCCGAGCGGTCTAAGGCGCTGGATTAAGGCTCCAGTCTCTTTGGAGGCGTGGATTCAAACCCCACCGCTGCCACTTTTCTTTGCCTTGCATTTTAAAGAAGAACGTAACGTTGACCTTTCCTTCATTAGTGCTATCTCTGTCGCAATGAACAAGCGGATGGTATGCCACACCCTGCAGGGAAAAGGTTTAGCTTCTGACGTCTTGCTTTTCTGGACATCCAGTCTCAAGTTTCCCATCCGGAGCGGCGCTCCCTGCTGCTTTGTAAAGGCTTGCTGCAAGAGCCTTCGAAGCCCAGGAGCTCTTGCGTAGAGCTGTGACGTGTCCTGGGAAGAACTCACGTTGCAGCGGAATGAGCCCCACTCACAGGGCGTGCTGGCAGCAAATTTCCCACAGCCCACAGGGAGCAAACGATCCCAGATGTGACGTATCACCAGGAGAGGCTGAGATGAGAGTAAGGGTTCACGCATGTGCCCAGACCACGGTTAATGATGGGATTAGAGCTAGGGTTAGATGTAGAGAAAGAGTGAGAGTTATAGTTAGGGATGAGGCTAACAGGTGATCATTACTCGTCATGTAACATGAGAGAAGGGTGAGAAGAGGAGTTGATTCAGGGTTACGATTTGCACTTCCCAGACAACAGGAGCACTGAATGGTGCTGAGGGGGACTGAATAATGTGGACCGGCCACCTAACTTAAGCAGTTGTGCACACATATTGTACGATGACTAGCGTCGCCGGTGCTTTTTTCTTAAAGAGACAGTTCTTGGCACCCATTCCTTACTTTACTCAACCTAATCTTCACGAATATTTGTCAAGAACTAAAAAAATCCAGAAAAGGTTTAACCTCCCTGTCGGGGAATTGACCGCGTGACAGGCGGGGATACTGACCACTATACTAACGAGGAACTGCCGTGAGGGCACCTGACATGAACAGCTGCTGATGCCTGCACAGCATCCAGCGACCAACTAGATGGCCTAGGGGGTCTCATTTCCCCCCTTCAAACGGCTTGCCCGATCGATGGCTAATTTCTTTTTTATCGGCACCAGGCTTAAAACTCAGTTTAAGGTGGTTGCTCCGGGCTATGTTTGACTCCATCCAGAGTTGGATCTGTCATCCTGCATTTCCTCAGCAAATCAAGCTACCCATCTCAAGTCTCATGAGCTGAGGACGGCACAAAGTCCCTGTGGGTTTAGGACAGTCGAAGAAACCCCTGGAATGCACGCTAAGCCCCCTTTCGGCTTCACTTTCCGAATCCTGCCCTAGCTTGCGATTCGTTTTTCGTTTCACTTCTTGTCCTCATCTCCCACCTTGCCTCATGGTCTCCCCTCCTCTGCGCATCTGACAGTTTGCCTGCCCTTCCACTGCCTGTCTGCAGACTTTCCAAGGAGAAAAGTCAAAGTACCAAAGTGGGCCGTGCAACTGGTCAAGTTCCTCTTTCGAGGACCAGCAGGAAGGTAGCGTGGCCGAGCGGTCTAAGGCGCTGGATTAAGGCTCCAGTCTCTTTGGAGGCCTGGGTTCAAATCCCACCGCTGCCACTTTTCTTTGCCTTGCATTTTAAAGAAGAACGTAACATTGACATTTCCTTCATTAGTGCCATCTCTGTGGCAATGAACAAGCGGATGGTATGCCACACCCTGCAGGGAAAAGGTTTAGCTTCTGACGTCTTGCTTTTCTGGACATCCAGTCTCAAGTTTCCAATCCGGAATGGCGCTCCCTGCTGCTTTTTAAAGGCTTGCTGCAAGAGCCTTCGAAGCCCAGGAGCTCTTGCGTAGAGCTGTGACGCGTCCTGGGAGGAACTCACGTTGCAGCGGAATGAGCCCCACTCCCAGGGCGTGCTGGCAGCAAATTTCCCACAGCCCACAGGGAGCAAACGATCCCAGATGTGACGTATCACCAGGAGAGGCTGAGATGAGAGTAAGGGTTCACGCATGTGCCCGGACCAAGGTTAATGATGGGATTAGAGCTAGGGTTAGATGTAGAGAAAGAGTGAGAGTTATAGTTAGGGATGAGGCTAACAGGTGATCATTACTCGTCTTGTAACATGAGACAAGGGTCAGAAGAGGAATTGATTCAGGGTTACGATTTGGACTTCGCAGACAACAGGAGCACTGAATGGTGCTGAGGGGGACTGAATAATGTGGACCGGCCGCCTAACTTAAGCAGTTGTGCACACATATTGTACGATGACTAGTGTCGCCAGTGCTTTTTTCTTAAAGAGTCAGTTCTTGGCACCCATTCCCTACTTGACTCAACCTAATCTTCACGAATATTTGTCAAGAACTAAAAAAATCCAGAAAAGGTTTAACCTCCCGGTCTCCGGGTTGACAGGCGGGGATACTGACCACTATACTAACGAGGAACTG
The DNA here is from genome assembly GCF_040938575.1 of Ambystoma mexicanum. Lineage (NCBI taxonomy): Eukaryota > Metazoa > Chordata > Amphibia > Caudata > Ambystomatidae > Ambystoma > Ambystoma mexicanum. Next base: position 745,313 of record NW_027182509.1, on the reverse strand, counting down.
CCGTGAGGGCACCTGACATGAACGGCTGCTGATGCCTGCACAGCATCCAGCGACCAACTAGATGGCCTAGGGGGTCTCATTTTCCCCCTTCAAACGGCTTGCCCGATCGATGGCTCATTTCTTTCTTTTTATCGGCACCAGGCTTAAAACTCAGTTTAAGGTGGTAGCTCCAGGCTATGTTTGACTCCATCCAGAGTTGAATCTGTCATCCTGCATTTCCTCAGCAAATCAAGCTACCCATCTCAAGTCTCATGAGCTGAGGACGGCACAAAGTCCCTGTGGGTTTAGGACAGTCAAAGAAACCCCTGGAATGCACGCTAAGCCCCCTTTCGGCTTCACTTTCCGAATCCTGCCCAAGCTTGCGATTCGTTTTTCGTTTCACTTCTTGTCCTCATCTCCCACCTTGTCTCATGGTCTCCCCTCCTCTGCGCATCTGACAGTTTGCCTGCCCTTCCACTGCCTGTCTGCAGACTTTCCAAGGAGAAAAGGCAAAGCACCAAAGTGGACCGTGCAACTGGTCAAGTTCCTCTTTCGAGGACCAGCAGGAAGGTAGCGTGGCCAAGCGGTCTAAGGCGCTGGATTAAGGCTCCAGTCTCTTCGGAGGCGTGGGTTCAAATTGCCTTGCCTTTGCCTTGCATTTTAAAGAAGAACGTAACGTTGACCTTTCCTTCATTAGTGCGATCTCTGTCGCAATGAACAAGCGGATGGTATGCCACACCCTGCAGGGAAAAGGTTTAGCTTCTGACGTCTTGCTTTTCTGGACATCCAGTCTCAAGTTTCCCATCCGGAACGGCGCTCCCTGCTGCTTTTTAAAGGCTTGCTGCAAGAGCCTTCGAAGCCCAGGAGCTCTTGCGTAGAGCTGTGACGCGTCCTGAGAAGAACTCACGTTGCAGCGGAATGAGCCCCACTCACAGGGCGTGCTGGCAGCACATTTCCCACAGCCCACAGGGAGCAAACGATCCCAGATGTGACGTATCACCAGGAGAGGCTGAGATGAGAGTAAGGGTTCACGCATGTGCCCAGACCACGGTTAATGATGGGATTAGAGCTAGGGTTAGATGTAGAGAAAGAGTGAGAGTTATAGTTAGGGATGAGGCTAACAGGTGATCATTACTCATCATGTAACATGAGAGAAGGGTCAGAAGAGGAATTGATTCAGGGTTACGATTTGCACTTCGCAGACAACAGGAGCACTGAATGGTGCTGAGGGGTACTGAATAATGTGGACCGGCCACCTAACTTACGCAGTTGTGCACACATATTGTACGATGACTAGCGTCGCCGGTGCTTTTTTCTTAAAGAGTCAGTTCTTGGCACCCATTCCCTACTTTACTCAACCTAATCTTCACGAATATTTGTCAAGAACTAAAAAAATCCAGAAAAGGTTTAACCTCCCAGTCGGGGAATTGAACCCCGGTCTGGATACTGACCACTATACTAATGAGGTACTGCCGTGAGGGCTCCTGACATGAACGGCTGCTAATGCTTGCACAGCATCCAGCGACCAACTAGATGGCCTAGGGGGTCTCATTTTCCCCCTTCAAACGGCTTGCCCGATCGATGGATAATTTCTTTCTTTTTATCGGCACCAGGCTTAAAACTCAGTTTAAGGTGGTAGCTCCGGGCTATGTTTGACTCCATCCAGAGTTGAATCTGTCATCCTGCATTTCCTCAGCAAATCAAGCTATCCATCTCAATTCTCATGAGCTGAGGACGGCACAAAGTCCCTGTGGGTTTAGGACAGTCAAAGAAACCTCTGGAAAGCACGCTAAGCCCCCTTTTGGCTTCACTTTCCGAATCCTGCCCTAGCTTGCAATTCGTTTTCATTTCACTTCTTGTCCTCATCTCCCACCTTGCCTCATGGTCTCCCCTCCTCTGCGCATCTGACAGTTTATCTGCCCTTCCACTGCCGGTCTGCAGACTTTCCAAGGAGAAAAGGCAAAGCACCAAAGTGGGCCGTGCAACTGGTCAAGTTCCTCTTTCGAGGACCAGCAGGAAGGTAGCGTGGCCGAGCGGTCTAAGGCGCTGGATTAAGGCTCCAGTCTCTTCGGAGGCGTGGGTTAAAATCCCACCGCTGCCACTTTTCTTTGCCTTGCATTTTAAAGAAGAACGTAACGTTGACCTCTTCCTTCATTTGTGCCATATCTGTCACACTGAAAAAGCGGATGGTATGCCACACCCTGCAGGGAAAAGGTTTAGCTTCTGACGTCTTGCTTTTCTGGACATCCAGTCTCAAGTTTCCCATCCGGAACGGCGCTCCCTGCTGCTTTGTAAAGGCTTGCTGCAAGAGCCTTCGAAGCCCAGGCGCTCTTGCGTAGAGCTGTGACGCGTCCTGGGAAGAACTCACGTTGCAGCGGAATGAGCCCCACTTCCAGGGCGTACTGGTAGCAAAGTTCCCACAGCCCACAGGGAGCAAACGATCCCAGATGTGACGTATCACCAGGAGAGGCTGAGATGAGAGTAAGGGTTCACGCATGTGCCTGGACCAAGGTTAATGATGGGATTAGAGCTAGGGTTAGATGTAGAGAAAGAGTGAGAGTTATAGTTAGGGATGAGGCTAACAGGTAATCATTACTCGTCATGTAACATGAGACAAGGGTCAGAAGAGGAATTGATTCAGGGTTACGATTTGGACTTCGCAGACAACAGGAGCACTGAATGGTGCTGAGGGGGACTGAATAATGTGGACCGGCCGCCTAACATAAGCAGTTGTGCACACATATTGTACGATGACTAGCGTCGCCGGTGCTTTTTCTTAAAGAGTCAGTTCTTGGCACCCACTCCCTACTTGATTCAACCTAATCTTCACGAATATTTGTCAAGAACTAAAAAAATCCAGAAAAGGTTTAACCTCCCCGTCGGGGAATTGAACGCGTGACAGGCGGAGATACTGATCACTATACTAACGAGGAACTGCCGTGAGGGCACCTGACATGAACAGCTGCTGATGCCTGCACAGCATCCAGCGACCAACTAGATGGCCTAGGGGGTCTCATTTTCCCCCTTCAAACGGCTTGCCCGATCGATGGCTAATTTCTTTTTTATCGGCACCAGGCTTAAAACTCAGTTTGAGGTGGTAGCTCCGGGCTATGTTTGACTCCATCTAGAGTTGAATCTGTCATCCTGCATTTCCTCAGCAAATCAAGCTACCCATCTCAAGTCTCATGAGCTGAGGACGGCACAAAGTCCTTGTGGGTTTAGGACAGTCGAAGAAACCCCTGCAATGCACGCTAAGCCCCCTTTCGGCTTCACTTTCCGAATCCTGCCCTAGCTTGCGATTCGTTTTTCGTTTCACTTCTTGTCCTCATCTCCCACCTTGCCTCATGGTCTCCCCTCCTCTGCGCATCTGACAGTTTGCCTGCCCTTCCACTGCCTGTCTGCAGACTTTCCAAGGAGAAAAGTCAAAGTACCAAAGTGGGCGGTGCAACTGGTCAAGTTCCTCTTTCGAGGATCAGCAGGAAGGTAGTGTGGCCGAGCGGTCTAAGGCGCTGGATTAAGGCTCCAGTCTCTTTGGAGGCGTGGATTCAAACCCCACCGCTGCCACTTTTCTTTGCCTTGCATTTTAAAGAAGAACGTAACGTTGACCTTTCCTTCATTAGTGCTATCTCTGTCGCAATGAACAAGCGGATGGTATGCCACACCCTGCAGGGAAAAGGTTTAGCTTCTGACGTCTTGCTTTTCTGGACATCCAGTCTCAAGTTTCCCATCCGGAGCGGCGCTCCCTGCTGCTTTGTAAAGGCTTGCTGCAAGAGCCTTCGAAGCCCAGGAGCTCTTGCGTAGAGCTGTGACGTGTCCTGGGAAGAACTCACGTTGCAGCGGAATGAGCCCCACTCACAGGGCGTGCTGGCAGCAAATTTCCCACAGCCCACAGGGAGCAAACGATCCCAGATGTGACGTATCACCAGGAGAGGCTGAGATGAGAGTAAGGGTTCACGCATGTGCCCAGACCACGGTTAATGATGGGATTAGAGCTAGGGTTAGATGTAGAGAAAGAGTGAGAGTTATAGTTAGGGATGAGGCTAACAGGTGATCATTACTCGTCATGTAACATGAGAGAAGGGTGAGAAGAGGAGTTGATTCAGGGTTACGATTTGCACTTCCCAGACAACAGGAGCACTGAATGGTGCTGAGGGGGACTGAATAATGTGGACCGGCCACCTAACTTAAGCAGTTGTGCACACATATTGTACGATGACTAGCGTCGCCGGTGCTTTTTTCTTAAAGAGACAGTTCTTGGCACCCATTCCTTACTTTACTCAACCTAATCTTCACGAATATTTGTCAAGAACTAAAAAAATCCAGAAAAGGTTTAACCTCCCTGTCGGGGAATTGACCGCGTGACAGGCGGGGATACTGACCACTATACTAACGAGGAACTGCCGTGAGGGCACCTGACATGAACAGCTGCTGATGCCTGCACAGCATCCAGCGACCAACTAGATGGCCTAGGGGGTCTCATTTCCCCCCTTCAAACGGCTTGCCCGATCGATGGCTAATTTCTTTTTTATCGGCACCAGGCTTAAAACTCAGTTTAAGGTGGTTGCTCCGGGCTATGTTTGACTCCATCCAGAGTTGGATCTGTCATCCTGCATTTCCTCAGCAAATCAAGCTACCCATCTCAAGTCTCATGAGCTGAGGACGGCACAAAGTCCCTGTGGGTTTAGGACAGTCGAAGAAACCCCTGGAATGCACGCTAAGCCCCCTTTCGGCTTCACTTTCCGAATCCTGCCCTAGCTTGCGATTCGTTTTTCGTTTCACTTCTTGTCCTCATCTCCCACCTTGCCTCATGGTCTCCCCTCCTCTGCGCATCTGACAGTTTGCCTGCCCTTCCACTGCCTGTCTGCAGACTTTCCAAGGAGAAAAGTCAAAGTACCAAAGTGGGCCGTGCAACTGGTCAAGTTCCTCTTTCGAGGACCAGCAGGAAGGTAGCGTGGCCGAGCGGTCTAAGGCGCTGGATTAAGGCTCCAGTCTCTTTGGAGGCCTGGGTTCAAATCCCACCGCTGCCACTTTTCTTTGCCTTGCATTTTAAAGAAGAACGTAACATTGACATTTCCTTCATTAGTGCCATCTCTGTGGCAATGAACAAGCGGATGGTATGCCACACCATGCAGGGAAAAGGTTTAGCTTCTGACGTCTTGCTTTTCTGGACATCCAGTCTCAAGTTTCCAATCCGGAATGGCGCTCCCGGCTGCTTTTTAAAGGCTTGCTGCAAGAGCCTTCGAAGCCCAGGAGCTCTTGCGTAGAGCTGTGACGCGTCCTGGGAAGAACTCACGTTGCAGCGGAATGAGCCCCACTCCCAGGGCGTGCTGGCAGCAAATTTCCCACAGCCCACAGGGAGCAAACGATCCCAGATGTGACGTATCACCAGGAGAGGCTGAGATGAGAGTAAGGCTTCACGCATGTGCCCGGACCAAGGTTAATGATGGGATTAGAGCTAGGGTTAGATGTAGAGAAAGAGTGAGAGTTATAGTTAGGGATGAGGCTAACAGGTGATCATTACTCGTCTTGTAACATGAGACAAGGGTCAGAAGAGGAATTGATTCAGGGTTACGATTTGGACTTCGCAGACAACAGGAGCACTGAATGGTGCTGAGGGGGACTGAATAATGTGGACCGGCCGCCTAACTTAAGCAGTTGTGCACACATATTGTACGATGACTAGTGTCGCCAGTGCTTTTTTCTTAAAGAGTCAGTTCTTGGCACCCATTCCCTACTTGACTCAACCTAATCTTCACGAATATTTGTCAAGAACTAAAAAAATCCAGAAAAGGTTTAACCTCCCGGTCTCCGGGTTGACAGGCGGGGATACTGACCACTATACTAACGAGGAACTGCCGTGAGGGCACCTGACATGAACGGCTGCTGATGCCTGCACAGCATCCAGCGACCAACTAGATGGCCTAGGGGGTCTCATTTTCCCCCTTCAAACGGCTTGCCCGATCGATGGCTCATTTCTTTCTTTTTATCGGCACCAGGCTTAAAACTCAGTTTAAGGTGGTAGCTCCAGGCTATGTTTGACTCCATCCAGAGTTGAATCTGTCATCCTGCATTTCCTCAGCAAATCAAGCTACCCATCTCAAGTCTCATGAGCTGAGGACGGCACAAAGTCCCTGTGGGTTTAGGACAGTCAAAGAAACCCCTGGAATGCACGCTAAGCCCCCTTTCGGCTTCACTTTCCGAATCCTGCCCAAGCTTGCGATTCGTTTTTCGTTTCACTTCTTGTCCTCATCTCCCACCTTGTCTCATGGTCTCCCCTCCTCTGCGCATCTGACAGTTTGCCTGCCCTTCCACTGCCTGTCTGCAGACTTTCCAAGGAGAAAAGGCAAAGCACCAAAGTGGACCGTGCAACTGGTCAAGTTCCTCTTTCGAGGACCAGCAGGAAGGTAGCGTTGCCAAGCGGTCTAAGGCGCTGGATTAAGGCTCCAGTCTCTTCGGAGGCGTGGGTTCAAATTGCCTTGCCTTTGCCTTGCATTTTAAAGAAGAACGTAACGTTGACCTTTCCTTCATTAGTGCGATCTCTGTCGCAATGAACAAGCGGATGGTATGCCACACCCTGCAGGGAAAAGGTTTAGCTTCTGACGTCTTGCTTTTCTGGACATCCAGTCTCAAGTTTCCCATCCGGAACGGCGCTCCCTGCTGCTTTTTAAAGGCTTGCTGCAAGAGCCTTCGAAGCCCAGGAGCTCTTGCGTAGAGCTGTGACGCGTCCTGAGAAGAACTCACGTTGCAGCGGAATGAGCCCCACTCCCAGGGCGTGCTGGCAGCAAATTTCCCACAGCCCACAGGGAGCAAACGATCCCAGATGTGACGTGTCACCAGGAGAGGCTGAGATGAGAGTAAGGGTTCACGCATGTGCCCGGACCAAGGTTAATGATGGGATTAGAGCTAGGGTTAGATGTAGAGAAAGAGTGAGAGTTATAGTTAGGGATGAGGCTAACAGGTGATCATTACTCGTCATGTAACATGAGACAAGGGTCAGAAGAGGAATTGATTCAGGGTTACGATTTGGACTTCGCAGACAACAGGAGCACTGAATGGTGCTGAGGGGGACTGAATAATGTGGACCGGCCGCCTAACTTAAGCAGTTGTGCACACATATTGTACGATGACTAGTGTCGCCGGTGCTTTTTTCTTAAAGAGTCAGTTCTTGGCACCCATTCCCTACTTGACTCAACCTAATCTTCACGAATATTTGTCAAGAACTAAAAAAATCCAGAAAAGGTTTAACCTCCCGGTCTCCGGGGTGACAGGCGGGGATACTGACCACTATACTAACGAGGAACTGCCGTGAGGGCACCTGACATGAACGGCTGCTGAGGCCTGCACAGCATCCAGCGACCAACTAGATGGCCTAGGGGGTCTCATTTTCCCCCTTCAAACGGCTTGCCCGATCGATGGCTCATTTCTTTCTTTTTATCGGCACCAGGCTTAAAACTCAGTTTAAGGTGGTAGCTCCGGGCTATGTTTGACTCCATCCAGAGTTGAATCTGTCATCCTGCATTTCCTCAGCAAATCAAGCTACCCATCTCAAGTCTCATGAGCTGAGGACGGCACAAAGTCCCTGTGGGTTTAGGACAGTCAAAGAAACCCCTGGAATGCACGCTAAGCCCCCTTTCGGCTTCACTTTCCGAATCCTGCCCAAGCTTGCGATTCGTTTTTCGTTTCACTTCTTGTCCTCATCTCCCACCTTGCCTCATGGTCTCCCCTCCTCTGCGCATCTGACAGTTTGCCTGCCCTTCCACTGCCTGTCTGCAGACTTTCCAAGGAGAAAAGGCAAAGCACCAAAGTGGGCCGTGCAACTGGTCAAGTTCCTCTTTCGAGAACCAGCAGGAAGGTAGCGTGGCCAAGCGGTCTAAGGCGCTGGATTAAGGCTCCAGTGTCTTTGGAGGCGTGGGTTCAAATCCCACCGCTGCCACTTTTCTTTGCCTTGCATTTTAAAGAAGAACGTAACGTTGACCTCTTCCTTCATTAGTGCCATTTCTGTCGCAATGAACAAGCGAATGGTATGCCACACCATGCATGGAAAAGGTTTAGCTTCTGACGTCTTGCTTTTCTGGACATCCAGTCTCAAGTTTCCCATTCGGAACGGCGCTCCCTGCTGCTTTGTAAAGGCTTGCTGCAAGAGCCTTCGAAGCCCAGGAGCTCTTGCGTAGAGCTGTGACGTGTCCTGGGAAGAACTCACGTTGCAGCGGAATGAGCCCCACTCCCAGGGCGTGCTGGTAGCAAAGTTCCCACAGCCCACAGGGAGCAAACGATCCCAGATGTGACGTATCACCAGGAGAGGCTGAGATGAGAGTAAGGGTTCACGCATGTGCCCGGACCAAGGTTAATGATGGGATTAGAGCTAGGGTTAGATGTAGAGAAAGAGTGAGAGTTATAGTTAGGGATGAGTCTAACAGGTGATCATTACTCGTCATGTAACATGAGACAAGGGTCAGAAGAGGAATTGATTCAGGGTTACGATTTGGACTTCGCAGACAACAGGAGCACTGAATGGTGCTGAGGGGGACTGAATAATGTGGACCGGCCGCCTAACATAAGCAGTTGTGCACACATATTGTACGATGATTAGCGTCGCCGGTGCTTTTTTCTTAAAGAGTCAGTTCTTGGCACCCATTCCCTACTTGACTCAACCTAATCTTCACGAATATTTGTCAAGAACTAAAAAAATCCAGAAAAGGTTTAACCTCCCAGTCGGGGAATTGAACCCCGGTCTGGATACTGACCACTATACTAAGAGGAACTGCCGTGATAGCTCCTGACATGAATGGCTGCTGATGCTTGCACAGCATCCAGGACCAACTAGATGGCCTAGGGGGTCTCATTTTCCCCCTTCAAACGGCTTGCCCGATCGATGGATAATTTCTTTCTTTTTATCGGCACCAGGCTTAAAACTCAGTTTAAGGTGGTAGCGCCGGGCTATGTTTGACTCCATCCAGAGTTGAATCTGTCATCCTGCATTTCCTCAGCAAATCAAGCTATCCATCTCAAGTCTCATGAGCTGAGGACGGCACAAAGTCCCTGTGGGTTTAGGACAGTCAAAGGAAACCTCTGGAATGCACGCTAAGCCCCCTTTCGGCTTCACTTCCCGAATCCTGCCCTAGCTTGCGATTCGTTTTTCGTTTCACTTCTTGTCCTCATCTCCCACCTTGCCTCATGGTCTCCCCTCCTCTGCGCATCTGACAGTTTGCCTGCCCTTCCACTGCCTGTCTGCAGACTTTCCAAGGAGAAAAGTCAAAGTACCAAAGTGGGCCGTGCAACTGGTCAAGTTTCTCTTTCGAGGACCAGCAGGAAGGTAGCGTGGCCGAACGGTCTAAGGCGCTGGATTAAGGCTCCAGTCTCTTCGGAGGTGTGGGTTAAAATCCCACCGCTGCCACTTTTCTTTGCCTTGCATTTTAAAGAAGAACGTAACGTTGACCTCTTCCTTCATTAGTGCCATATCTGTCACAATGAAAAAGCGGATGGTATGCCACACCCTGCAGGGAAAAGGTTTAGCTTCTGACGTCTTGCTTTTCTGGACATCCAGTCTCAAGTTTCCCATCCGGAACGGCGCTCCCTGCTGCTTTGTAAAGGCTTGCTGCAAGAGCCTTCTAAGCCCAGGCGCTCTTGCGTAGAGCTGTGACGCGTCCTGGGAAGAACTCACGTTGCAATGGAATGAGCCCCACTCCCAGGGCGTGCTGGTAGCAAAGTTCCCACAGCCCACAGGGAGCAAACGATCCCAGATGTGACGTATCACCAGGAGAGGCTGAGATGAGAGTAAGGGTTCACGCATGTGCCCGGACCAAGGTTAATGATGGGATTAGAGCTAGGGTTAGATGTAGAGAAAGAGTGAGAGTTATAGTTAGGGATGAGGCTAACAGGTGATCATTACTCGTCATGTAACATGAGACAAGGGTCAGAATTGGAATTGATTCAGGGTTACGATTTGGACTTCGCAGACAACAGGAGCACTGAATGGTGCTGAGGGGGACTGAATAATGTGGACCGGCCGCCTAACATAAGCAGTTGTGCACACATATTGTACGATGACTAGCGTCGCCGGTGCTTTTTTCTTAAAGAGTCAGTTCTTGGCACCCATTCCCTACTTGACTCAACCTAATCTTCACGAATATTTGTCAAGAACTAAAAAAATCCAGATAAGGTTTAACGTCCCCGTCGGGGAATTGAACGCGTGACAGGCGGAGATACTGATCACTATACTAACGAGGAACTGCTGTGAGGGCACCTGACATGAACAGCTGCTGATGCCTGCACAGCATCCAGCGACCAACTAGATGGCCTAGGGGGTCTCATTTTCCCCCTTCAAACGGCTTGCCTGATCGATGGCTAATTTCTTTTTTATCGGCACCAGGCTTAAAACTCAGTTTAAGGTGGTAGCTCCGGGCTATGTTTGACTCCATCCAGAGTTGAATCTGTCATCCTGCATTTCCTCAGCAAATCAAGCTACCCATCTCAAGTCTCATGAGCTGAGGACGGCACAAAGTCCCTGTGGGTTTAGGACAGTCGAAGAAACCCCTGGAATGCACGCTAAGCCCCCTTTCGGCTTCACTTTCCGAATCCTGCCCTAGCTTGCGATTCGTTTTTCGTTTCACTTTTTGTCCTCATCTCCCACCTTGCCTCATGGTCTCCCCTCCTCTGCGCATCTGACAGTTTGCCTGCCCTTCCACTGCCTGTCTGCAGACTTTCCAAGGAGAAAAGTCAAAGTACCAAAGTGGGCCGTGCAACTGGTCAAGTTTCTCTTTCGAGGACCAGCAGGAAGGTAGCGTGGCCGAGCGGTCTAAGGCGCTGGATTAAGGCTCCAGTCTCTTCGGAGGTGTGGGTTAAAATCCCACCGCTGCCACTTTTCTTTGCCTTGCATTTTAAAGAAGAACGTAACATTGACCTCTTCCTTCATTAGTGCCATATCTGTCACAATGAAAAAGCGGATGGTATGCCACACCCTGCAGGGAAAAGGTTTAGCTTCTGACGTCTTGCTTTTCTGGACATCCAGTCTCAAGTTTCCCATCCGGAACGGCGCTCCCTGCTGCTTTGTAAAGGCTTGCTGCAAGAGCCTTCGAAGCCCAGGAGCTCTTGCGTAGAGCTGTGACGCGTCCTGGGAAGAACTCACGTTGCAGCGGAATGAGCCCCACTCCCAGGGCGTGCTGGCAGCAAATTTCCCACAGCCCACAGGGAGCAAACGATCCCAGATGTGACGTATCACCAGGAGAGGCTGAGATGAGAGTAAGGGTTCACGCATGTGCCCAGACCAAAGTTAATGATGGGATTAGAGCTAGGGTTAGATGTAGAGAAAGAGTGAGAGTTATAGTTAGGGATGAGGCTAACAGGTGATCATTACTCGTCATGTAACATGAGACAAGGGTCAGAAGAGGAATTGATTCAGGGTTACGATTTGGACTTCGCAGACAACAGGAGCACTGAATGGTGCTGAGGGGGACTGAATAATGTGGACAGGCCACCTAACTTAAGCAGTTGTGCACACATATTGTACGATGACTGGCGTCACCGGTGCTTTTTTTCTTAAAGAGTCAGTTCTTGGCACCCATTCCCTACTTGACTCAACCTAATCTTCACGAATATTTGTCAAGAACTAAAAAAATCCAGAAAAGGTTTAACCACCCTGTCGGGGAATTGAACGCGTGACAGGCGGGGATACTGACCACTATACTAACGAGGAACTTCCGTGAGGGCACCTGACATGAACAGCTGCTGATGCCTGCACAGCATCCAGCGACCAACTAGATGGCCTAGGGGGTCTCATTTTCCCCCTTCAAACGGCTTGCCTGATCGATGGCTAATTTCTTTTTTATCGGCACCAGGCTTAAAACTCAGTTTAAGGTGGTAGCTCCGGGCTATGTTTGACTCCATCCAGAGTTGAATCTGTCATCCTGCATTTCCTCAGCAAATCAAGCTACCCATCTCAAGTCTCATGAGCTGAAGACGGCACAAAGTCCCTGTGGGTTTAGGACAGTCGAAGAAACCCCTGGAATGCACGCTAAGCCCCCTTTCGGCTTCACTTTCCGAATCCTGCCCTAGCTTGCGATTCGTTTTTCGTTTCACTTCTTGTCCTCATCTCCCACCTTGCCTCATGGTCTCCCCTCCTCTGCGCATCTGACAGTTTGCCTGCCCTTCCACTGCCTGTCTGCAGACTTTCCAAGGAGAAAAGTCAAAGTACCAAAGTGGGCCGTGCAACTGGTCAAGTTTCTCTTTCGAGGACCAGCAGGAAGGTAGCGTGGCCGAGCGGTCTAAGGCGCTGGATTAAGGCTCCAGTCTCTTTGGAGGCGTGGATTCAAACCCCACCGCTGCCCCTTTTCTTTGCCTTGTATTTTAAAGAAGAACGTAACGTTGACCTTTCCTTCATTAGTGCTATCTCTGTCGCAATGAACAAGCGGATGGTATGCCACACCCTGCAGGGAAAAGGTTTAGCTTCTGACGTCTTGCTTTTCTGGACATCCAGTCTCAAGTTTCCCATCCGGAACGGCGCTCCCTGCTGCTTTGTAAAGGCTTGCTGCAAGAGCCTTCGAAGCCCAGGAGCTCTTGCGTAGAGCTGTGACGCGTCCTGGGAAGAACTCACGTTGCAGCGGAATGAGCCCCACTCCCAGGGCGTGCTGGCAGCAAATTTCCCACAGCCCACAGGGAGCAAACGATCCCAGATGTGACGTATCACCAGGAGAGGCTGAGATGAGAGTAAGGGTTCACGCATGTGCCCAGACCAAGGTTAATGATGGGATTAGAGCTAGGGTTAGATGTAGAGAAAGAGTGAGAGTTATAGTTAGGGATGAGGCTAACAGGTGATCATTACTCGTCATGTTACATGAGACAAGGGTCAGAAGAGGAATTGATTCAGGGTTACGATTTGGACTTCGCAGACAACAGGAGCACTGAATGGTGCTGAGGGGGACTGAATAATGTGGACAGGCCACCTAACTTAAGCAGTTGTGCACACATATTGTACGATGACTAGCGTCGCCGGTGCTTTTTTCTTAAAGAGTCAGTTCTTGGCACCCATTCCCTACTTGACTCAACCTAATCTTCACGAATATTTGTCAAGAACTAAAAAAATCCAGAAAAGGTTTAACCACCCTGTCGGGGAATTGAACGCGTGACAGGCGGGGATACTGACCACTATACTAACGAGGAACTTCCGTGAGGGCACCTGACATGAACAGCTGCTGATGCCTGCACAGCATCCAGCGACCAACTAGATGGCCTAGGGGGTCTCATTTTCCCCCTTCAAACGGCTTGCCCGATCGATGGCTAATTTCTTTTTTATCGGCACCAGGCTTAAAACTCAGTTTAAGGTGGTAGCTCCGGGCTATGTTTGACTCCATCCAGAGTTGAATCTGTCATCCTGCATTTCCTCAGCAAATCAAGCTACCCATCTCAAGTCTCATGAGCTGAGGACGGCACAAAGTCCCTGTGGGTTTAGGACAGTCGAAGAAACCCCTGGAATGCACGCTAAGCCCCCTTTCGGCTTCACTTTCCGAATCCTGCCCTAGCTTGCGATTCGTTTTTCGTTTCACTTCTTGTCCTCATCTCCCACCTTGCCTCATGGTCTCCCCTCCTCTGCGCATCTGACAGTTTGCCTGCCCTTCCACTGCCTGTCTGCAGATTTTTCAAGGAGAAAAGTCAAAGTACCAAAGTGGGCCGTGCAACTGGTCAAGTTCCTCTTTCAAGGACCAGCAGGAAGGTAGCGTGGCCGAGCGGTCTAAAGCGCTGGATTAAGGCTCCAGTCTCTTTGGAGGCGTGGGTTCAAATCCCACCCCTGCCACTTTTCTTTGCCTTGCATTTTAAAGAAGAACTTAACGTTGACCTTTCCTTCATTAGTGCCATCTCTGTCGCAATGAACAAGCGGATGGTATGCCACACCCTGCAGGGAAAAGGTTTAGCTTCTGACGTCTTGCTTTTCTGGACATCCAGTCTCAAGTTTCCCATCCGGAACGGCGCTCCCTGCTGCTTTTTAAAGGCTTGCTGCAAGAGCCTTCGAAGCCCAGGAGCTCTTGCGTAGAGCTGTGACGCGTCCTGGGAAGGACTCACGTTGCAGCGGAATGAGCCCCACTCCCAGGGCGCGCTGGCAGCAAATTTCCCACAGCCCACAGGGAGCAAACGATCCCAGATGTGACGTATCACCAGGAGAGGCTGAGATGAGAGTAAGGGTTCACGCATGTGCCCGGACCAAGGTTAATGATGGGATTAGAGCTAGGGTTAGATGTAGAGAAAGAGTGAGAGTTATAGTTAGGGATGAGGCTAACAGGTGATCATTACTCGTCATGTAACCTGAGACAAGGGTCAGAAGAGGAATTGATTCAGGGTTACGATTTGGACTTCGCAAACAACAGGAGCACTGAATGGTGCTGAGGGGGACTGAATAATGTGGACCGGCCGCCTAACTTAAGCAGTTGTGCACACATATTGTACGATGACTAGTGTCGCCGGTCCTTTTTTCTTAAAGAGTCAGTTCTTGGCACCCATTCCCTACTTGACTCAACCTAATCTTCACGAATATTTGTCAAGAACTAAAAAATCCAGAAAAGGTTTAACCTCCCAGTCGGGGAATTGAACCCCGGTCTGGATACTGACCACTATACTAACGAGGAACTGCCGTGAGGGCTCCTGACATGAACGGCTGCTGATGCTTGCACAGCATCCAGCGACCAACTAGATGGCCTAGGGGGTCTCATTTTCCCCCTTCAAACGGCTTGCCCGATCGATGGCACATTTCTTTCTTTTTATCGGCACCAGGCTTAAAACTCAGTTTAAGGTGGTAGCTCCGGGCTATGTTTGACTCCATCCAGAGTTGAATCTGTCATCCTGCATTTCCTCAGCAAATCAAGCTACCCATCTCAAGTCTCATGAGCTGAGGACGGCACAAAGTCCCTGTGGGTTTAGGACAGTCAAAGAAACCCCTGGAATGCACGCTAAGCCTCCTTTCGGCTTCACTTTCCGAATCCTGCCCAAGCTTGCGATTCGTTTTTCGTTTCAGTTCTTGTCCTCATCTCCCACCTTGCCTCATGGTCTCCCCTCCTCTGCGCATCTGACAGTTTGCCTGCCCTTCCACTGCCTGTCTGCAGACTTTCCAAGGAGAAAAGGCAAAGCACCAAAGTGGGCCGTGCAACTGGTCAAGTTCCTCTTTCGAGGACCAGAAGGAAGGTAGCGTGGCCAAGCGGTCTAAGGCGCTGGATTAAGGCTCCAGTCTCTTCGGAGGCGTGGGTTAAAATCCCACCGCTGCCACTTTTCTTTGCCTTGCATTTTAAAGAAGAACGTAACGTTGACCTCTTCCTTCATTAGTGCCATCTCTGTCGCAATGAACAAGCGGATGGTATGCCACACCATGCAGGGAAAAGGTTTAGCTTCTGACGTCTTGCTTTTCTGGACATCCAGTCTCAAGTTTCCCATCCGGAACGGCGCTCCCATCGGCTTTGTAAAGGCTTGCTGCAAGAGCCTTCGAAGCCTAGGAGCTCTTGCGTAGAGCTGTGACGCGTCCTGGGAACAACTCACGTTGCAGCGGAATGAGCCCTACTCCCAGGGCGTGCTGGTA
Source organism: Ambystoma mexicanum (assembly GCF_040938575.1). Classification (NCBI taxonomy): domain Eukaryota; kingdom Metazoa; phylum Chordata; class Amphibia; order Caudata; family Ambystomatidae; genus Ambystoma; species Ambystoma mexicanum. Next base: position 729,781 of record NW_027182509.1, on the reverse strand, counting down.
GCAAATTTCCCACAGCCCACAGGGAGCAAACGATCCCAGATGTGACGTATCACCAGGAGAGGCTGAGATGAGAGTAAGGGTTCACGCATGTGCCCGGACCAAGGTTAATGATGGGATTAGAGCTCGGGTTAGGTGTAGAGAAAGAGTGAGAGTTATAGTTAGGGATGAGGCTAACAGGTGATCATTACTCGTCATGTAACATGAGACAAGGGTCAGAATTGGAATTGATTCAGGGTTACGATTTGGACTTCGCAGACAACAGGAGCACTGAATGGTGCTGAGGGGGACTGAATAATGTGGACCGGCCGCCTAACATAAGCAGTTGTGCGCACATATTGTACGATGACTAGCGTCGCCGGTGCTTTTTTCTTAAAGAGTCAGTTCTTGGCACCCATTCCCTACTTGACTCAACCTAATCTTCACGAATATTTGTCAAGAACTAAAAAAATCCAGAAAAGGTTTAACCTCCCCGTCGGGGAATTGAACGTGTGACAGGCGGAGATACTGATCACTATACTAACGAGGAACTGCTGTGAGGGCACCTGACATGAACAGCTGCTGATGCCTGCACAGCATCCAGCGACCAACTAGATGGCCTAGGGGGTCTCATTTTCCCCCTTCAAACGGCTTGCCTGATCGATGGCTAATTTCTTTTTTATCGGCACCAGGCTTAAAACTCAGTTTAAGGTGGTAGCTCCGGGCTATGTTTGACTCCATCCAGAGTTGAATCTGTCATCCTGCATTTCCTCAGCAAATCAAGCTACCCATCTCAAGTCTCATGAGCTGAGGACGGCACAAAGTCCCTGTGGGTTTAGGACAGTCGAAGAAACCCCTGGAATGCACGCTAAGCCCCCTTTCGGCTTCACTTTCCGAATCCTGCCCTAGCTTGCGATTCGTTTTTCGTTTCACTTCTTGTCCTCATCTCCCACCTTGCCTCATGGTCTCCCCGCCTCTGCGCATCTGACAGTTTGCCTGCCCTTCCACTGCCTGTCTGCAGACTTTCCAAGGAGAAAAGTCAAAGTACCAAAGTGGGCCGTGCAACTGGTCAAGTTTCTCTTTCGAGGACCAGCAGGAAGGTAGCGTGGCCGAGCGGTCTAAGGCGCTGGATTAAGGCTCCAGTCTCTTTGGAGGCGTGGATTCAAACCCCACCGCTGCCCCTTTTCTTTGCCTTGTATTTTAAAGAAGAACGTAACGTTGACCTTTCCTTCATTAGTGCTATCTCTGTCGCAATGAACAAGCGGATGGTATGCCACACCCTGCAGGGAAAAGGTTTAGCTTCTGACGTCTTGCTTTTCTGGACATCCAGTCTCAAGTTTCCCATCCGGAACGGCGCTCCCTGCTGCTTTGTAAAGGCTTGCTGCAAGAGCCTTCGAAGCCCAGGAGCTCTTGCGTAGAGCTGTGACGCGTCCTGGGAAGAACTCACGTTGCAGCGGAATGAGCCCCACTCCCAGGGCGTGCTGGCAGCAAATTTCCCACAGCCCACAGGGAGCAAACGATCCCAGATGTGACGTATCACCAGGAGAGGCTGAGATGAGAGTAAGGGTTCACGCATGTGCCCAGACCAAGGTTAATGATGGGATTAGAGCTAGGGTTAGATGTAGAGAAAGAGTGAGAGTTATAGTTAGGGATGAGGCTAACAGGTGATCATTACTCGTCATGTAACATGAGACAAGGGCCAGAAGAGGAATTGATTCAGGGTTACGATTTGGACTTCGCAGACAACAGGAGCACTGAATGGTGCTGAGGGGGACTGAATAATGTGGACAGGCCACCTAACTTAAGCAGTTGTGCACACATATTGTACGATGACTGGCGTCGCCGGTGCTTTTTTTCTTAAAGAGTCAGTTCTTGGCACCCATTCCCTACTTGACTCAACCTAATCTTCACGAATATTTGTCAAGAACTAAAAAAATCCAGAAAAGGTTTAACCACCCTGTCGGGGAATTGAACGCGTGACAGGCGGGGATACTGACCACTATACTAACGAGGAACTTCCGTGAGGGCACCTGACATGAACAGCTGCTGATGCCTGCACAGCATCCAGCGACCAACTAGATGGCCTAGGGGGTCTCATTTTCCCCCTTCAAACGGCTTGCCCGATCGATGGCTAATTTCTTTTTTATCGGCACCAGGCTTAAAACTCAGTTTAAGGGGGTAGCTCCGGGCTATGTTTGACTCCATCCAGAGTTGAATCTGTCATCCTGCATTTCCTCAGCAAATCAAGCTACCCATCTCAAGTCTCATGAGCTGAGGACGGCACAAAGTCCCTGTGGGTTTAGGACAGTCGAAGAAACCCCTGGAATGCACGCTAAGCCCCCTTTCGGCTTCACTTTCCGAATCCTGCCCTAGCTTGCGATTCGTTTTTCGTTTCACTTCTTGTCCTCATCTCCCACCTTGCCTCATGGTCTCCCCTCCTCTGCGCATCTGACAGTTTGCCTGCCCTTCCACTGCCTGTCTGCAGACTTTCCAAGGAGAAAAGTCAAAGTACCAAAGTGGGCCGTGCAACTGGTCAAGTTCCTCTTTCAAGTACCAGCAGGAAGGTAGCGTGGCCGAGCGGTCTAAAGCGCTGGATTAAGGCTCCAGTCTCTTTGGAGGCGTGGGCACCGCTGCCACTTTTCTTTGCCTTGCATTTTAAAGAAGAACTTAACGTTGACCTTTCCTTCATTAGTGCCATCTCTGTCGCAATGAACAAGCGGATGGTATGCCACACCCTGCAGGGAAAAGGTTTAGCTTCTGACGTCTTGCTTTTCTGGACATCCAGTCTCAAGTTTCCCATCCGGAACGGCGCTCCCTGCTGCTTTTTAAAGGCTTGCTGCAAGAGCCTTCGAAGCCCAGGAGCTCTTGCGTAGAGCTGTGACGCGTCCTGGGAAGGACTCACGTTGCAGCGGAATGAGCCCCACTCCCAGGGCGCGCTGGCAGCAAATTTCCCACAGCCCACAGGGAGCAAACGATCCCAGATGTGACGTATCACCAGGAGAGGCTGAGATGAGAGTAAGGGTTCACGCATGTGCCCGGACCAAGGTTAATGATGGGATTAGAGCTAGGGTTAGATGTAGAGAAAGAGTGAGAGTTATAGTTAGGGATGAGGCTAACAGGCGATCATTACTCGTCATGTAACATGAGACAAGGGTCAGAAGAGGAATTGATTCAGGGTTACGATTTGGACTTCGCAAACAACAGGAGCACTGAATGGTGCTGAGGGGGACTGAATAATGTGGACCGGCCGCCTAACTTAAGCAGTTGTGCACACATATTGTACGATGACTAGTGTCGCCGGTCCTTTTTTCTTAAAGAGTCAGTTCTTGGCACCCATTCCCTACTTGACTCAACCTAATCTTCACGAATATTTGTCAAGAACTAAAAAATCCAGAAAAGGTTTAACCTCCCAGTCGGGGAATTGAACCCCGGTCTGGATACTGACCACTATACTAACGAGGAACTGCCGTGAGGGCTCCTGACATGAACGGCTGCTGATGCTTGCACAGCATCCAGTGACCAACTAGATGGCCTAGGGGGTCTCATTTTCCCCCTTCAAATGGCTTGCCCGATCGATGGATAATTTCTTTCTTTTTATCGGCACCAGGCTTAAAACTCAGTTTAAGGTGGTACCTCCGGGCTATGTTTGACTCCATCCAGAGTGTAATCTGTTATCCTGCATTTCCTCAGCAAATCAAGCTATCCATCTCAAGTCTCATGAGCTGAGGACGGCACAAAGTCCCTGTGGGTTTAGGACAGTGAAAGAAACCCCTGGAATGCACGCTAAGCCCCCTTTTGGCTTCACTTTCCGAATCCTGCCCTAGCTTGCGATTAGTTTTTCGTTTCACTTCTTGTCCTCATCTCCCACCTTGCCTCATGGTCTCCCCTCCTCTGCGCATCTGACAGTTTGTCTGCCCTTCCACTGCCTGTCTGCAGACTTTCCAAGGAGAAAAGTCAAAGCACCAAAGTGGGCCGTGCAACTGGTCAAGTTCCTCTTTCGAGGACCAGCAGGAAGGTAGCGTGGGCGAGCGGTCTAAGGCGCTGGATTAAGGCTCCAGTCTCTTCGGAGGCGTGGGTTAAAATCCCACCGCTGCCACTTTTCTTTGCCTTGCATTTTAAAGAAGAACGTAACGTTGACCTCTTCCTTCATTAGTGCCATATCTGTCACAATGAAAAAGCGGATGGTATGCCACACCCTGCAGGGAAAAGGTTTAGCTTCTGACGTCTTGCTTTTCTGGACATCCAGTCTCAAGTTTCCCATCCGGAACGGCGCTCCCTGCTGCTTTGTAAAGGCTTGCTGCAAGAGCCTTCGAAGCCCAGGCTCTCTTGCGTAGAGCTGTGACGCGTCCTGGGAAGAACTCACGTTGCAGTGAAATGAGCCCCACTCCCAGGGCGTGCTGGTAGCAAAGTTCCCACAGCCCACAGGGAGCAAACGATCCCAGATGTGACGTATTGCCAGGAGAGGCTGAGATGAGAGTAAGGGTTCACGCATGTGCCCGGACCAAGGTTAATGATGGGATTAGAGCTAGGGTTAGATGTAGAGAAAGAGTGAGAGTTATAGTTAGGGATGAGGCTAACAGGTGATCATTACTCGTCATGTAACATGAGACAAGGGTCAGAAGAGGAATTGATTCAGGGTTACGATTTGGACTTCGCAGACAACAGGAGCACTGAATGGTGCTGAGGGGGACTGAATAATGCGGACCGGCCGCCTAACATAAGCAGTTGTGCACACATATTGTACGATGACTAGCGTCGCCGGTGCTTTTTTCTTAAAGAGTCAGTTCTTGGCACCCATTCCCTACTTGACTCAACCTAATCTTCATGAATATTTGTCAAGAACTAAAAAAATCCAGAAAAGGTTTAACCTCCCCGTCGGGGAATTGAACGCGTGACAGGCGGAGATACTGATCACTATACTAACGAGGAACTGCCGTGAGGGCACCTGACATGAACAGCTGCTGATGCCTGCACAGCATCCAGCGACCAACTAGATGGCCTAGGGGGTCTCATTTTCCCCCTTCAAACGGCTTGCCCGATCGATGGCTAATTTCTTTCTTTTTATCGGCACCAGGCTTAAAACCCAGTTTAAGGTGGTAGCTCCGGGCTATGTTTGACTCCATCCATAGTTGAATCTGTCATCCTGCATTTCCTCAGCAAACCAAGCTACCCATCTCAAGTCTCATGAGCTGAGGACGGCACAAAGTCCCTGTGGGTTTAGGACAGTCAAAGAAACCCCTGGAATGCACGCTAAGCCCCCTTTCAGCTTCACTTTCCGAATCCTGCCCTAGCTTGCAATTCGTTTTTCGTTTCACTTCTTGTCCTCATCTCCCATCTTGCCTCATGGTCTCCCCTCCTCTGCGCATCTGACAGTTTGCCTGCCCTTCCACTGCCTGTCTGCAGACTTTCCAAGGAGAAAAGGCAAAGCACCGAAGTGGGCCGTGCAACTGGTCAAGTTCCTCTTTCGAGGACCAGCAGGAAGGTAGCGTGGCTGAGCGGTCTAAGGCGCTGGATTAAGGCTCCAGTCTCTTCGGAGGCGTGGGTTCAAATCACACGGCTGCCACTTTTCTTTGCCTTGCATTTTAAAGAAGAACGTAACGTTGACCTCTTCCTTCATTAGTGCCATCTCTGTCGCAATGAACAAGCGGATGGTATGCCACACCATGCAGGGAAAAGGTTTAGCTTCTGACGTCTTGCTTTTCTGGATATCCAGTCTCAAGTTTCCCATCCGGAACGGCGCTCCCATCGGCTTTGTAAAGGCTTGCTGCAAGAGCCTTCGAAGCCTAGGAGCTCTTGCGTAGAGCTGTGACGCGTCCTGGGAACAACTCACGTTGCAGCGGAATGAGCCCTACTCCCAGGGCGTGCTGGTAGCAAATTTCCCACAGCCCACAGGGAGCAAACGATCCCAGATGTGACGTATCACCAGGAGAGGCTGAGATGAGAGTAAGGGTTCACGCATGTGCCCGGACCAAGGTTAATGATGGGATTAGAGCTAGGGTTAGGTGTAGAGAAAGAGTGAGAGTTATAGTTAGGGATGAGGCTAACAGTTGATCATTACTCGTCATGTAACATGAGACAAGGGTCAGAAGAGGAATTGATTCAGGGTTACGATTTGGACTTCGCAGACAACAGGAGCACTGAATGGTGCTGAGGGGGACTGAATAATGTGGACCGGCCGCCTAACTTAAGCAGTTGTGCACACATATTGTACGATGACTAGTGTCGCCGGTGCTTTTTTCTTAAAGAGTCAGTTCTTGGCACCCATTCCCTACTTGACTCAACCTTATCTTCACAAATATTCGTCAAGAACTAAAAAAATCCAGAAAAGGTTTAACCTCCCCGTCGGGGAATTGAACGCGTGACAGACGGAGATACTGATCACTATACTAACGAGGAACTGCCGTGAGGGCACCTGACATGAACAGCTGCTGATGCCTGCACAGCATCCAGCGACCAACTAGATGGCCTAGGGGGTCTCATTTTCGAGGGGGCGTGGCCAGCACGCATGCCGTGAGGACAGACTTCCACGGAGTTCCGTCCGTGATCCTGAGTTAAACGAACTGCTTTCGCTTAACCCATGTCCGTAACGCTATATAAATACTAAAATCCCGCAGGGGAACTGATTGCCCGCACTCGACAGCAAGCTCAGGTGGAATCGGTGAGCATACGCCGGAGAACGGGAAGCCTGACGCGGAGCCCCCTGCGCCTTCAAGATGGCGGCGCCCACTGCGGAGTGTCACTGATCCGGACTCGCCCGCCCAGGCCATCCGGCGGACCGCAGCGGCTGAGGGAGCCAAGACGGAGGAGCTTGCTGCCTGCGCCACCTGGCATTGAGGTCCCCCGCAGCCGCGGAGGACAGAGATCGAAGGAGCGGGTGCGTGGGCGCGACCCGGGAGAAGGATCTCCCATCGAAGACCCAGGATCGTGGGTCTCGGAATCGAGCCCGAGCCACCGACCCACCCGCAAGAAGGTGAGACCGGGCGGACCTCCGACTGGTCGAAGGCGCGAGGAGCGCAACCGCAGGCGGAGGGCCCTTCAACTATGCCGAAAGCGGGACTGGGCCCCCCTCTAGCGTCTGATCTTGCCTTGATTCCCCAGCGGCTCAAGGGTGAACTGAACGCCCGTCCCTGAGGCCCTGAATTAACTCCTGCGAGGGGGCCTGGTCTAGCCCAGTAGGGCCCCTGCCGCCCCTGATCCAGAAATAAGCAAACCACCCCCAAAAAAAAAAAAAAAAAAAAACGAGAATCTCCCATCGAAGACACAGGATTGAGGGACTCGGAATCGAACCCGGGCCGCCGACCCACCCGCAAGAAGGTGAGACCGGGCGGGCCTCCGACTGGGCGAAGGCGCGGGGAGAGCAACCGCAGGCGGAGGGCCCTTGAACTACGCCGGAAGCGGGACTGGGCCCCCCTCTAGCGTCTGATCTTGCCTTGATTCCCCAGCGGCTCAGGGGTGAACCGAGTGCCCTCCCTGAGGCCCTGAATTAACTCCTGCGAGGGGGCCTGGTCTAACCCAGTAGGGCCCCTGCCGCCCCTAGAGGCCGCCCTTGATCCAGAAATAAGCAGACTCCCCCCCCCCCAAAAAAAAAAAAAAAAAAAAAAAAGCGGGAATCCATTCACAGCACTAAAGCCCAGAGAAGTACGGTGAACATTATAGGGACCGGAGTCCCCAAGCTGCCCTGTCCATAGGAGGCGGGACAACATCTCCCCGCCGCCGGCGACCCAGGAATCGGAACTCACCCGAATACAGACTGTGGTCCCAGACAGATCTGCACCACTGCGTCTGCAAGCCCGAGGCCTTCCAAAACCCACGCCCACAAGCTCCTGTAAACTGGTCTCGGAAACGCGACCTACTCGAGACAGCGGAAATCCGGGGTTGCGTCCCTACGAAAACCAGCAAACAGAGGCCGGAGCCCGACCTGCACTCCGCAGGAGACTGCATTTATAGCCTCCAAGGCAAGAGATGTCTCCCCTCAGGGTCAAACCGAAACTAGTCACGATGGACTCCTTCACAACAATCAGATCTCAAAGACAATCAACACAACAAGATCAAGAGTCCCCCGAAAATCCGCCTCAACAGGAAGAGGACCTTAAACACACGCAGGTCCTCCAAGCAATAGCTGCCCTTCGCACATCACTCGAGGGACGACTGGAAGAGGTGAAGTCAGATATACAACTCATGCGCCAGGATGCCCGCAACCTAACGGAACGAGTCACGGTGGCTGAGACCACCCTGCATGAAAATGTTGAAGTCACCCGAGATCTAAAGAAGACGGTTAGAGAGTTGGAACAAAAGGTGACAAGATTGGAGGCCCGCTCTGAGGATGCTGAAGGTCGTGCGCGCCGTAACAACATCCGTATACTGGGGGTTCCCGAGGATCTAGAAGGCCCGGACCCGACGACCTTCATTGAGACGCTCCTGCAACAAGAGATAGGAGCGGGAAACCTCTCCCAGGGGTTCTCTGTTGAAAGGGCCCACAGGTCTCTCCAGAGGCGTCCCCCGCCCGGATCCCATCCCTGGCCAATCATAGCTAAGATCTTAAACTTCAGAGATCGCGAAACCATACTTCGGTTCTCCAGAGAGGGCGGAGAGATAAATAGAAAAGACTCAACAATAGTTATATACCCGGACTACACCCCGGCAGTGCAACAGGCTAGGAACTCCTACATTCCAATAAAAGCTCGGCTGAGAAAGCTCAACTTGAAATACATGCTACTATATCCGTCACGTCTCAAGATTTTATATAACGGAAAAGCGACGTTCCTGGAGACCCCGGCCGCCGCCAACCTGTGGCTCGAGCATAATAACCTGGCGGACGACAAGGAAAAATCACTGCACCCAGATCAGAGATGACCGTTCACCCCCCGGCGGAAGCAGGCAAAGGATAGTCCCCCCAAAATGAAAGTACAGGCAATAAAACGAACGGAAAACGAACTGCAGACAATTGTATCAACACGATAGTCCCGCTGTAAAGTACGCAACATCGGACGAGAGCTTGGAAAAACACACGAGTGGCAGACAAGCAACCCACCCCACCAAGAAAGGTGTAAGCACTTTGCTCACACACAACCTGATCCGGAAGGCCAGGAGTGGCCTGGAAGGCTCAGGAACCCCTGAGCGCTGCAAGTTAAAAGCAACTGCTAGGGACAGTTTGAAAAGTTTTGTTTAGTTTTTCCCCATTTAACATGATGGGAGTTCCACAAGTTCAAAAATCTCCAACCAGCGAAAAGATTGAAGCCGGGACAAGGAGCCAGGCGGAGAGGCGGCCGGGACATGGCGAAAAAATGATAAAAGGAGGTCGGCAGGGGCCAGACAACCGTAAGTGTAACTCAACTGCCCTGACATGACGTCTAATGCAAACATAAAGATATTGACCTGGAATGTGAGGGGCCTGGGCTCTTACCTACGCCGAAATAGAATCAAATACTATTTGACCAGAAAGAAAGTGCAGATAGCGCTACTGCAAGAGACACACTGTACGACGGAATCCCTGGCGAGGTTGAGAGAACACTGGGGAGGTCAAGGGGTTGGAACTTCGTACCCCAAATATGCAAGAGGAGTATATACCTGGATTCACCCACAACTCCCTTTCCAAATAATTAAGTCGGAAGCAGACCCAGAGGGAAGGTTCGTAATACTATGGGGCAGACTAGAACAAATGGAGGTTTGCATAGTGAACTCTTACCTCCCTAATACCAACATTCCAACCCACCTAAACTCCATGTACGCCAGGATTGCGCCATACAGGCATGGAATCCTTTTCTGGGGGGGAGACATCAACTGTGTCCACAATGCGAAACTTGACAGGTCCCTCCCGCACCCAAAGGGGCCCTCAGCGGCTACAACTGCCCTCTCCCTATTAACGCATAGGTTACACCTAGCAGACACCTGGAGAGAGTGCCATCCTAGCGCCCGGGGTTACTCATATTTCTCCTCCCCACACGGTCTCCATACGAGACTAGACTATGTCTTCATAAGCAATGAACATTTGTCTCAAATAGTAGAGGCCCAGTATCTGGGCAGAACCATTTCCGACCACTCGCCACTCCTGGTGGATTGGAATCACACGGGCCCTAAGCCTCCCATTCCAATGTGGAGAATGCCGATAGACGCCCTTGATGACCTAGTATTCAGGGAAGATCTACACGAATTTATAGAGAGCTTCATTGAAAGAAACACCGGAAGCGTGGACCAATTAAGCACGGTGTGGGACGCCCTAAAAGTAGTGACAAGGGGGGAAACCATAGCAAGGGCAGGGGGCATTAGGAAACAACTTAAGGGCGAGCTTAATCATTGGGAGCAGCAGATTGAACAACTGGAAAGTGCCCCGGTGGCCACAGAGCGAAGAGAGGCCAACCTCAAAGAACTTAGAAATAACACTGCTTTAGCATGGGATAGGCTCGCCAAATTTGACTATGCCACCAAAACCGACAGGATACATACCGAGGCAGATAAACCTGGTAGAATGTTAGCTTGGCTCTGCTAGAAAGAGCACCCCAGGCACACAATCACGGGGGTACAGACCGACGACGGAGGGATAGCACAGACACAGCAAGCCATAAACGAAACCTTTAAAGGCTTTTATGAACACCTTTACTCTCATAACGATCAGGTTCCCTTAGAACAAATCATGGATACGCTGGAAGAGATAGGACTCCCCAGGATACCCCCGGAACACTCTGAGGCCCTAGATGCAGACATTACACCTGAGGATATCTCTGAGGCAATTAGATCACTAGCCACCCGTAAGACTCCTGGGAGCGACGGCCTGCCCACTGAGTTTTACAAGGCGTACGAGTCCACCCTAACGCCCCTCCTACATGAGGTCTTTCGGGAAGCACATGAAATAGGGATTCTACCCGACAGCATGAGGGAGACCCTCCTGATCCCGATCATTAAGCCTGATAAGCCCCCTGATAGATGCGACTCTTACCGTCCGATAGCAATCCTTAACTGCGACGTGAAAATCCTGACCACAGTGTTAGCAAGCAGATTAGCCAGAATCATAGGGGACGTGGTACATGAAGATCAGTGCGGCTTTGTACCAGCCCGAAATACTACCATGAATTTGCGCAGAGTCCAACACGTTATTGCCCAAACCGAAGATTGCACAGAACAGTACGCCCTGTTGTCCCTTGACGCCATCAAGGCGTTTGACTCGATTTTTTGGGAATAGCTAATAGCAGTTTTGGAAGGGTTTGGCTTCGGCCCGGGGTTCATTAGGTGGATCAAGATATTATACACAAAGCCTAGAGCCAGGGTAAAAACCGGGAAATACATATCGGAGGTCTGGAACATATGCAGGGGAACCAGACAGGGTTGTCCTCTCTCCCCTATGCTTTATGTGCTGGGACTAGAACCCATCGCTATCTACTTCCGAAAACAATTTTTCGATGCTGGAATCCGACTGGGCAACTCGGACCACATTATTTCCCTCTATGCGGATGATGTCTTATTATTTGTCAGGGACCCATACAACAATGTGCCCACGATGTTAGACGTCCTAGACAACTTTGCGAAGTTTTCTGGTATAAAATTCAGCCGGGCAAAATCCTGTCTTTTCCCCCTGGCAGATCTTAAGAGAAAGGTGACTTCGCAACTACCCCTGATGGGAATAAAATGGGAGCACACCTCGTTCAAATACTTAGGGATACACATAATGCACTCCCCGGAACAAATGCATGAACACAACACTAAGGCTGCTCTTCCTGCCTTAAGGAAATCTATGGCCTTCTGGGCGAAACTCCCCCTATCCATGATGGGCAGGGCCTCTATAATTAAAATGATCGTCCTCCCTAGATTCTTGTATGGGTTCCAAAACGTACACTTCTATATCAAAGCCCCCTTTTTTCGCCTAATGGAAAGGATGCTGAGAGACTTCCTGTGGGGGAGGGGAAGACGTAAGATAGCACTTACTACTTTGCCATTACCGTACACCCAGGGGGGAATCCAACTCCCGAACTTTGAAAAATACCATCTAGCAGCACAGCTTGGCTTTATCACCAAGTGGCTGGCTGACGATGCCACATCGGAGACGCCATTCCTGCAGCCACTGATCTCCCCGTTGTATATGAAAGAACTTCCCTGGGCCCCCACCCACCTGATAGTAAATGCACCCATGTTGGTCACCCTTGGCCGCAGAGTCTGGAGTAGGACTGAATCTCTTGCCCATGCCAAACATCAATACTCCCCGAACATACCGCTGATCTCGGACCTATGCAAATCCCCCGAGGACTTACAGCACCTCAGACACTGGGAACAAAAAGGGATATACACATGGGGGGACCTGTACACAGAGGGGGAGTTCAAAGAACTCAAAACTCTCCAAGAAGAAAATGATATCCACACAGGCCAGTTTCTGTGGTACCAAAAGTTAAGATTCACGGCAAGAACCAACTGGCCGACATGGCCAGAGGAACCAAATTCAAACCCCCTGATCACACTACTATACGAATTGGGTGAGGGAGGTAGACCGGTGTCTCAGATCTATAGCCACCTAAGCGACACCCCCAATCCACGCAGCGCTGGTCTAAAATCCAGCTGGGAAGCAGACATAGGCCGAGAATTAACAGATGGCGAATGGGAGAGGGCCCTGACATATCCTAAAACAGTGTCCAGGAACCATAGATTTAGACAAATACAACTGAACCTCTTGCACCGGACATACTTAACCCCATCCAGGCTGGCCAAACTTCACAAGTCTCAAAATTCCAAATGCACATGGTGCGAAATGGACAATGCAGATCTGCTTCACGCATTCTGGCAATGTGCCAAGACACAGTCTCTGTGGTTCTTCATACAACAAACTAGTGAGAAACTGGGGCTGACCAGATACGAATGGTCTCCGGCGATATGCCTATTGGGCACATATCCCAGACCAGCAAAGCTAAAGCACCTCGCCAAATTAATGGATATCATGTGCATCCTGGCTAAGAGGACAATCGCGATGTCCTGGAAGAAACCATCGGGGCCTCAACAGAAAATCTGGCACAAAGAACTGAAACGCTGGGTGCTAGCAGAAACAAAAGCCTGGGAGGAAAGTGTGGCCAGATCCGCAGAAGCCTCGAGCATGACCTTGGATGCCTGGAAAGGACTCACAGACCCCTTGTTCTACCCCTCTGATGATAAGCCCCCATGAGCCGGCACGAACCCACTATAAGAAGATCCATAGACTAAACTGGAGCCCCGGAAGCAGTCCACTCAGGACTGCTCGTAGCCCCGACCGGAAGATCCCCCCTCCTCCGAAGGGATTAGCCCCCCTTTACACCCCCATTTGGCACCGGCTTCTCAGGAAACGAAATTGGAGATAGTTAAAGTTCTAATGTTAAGTTGTTATTATTTTTGTTTTGTGATGCAATGCAATTCATCCTCTAATGGCAGCTGAGGTAACTGCCCTGTGGTTGTACTACATAACAAATGCCAATAAACAAATTTTAAAATAAAAATAGGGGGTCTCATTTTCCCCCTTCAAACGGCTTGCCCGATCGATGGCTAATTTCTTTTTTATCGGCACCAGGCTTAAAACTCAGTTTAAGATGGTAGCTCCGGGCTATGTTTGACTCCATCCAGAGTTGAATCTGTCATCCTGCATTTCCTCAGCAAATCAAGCTACCCATCTCAAGTCTCATGAGCTGAGGACGGCACAAAGTCCCTGTGGGTTTAGGACAGTCGAAGAAACCCCTGGAATGCACGCTAAGCCCCCTTTCGGCTTCACTTTCCTAATCCTGCCCTAGCTTGCGATTCGTTTTTCGTTTCACTTCTGGTCCTCATCTCCCACCTTGCCTCATGGTCTCCCCTCCTCTGCGCATCTGACAGTTTGCCTGCCCTTCCACTGCCTGTCTGCAGACTTTCCAAGGAGAAAAGTCAAAGTACCAAAGTGGGCCGTGCAACTGGTCAAGTTTCTCTTTCGAGGACCAGCAGGAAGGTAGCGTGGCCGAGCGGTGTAAGGCGCTGGATTAAGGCTCCAGTCTCTTTGGAGGCGTGGATTCAAACCCCACCGCTGTCACTTTTCTTTGCCTTGTATTTTAAAGAAGAACGTAACGTTGACCTTTCCTTCATTAGTGCTATCTCTGTCGCAATGAACAAGCGGATGGTATGCCACACCCTGCAGGGAAAAGGTTTAGCTTCTGACGTCTTGCTTTTCTGGACATCCAGTCTCAAGTTTCCCATCCGGAACGGCGCTCCCATCTGCTTTGTAAAGGCTTGCTGCAAGAGCCTTCGAAGCCCAGGAGCTCTTGCGTAGAGCTGTGACGCGTCCTGGGAACAACTCACGTTGCAGCGGAATGAGCCCTACTCCCAGGGCGTGCTGGTAGCAAATTTCCCACAGCCCACAGGGAGCAAACGATCCCAGATGTGACGTATCACCAGGAGAGGCTGAGATGAGAGTAAGGGTTCACGCATGTGCCAGGACCAAGGTTAATGATGGGATTAGAGCTAGGGTTAGATGTAGAGAAAGAGTGAGAGTTATAGTTAGGGATGAGGCTAACAGGTGATCATTACTCGTCATGTAACATGAGATAAGGGTCAGAAGAGGAATTGATTCAGGGTTACGATTTGGACTTCGCAGACAACAGGAGCACTGAATGGTGCTGAGGGGGACTGAATAATGTGGACCGGCCACCTAACTTAAGCAGTTGTGCACACCTATTGTACGATGACTAGCGTCGCCGGTGCTTTTTTCTTAAAGAGTCAGTTCTTGGCACCCATTCCCTACTTGACTCAACCTAATCTTCACGAATATTTGTCAAGAACTAAAAAAATCCAGAAAAGGTTTAACCTCCCTGTCTCCCGGGTGACAGGCGGGATACTGCCCACTATACTAACGAGGAACTGCCGTGAGGGCACCTGACATGAACGGCTGCTGATGCCTGCACAGCATCCAGCGACCAACTAGATGGCCTAGGGGGTCTCATTTTCCCCCTTCAAACGGCTTGCCCGATCGATGGCTAATTTCTTTCTTTTTATCGGCACCAGGCTTAAAACTCAGTTTAAGGTGGTAGCTCCGGGCTATGTTTGACTCCATCCAGAGTTGAATCTGTCATCCTGCATTTCCTCAGCAAATCAAGCTACCCATCTCAAGTCTGGACGGCACAAAGTCCCTGTGGGTTTAGGACAGTCAAAGAAACCCCTGGAATGCACGCTAAGCCCCCTTTCGGCTTCACTTTCCGAATCCTGCCCTAGCTTGCGATACGTTTTTCGTTTCACTTCTTGTCCTCATCTCCCACCTTGCCTCATGGTCTCCCCTCCTCTGCGCATCTGACAGTTTGCCATCCCTTCCACTGCCTGTCTGCAGACTTTCCAAGGAGAAAAGGCAAAGCACCAAAGTGGGCCGTGCAACTGGTCAAGTTCCTCTTTCGAGGACCAGCTGGAAGGTAGCGTGGCCGAGCGGTCTAAGGCGCTGGATTAAGGCTCCAGTCTCTTCGGAGGCGTGGGTTCAGATCCCACCGCTGCCACTTTTCTTTGCCTTGCATTTTAAAGAAGAACCTAACGTTGACCTCTTCCTTCATTAGTGCCATCTCTGTCGCAATGATCAGGCGGATGGTATGCCACACCCTGCAGGGAAAAGGTTTAGCTTCTGACGTCTTGCTTTTCTGGACATCCAGTCTCAAGTTTCCCATCCGGAACGGCGCTCCCTGCTGCTTTTTAAAGGCTTGCTGCAAGAGCCTTCGAAGCCCAGGAGCTCTTGCGTAGAGCTGTGACGCGTCCTGGGAAGAACTCACGTTGCAGAGGAATGAGACCCACTCCCAGGGCGTGCTGGCAGCAAATTTCCCACAGCCCACAGGGAGCAAACAATCCCAGATGTGACGTATCACCAGGAGAGGCTGAGATGAGAGTAAGGGTTCACGCATGTGCCCGGACCAAGGTTAATGATGGGATTAGAGCTAGGGTTAGATGTAGAGAAAGAGTGAGAGTTATAGTTAGGGATGAGGCTAACAGGTGATCATTACTCGTCATGTAACATGAGATAAGGGTCAGAAGAGGAATTGATTCAGGGTTACGATTTGGACTTCGCAGACAACAGGAGCACTGAATGGTGCTGAGGGGGACTGAATAATGTGGACCGGCCACCTAACTTAAGCAGTTGTGCACACCTATTGTACGATGACTAGCGTCGCCGGTGCTTTTTTCTTAAAGAGTCAGTTCTTGGCACCCATTCCCTACTTGACTCAACCTAATCTTCACAAATATTTGTCAAGAACTAAAAAAATCCAGAAAAGGTTTAACCTCCCTGTCTCCCGGGTGACAGGCGGGATACTGCCCACTATACTAACGAGGAACTGCCGTGAGGGCACCTGACATGAACGGCTGCTGATGCCTGCACAGCATCCAGCGACCAACTAGATGGCCTAGGGGGTCTCATTTTCCCCCTTCAAACGGCTTGCCCGATCGATGGCTAATTTCTTTCTTTTTATCGGCACCAGGCTTAAAACTCAGTTTAAGGTGGTAGCTCCGGGCTATGTTTGACTCCATCCAGAGTTGAATCTGTCATCCTGCATTTCCTCAGCAAATCAGGCTACCCATCTCAAGTCTCATGAGCTGAGGACGGCACAAAGTCCCTGTGGGTTTAGGACAGTCAAAGAAACCCCTGGAATGCACGCTAAGCCCCCTTTCGGCTTCACTTTCCGAATCCTGCCCTAGCTTGCGATACGTTTTTCGTTTCACTTCTTGTCCTCATCTCCCACCTTGCCTCATGGTCTCCCCTCCTCTGCGCATCTGACAGTTTGCCATCCCTTCCACTGCCTGTCTGCAGACTTTCCAAGGAGAAAAGGCAAAGCACCAAAGTGGGCCGTGCAACTGGTCAAGTTCCTCTTTCGAGGACCAGCTGGAAGGTAGCGTGGCCGAGCGGTCTAAGGCGCTGGATTAAGGCTCCAGTCTCTTCGGAGGCGTGGGTTCAAATCCCACCGCTGCCACTTTTCTTTGCCTTGCATTTTAAAGAAGAACCTAACGTTGACCTCTTCCTTCATTAGTGCCATCTCTGTCGCAATGATCAGGCGGATGGTATGCCACACCCTGCAGGGAAAAGGTTTAGCTTCTGACGTCTTGCTTTTCTGGACATCCAGTCTCAAGTTTCCCATCCGGAACGGCGCTCCCTGCTGCTTTTTAAAGGCTTGCTGCAAGAGCCTTCGAAGCCCAGAAGCTCTTGCGTAGAGCTGTGACGCGTCCTGGGAAGAACTCACGTTGCAGCGGAATGAGCCCCACTCCCAGGGCGTGCTGGCAGCAAATTTCCCACAGCCCACAGGGAGCAAACAATCCCAGATGTGACGTATCACCAGGAGAGGCTGAGATGAGAGTAAGGGTTCACGCATGTGCCCGGACCAAGGTTAATGATGGGATTAGAGCTAGGGTTAGATGTAGAGAAAGAGTGAGAGTTATAGTTAGGGATGAGGCTAACAGGTGATCATTACTCGTCATGTAACATGAGACAAGGGTCAGAAGAGGAATTGATTCAGGGTTACGATTTGGACTTCGCAGACAACAGGAGCACTGAATGGTGCTGAGGGGGACTGAATAATGTGGACCGGCCGCCTAACTTAAGCAGTTGTGCACACATATTGTACGATGACTAGTGTCGCCGGTGCTTTTTTCTTAAAGAGTCAGTTCTTGGCACCCATTCCCTACTTGACTCAACCTAATCTTCACGAATATTTGTCAAGAACTAAAAAAATCCAGAAAAGGTTTAACCTCCTGGTCTCCGGGGTGACAGGCGGGGATACTGACCACTATACTAACGAGGAACTGCTGTGAGGGCACCTGACATGAACGGCTGCTGATGCCTGCACAGCATCCAGCGACCAACTAGATAGCCTAGGGGGTCTCATTTTCCCCCTTCAAACGGCTTGCCCGATCGATGGCTCATTTCTTTCTTTTTATCGGCACTAGGCTTAAAACTCAGTTTAAGGTGGTAGCTCCGGGCTATGTTTGACTCCATCCAGAGTTGAATCTGTCATCCTGCATTTCCTCAGCAAATCAAGCTACCCATCTCAAGTCTCATGAGCTGAGGACGGCACAAAGTCCCTCTGGGTTTAGGACAGTCAAAGAAACCCCTGGAATGCACGCTAAGCCCCCTTTCGGCTTCACTTTCCGAATCCTGCCCAAGCTTGCAATTCGTTTTTCGTTTCACTTCTTGTCCTCATCTCCCACCTTGCCTCATGGTCTCCCCTCCTCTGCGCATCTGACAGTTTGCCTGCCCTTCCACTGCCTGTCTGCAGACTTTCCAAGGAGAAAAGGCAAAGCACCAAAGTGGGCCGTGCAACTGGTCAAGTTCCTCTTTCGAGGACCAGCAGGAAGGTAGCGTGGCCAAGCGGTCTAAGGCGCTGGATTAAAGCTCCAGTCTCTTCGGAGGCGTGGGTTAAAATCCCACCGCTGTCACTTGTCTTTGCCTTGCATTTTAAAGAAGAACGTTTTCCTTCATTAGTGCCATCTCTGTCGCAATGATCAAGCTGATGGTATGCCACACCCTGCAGGGAAAAGGTTTAGCTTCTGACGTCTTGCTTTTCTGGACATCCAGTCTCAAGTTTCCCATCCGGAACGGCGCTCCCTGCTGCTTTTTAAAGGCTTGCTGCAAGAGCCTTCGAAGCCCAGGAGCTCTTGCGTAGAGCTGTGACGCGTCCTGGGAAGAACTCACGTTGCAGCGGAATGAGCCCCACTCCCAGGGCGTGCTGGCAGCAAATTTCCCACAGCCCACAGGGAGCAAACGATCCCAGATGTGACGTATCACCAGGAGAGGCTGAGATGAGAGTAAGGGTTTACGCATGTGCCCGGACCAAGGTTAATGATGGGATTAGAGCTAGGGTTAGATGTAGAGAAAGAGTGAGAGTTATAGTTAGGGATGAGGCTAACAGGTGATCATTACTCGTCATGTAACATGAGACAAGGGTCAGAAGAGGAATTGATTCAGGGTTACGATTTCGACTTCGCAGACAACAGGAGCACTGAATGGTGCTGAGGGGGACTGAATAATGTGGACCGGCCGCCTAACTTAAGCAGTTGTGCACACATATTGTACGATGACTAGTGTCGCCGGTGCTTTTTTCTTAAAGAGTCAGTTCTTGGCACCCATTCCCTACTTGACTCAACCTTATCTTCACGAATATTTGTCAAGAACTAAAAAAATCCAGAAAAGGTTTAACCTCCCGGTCTCCGGGGTGACAGGCGGGGATACTGACCACTATACTAACGAGGAACTGCCGTGAGGGCACCATACATGAACGGCTGCTGATGCCTGCACAGCATCCAGCGACCAACTAGATGGCCTAGGGGGTCTCATTTTCCCCCTTCAAACGGCTTGCCCGATCGATGGCTCATTTCTTTCTTTTTATCGGCACCAGGCTTAAAACTCAGTTTAAGGTGGTAGCTCCGGGCTATGTTTGACTCCATCCAGAGTTGAATCTGTCATCCTGCATTTCCTCAGCAAATCAAGCTACCCATCTCAAGTCTCATGAGCTGAGGACGGCACAAAGTCCCTGTGGGTTTAGGACAGTCAAAGAAACCCCTGGAATGCACGCTAAGCCCCTTTCGGCTTCACTTTCCGAATCCTGCCCAAGCTTGCGATTCGTTTTTCGTTTCACTTCTTGTCCTCATCTCCCACCTTGCCTCGTGGTCTCCCCTCCTCTGCGCATCTGACAGTTTGCCTGCCCTTCCACTGCCTGTCTGCAGACTTTCCAAGGAGAAAAGGCAAAGCACCAAAGTGGGCCGTGCAACTGGTCAAGTTCCTCTTTCGAGGACCAGCAGGAAGGTAGCGTGGCCAAGCGGTCTAAGGCGCTGGATTAAGGCTCCAGTCTCTTCGGAGGCGTGGGTTCAAATCCCACCGCTGTCACTTTTCTTTGCCTTGCATTTTAAAGAAGAACGTAACGTTGACCTTTCCTTCATTAGTGCCATCTCTGTCGCAATGAACAAGCGGATGGTATGCCACACCCTGCAGGGAAAAGGTTTAGCTTCTGACGTCTTGCTTTTCTGGACATCCAGTCTCAAGTTTCTCATCCGGAACGGCGCTCCCTGCTGCTTTTTAAAGGCTTGCTGCAAGAGCCTTCGAAGCCCAGGAGCTCTTGCGCAGAGCTGTGACGCGTCCTGGGAAGACCTCCCGTTGCAGCGGAATGAGCCCCACTCCCAGGGCGTGCTGGAAGCAAATTTCCCACAGCCGACAGGGAGCAAACGATCCCAGATGTGAGGTATCACCAGGAGAGGCTGAGATGAGAGTAAGGGTTCACGCATGTGCCCGGACCAAGGTTAATGGTGGGATTAGAGCTAGGGTTAGATGTAGAGAGCAAGACGTCAGAAGCGAAACCTTTTTCCTGCAGGGTGTGGCATACCATCCGCTTGCTCATTGCGACAGAGGTGGCACTAATGAAGGAAGAGGTCAACGTTACGTTCTTCTTTAAAATGCAAGGCCAGGAAAAGTTGCAGCGGTGGGATTTGAACCCACGCCTCCGAAGAGACTGGAGCCTTAATCCAGCGCCTTAGACCGCTCGGCCACGCTACCTTCCTGCTAGCCGCCGAAAGCGGAACTTGACCCGTTGCCCGGCCCGCTTTAGTGCTTTGCCTTTTCTCCTTGGAAAGTCTGGAGACAGGCAGTGGAAGGGCAGGCAAACTGTCAGGTGCGCAGAGGAGGGGAGACCATGAGGCAAGGTGGGAGATGGGGGCAAGAAGTGAGAAAAAAATGAATCGCAAGCTAGGGCAGGTTTCGGAAAGTGAAGCCGAAAAGGGGCTTAGCATGCAGCCCAGGGGTTTCTTTGACTGTCCTAAGCCCACAGGGACTTTGCCGTCCTCAGCTCATGAGACTTGAGATGGGTAGCTTGATTTGCTGAGGAAAGGCGGGATGACAGATTCAACTCTGGAGTCAAACATAGCCCGGAACTATCACCTTAAACTGAGTTTTAAGCCTGGTGCCGATAAAAAGAAAGAAATTAGCCTTAGATCGGGCAAGCCGTTTGACGGGGGAAAATGAGACCCCCTAGGCCATCTAGGTGGTCGCTGGATGCTGTGCAGACATCAGCAGCTGTTCATTTCATGCCCTCACGTCTCCTCGTTAGTATAGTGGTCAGTATTCCCGCCTGTCACGCGGGAGACCGGAGTTAAACCTTTTCTGGATTTTTTTTAGTTCTTGACAAATATTCTTGAAGATTAGGTTGAGTCAAGTAGGGAATGGGTGCCAGGAACTGACTCTTTAAGAAAAAAGCACCGGCAACGCTAGTCATCGTACAATATTTGTACACAATTGCTTACATTAGGCGGCCGGTCCGCTTTATTGAGTCCCCCTCAGCACCATTTAGTGCTCCTGTTGTCTGCGAAGTCCAAATTGTAACCCTGAATCAGTTCCTCTTCTGACCCTTTGTATCATGTTACATGACGAGTAATGATCACCTGTTAGCTTTATCCCTAATTATAACTCTCACTCTTTCCCTGCATCTAACCCTAGCTCTAATCCCATCATTAACCTTGGTCCGGGCACACGCGTGAACCCTTACTCTCATCTCAGCCTCTCCTGGTGATACATCACACCTGGGATCGTTTGCTCCCTGTGGGCTGTGGGAAATTTGCTACCAGCACGCCCTGGAAGTGGGGCTCATTCCGCTGCAACGGGAGGTCTTCCCAGGACGCGTCACAGCTCAACGCAAGAGCTCCTGGGTTTCGAAGGCTCTTGCAGCAAGCCTTCACAAAGCAGCAGGGAGCGCCGTTCCAGATGGGAAACTTGAGACTGGATGTCCAGAAAAGCAAGACGTCAGAAGCGAAACCTTTTTCCTGCAGGGTGTGGCATACCATCCGCTTGCTCATTGCGACAGAGGTGGCACTAATGAAGGAAGAGGTCAACGTTACGTTCTTCTTTAAAATGCAAGGCCAGGAAAAGTTGCAGCGGTGGGATTTGAACCCACGCCTCCGAAGAGACTGGAGCCTTAATCCAGCGCCTTAGACCGCTCGGCCACGCTACCTTCCTGCTAGCCGCCGAAAGCGGAACTTGACCCGTTGCCCGGCCCGCTTTAGTGCTTTGCCTTTTCTCCTTGGAAAGTCTGGAGACAGGCAGTGGAAGGGCAGGCAAACTGTCAGGTGCGCAGAGGAGGGGAGACCATGAGGCAAGGTGGGAGATGGGGGCAAGAAGTGAGAAAAAAACGAATCGCAAGCTAGGGCAGGTTTCGGAAAGTGAAGCCGAAAAGGGGCTTAGCATGCAGCCCAGGGGTTTCTTTGACTGTCCTAAGCCCACAGGGACTTTGCCGTCCTCAGCTCATGAGACTTGAGATGGGTAGCTTGATTTGCTGAGGAAAGGCGGGATGACAGATTCAACTCTGGAGTCAAACATAGCCCGGAACTATCACCTTAAACTGAGTTTTAAGCCTGGTGCCGATAAAAAGAAAGAAATTAGCCTTAGATCGGGCAAGCCGTTTGACGGGGGAAAATGAGACCCCCTAGGCCATCTAGGTGGTCGCTGGATGCTGTGCAGACATCAGCAGCTGTTCATTTCATGCCCTCACGTCTCCTCGTTAGTATAGTGGTCAGTATTCCCGCCTGTCACGCGGGAGACCGGAGTTAAACCTTTTCTGGATTTTTTTTAGTTCTTGACAAATATTCTTGAAGATTAGGTTGAGTCAAGTAGGGAATGGGTGCCAGGAACTGACTCTTTAAGAAAAAAGCACCGGCAACGCTAGTCATCGTACAATATTTGTGCACAATTGCTTACATTAGGCGGCCGGTCCGCTTTATTGAGTCCCCCTCAGCACCATTTAGTGCTCCTGTTGTCTGCGAAGTCCAAATTGTAACCCTGAATCAGTTCCTCTTCTGACCCTTTGTATCATGTTACATGACGAGTAATGATCACCTGTTAGCTTTATCCCTAATTATAACTCTCACTCTTTCCCTGCATCTAACCCTAGCTCTAATCCCATCATTAACCTTGGTCCGGGCACACGAGTGAACCCTTACTCTCATCTCAGCCTCTCCTGGTGAGACATCACACCTGGGATCGTTTGCTCCCTGTGGGCTGTGGGAAATTTGCTACCAGCACGCCCTGGAAGTGGGGCTCATTCCGCTGCAACGGGAGGTCTTCCCAGGACGCGTCACAGCTCAACGCAAGAGCTCCTGGGTTTCGAAGGCTCTTGCAGCAAGCCTTCACAAAGCAGCAGGGAGCGCCGTTCCAGATGGGAAACTTGAGACTGGATGTCCAGAAAAGCAAGACGTCAGAAGCGAAACCTTTTTCCTGCAGGGTGTGGCATACCATCCGCTTGCTCATTGCGACAGAGGTGGCACTAATGAAGGAAGAGGTCAACGTTACGTTCTTCTTTAAAATGCAAGGCCAGGAAAAGTGGCAGCGGTGGGATTTGAACCCACGCCTCCGAAGAGACTGGAGCCTTAATCCAGGGCCTTAGACCGCTCGGCCACGCTACCTTCCTGCTAGCCGCCGAAAGCGGAACTTGACCCGTTGCCCGGCCCGCTTTAGTGCTTTGCCTTTTCTCCTTGGAAAGTCTGGAGACAGGCAGTGGAAGGGCAGGCAAACTGTCAGGTGCGCAGAGGAGGGGAGACCATGAGGCAAGGTGGGAGATGGGGGCAAGAAGTGAGAAAAAAACGAATCGCAAGCTAGGGCAGGTTTCGGAAAGTGAAGCCGAAAAGGGGCTTAGCATGCAGCCCAGGGGTTTCTTTGACTGTCCTAAGCCCACAGGGACTTTGCCGTCCTCAGCTCATGAGACTTGAGATGGGTAGCTTGATTTGCTGAGGAAATGCGGGATGACAGATTCAACTCTGGAGTCAAACATAGCCCGGAACTATCACCTTAAACTGAGTTTTAAGCCTGGTGCCGATAAAAAGAAAGAAATTAGCCTTAGATCGGGCAAGCCGTTTGACGGGGGAAAATGAGACCCCCTAGGCCATCTAGGTGGTCGCTGGATGCTGTGCAGACATCAGCAGCTGTTCATTTCATACCCTCACGTCTCCTCGTTAGTATAGTGGTCAGTATCCCCGGGTTCAATTCCCTGACGGGCAGGTTAAACCTTTTCTGGATTTTTTTTAGTTCTTGACAAATATTCTTGAAGATTAGGTTGAGTCAAGTAGGGAATGGGTGCCAGGAACTGACTCTTTAAGAAAAAAGCACCGGCAACGCTAGTCATCGTACAATATTTGTGCACAATTGCTTACATTAGGCGGCCGGTCCGCTTTATTGAGTCCCCCTCAGCACCATTTAGTGCTCCTGTTGTCTGCGAAGTCCAAATTGTAACCCTGAATCAGTTCCTCTTCTGACCCTTTGTATCATGTTATATGACGAGTAATGATCACCTGTTAGCTTTATCCCTAATTATAACTCTCACTCTTTCCCTGCATCTAACCCTAGCTCTAATCCCATCATTAACCTTGGTCCGGGCACACGCGTGAACCCTTACTCTCATCTCAGCCTCTCCTGGTGATACATCACACCTGGGATCGTTTGCTCCCTGTGGGCTGTGGGAAATTTGCTACCAGCACGCCCTGGAAGTGGGGCTCATTCCGCTGCAACGGGAGGTCTTCCCAGGACGCGTCACAGCTCAACGCAAGAGCTCCTGGGTTTCGAAGGCTCTTGCAGCAAGCCTTCACAAAGCAGCAGGGAGCGCCGTTCCAGATGGGAAACTTGAGACTGGATGTCCAGAAAAGCAAGACGTCAGAAGCGAAACCTTTTTCCTGCAGGGTGTGGCATACCATCCGCTTGCTCATTGCGACAGAGGTGGCACTAATGAAGGAAGAGGTCAACGGTACGTTCTTCTTTAAAATGCAAGGCCAGGAAAAGTGGCAGCGGTGGGATTTGAACCCACGCCTCCGAAGAGACTGGAGCCTTAATCCAGCGCCTTAGACCGCTCGGCCACGCTACCTTCCTGCTAGCCGCCGAAAGCGGAACTTGACCCGTTGCCCGGCCCGCTTTAGTGCTTTGCCTTTTCTCCTTGGAAAGTCTGGAGACAGGCAGTGGAAGGGCAGGCAAACTGTCAGGTGCGCAGAGGAGGGGAGACCATGAGGCAAGGTGGGAGATGGGGGCAAGAAGTGAGAAAAAAACGAATCGCAAGCTGGGGCAGGTTTCGGAAAGTGAAGCCGAAAAGGGGCTTAGCATGCAGCCCAGGGGTTTCTTTGACTGTCCTAAGCCCACAGGGACTTTGCCGTCCTCAGCTCATGAGACTTGAGATGGGTAGCTTGATTTGCTGAGGAAATGCGGGATGACAGATTCAACTCTGGAGTCAAAGATAGCCCGGAACTATCACCTTAAACTGAGTTTTAAGCCTGGTGCCGATAAAAAGAAAGAAATTAGCCTTAGATCGGGCAAGCCGTTTGACGGGGGAAAATGAGACCCCCTAGGCCATCTAGGTGGTCGCTGGATGCTGTGCAGACATCAGCAGCTGTTCATTTCATGCCCTCACGTCTCCTCGTTAGTATAGTGGTCAGTATCCCCGCCTGTCACGCGGGAGACCGGGCCGACGGGGAGGTTAAACCTTTTCTGGATTTTTTTTAGTTCTTGACAAATATTCTTGAAGATTAGGTTGAGTCAAGTAGGGAATGGGTGCCAGGAACTGACTCTTTAAGAAAAAAGCACCGGCAACGCTAGTCATCGTACAATATTTGTGCACAATTGCTTACATTAGGCGGCCGGTCCGCTTTATTGAGTCCCCCTCAGCACCATTTAGTGCTCCTGTTGTCTGCGAAGTCCAAATTGTAACCCTGAATCAGTTCCTCTTCTGACCCTTTGTCAGGGCTTTAAGTGGGCCGGGGCCTGCCGGAGCTGGGCCCCGGCAGGCTCCGAAATTTCGTTTTGAGGCGGGGCCCTGCCGGGGCCCACTAATCTCCCCCGGCAGCCCCGGCCACTACACGAAAAGGCATTTTTTTCTACAGCCTGAAGCTCTCGCTCGTGTGCGAGAGCTTCAGGCTTCAGAAAAAAAATGCCTTTCAGCTATAATGGTGGCGCCGCACCTGCGAGGCATCCCTTTAATCAAGGGATGCAAGTGGGCCGGCGCCACCATTATGGAGAAACGTGAGGCCGCTGGAAGCAAAGGCCTTGCTTTCCGAATACTGAAGCTCCCGCGGATTCGCGGGAGTTTCAGTCTTTAGGAAAAAGGCCTCTGCTTCCAGTGGCCTCACCCTGTCAGCCTTAATGGTGACGCTGCCCCTCCCCAGCTGGCGAGGGGCAGCAACACCATTAAGGCTGAATAGGCGAGGCGCTGTCCCCTGCCAGGCAAGCCTATTCAAAATAAATGCCGAGATCAGCACCCTCTCCCCCATAGGGGAGAGGGTGCTAATCTCTACAAAAGGCTGCCTGGCAGGGGTGCCAGTAGCCCATTGAGCCGGGGCTCGTCAAGGGGGCGTGGCCTAACGGCACATCAAGACCCCGATGTTAGGCCACGCCCCCTCGATGGGCCCCGGCTCGATTTGTAGTGCCACTTAAGGCACTGCCCTTTGTATCATGTTACATGACGAGTAATGATCACCTGTTAGCTTTATCCCTAATTATAACTCTCACTCTTTCCCTGCATCTAACCCTAGCTCTAATCCCATCATTAACCTTGGTCCGGGCACACGCGTGAACCCTTACTCTCATCTCAGCCTCTTCTGGTGATACATCACACCTGGGATCGTTTGCTCCCTGTGGGCTGTGGGAAATTTGCTACCAGCACGCCCTGGAAGTGGGGCTCATTCCGCTGCAATGGGAGGTCTTCCCAGGACGCGTCACAGCTCAACGCAAGAGCTCCTGGGTTTCGAAGGCTCTTGCAGCAAGCCTTCACAAAGCAGCAGGGAGCGCCGTTCCAGATGGGAAACTTGAGACTGGATGTCCAGAAAAGCAAGACGTCAGAAGCGAAACCTTTTTCCTGCAGGGTGTGGCATACCATCCGCTTGCTCTTTGCGACAGAGGTGGCACTAATGAAGGAAGAGGTCAACGTTACGTTCTTCTTTAAAATGCAAGGCCAGGAAAAGTGGCAGCGGTGGGATTTGAACCCACGCCTCCGAAGAGACTGGAGCCTTAATCCAGCGCCTTAGACCGCTCGGCCACGCTACCTTCCTGCTAGCCGCCGAAAGCGGAACTTGACCCGTTGCCCGGCCCGCTTTAGTGCTTTGCCTTTTCTCCTTGGAAAGTCTGGAGACAGGCAGTGGAAGGGCAGGCAAACTGTCAGGTGCGCAGAGGAGGGGAGACCATGAGGCAAGGTGGGAGATGGGGGCAAGAAGTGAGAAAAAAACGAATCGCAAGCTAGGGCAGGTTTCGGAAAGTGAAGCCGAAAAGGGGCTTAGCATGCAGCCCAGGGGTTTCTTTGACTGTCCTAAGCCCACAGGGACTTTGCCGTCCTCAGCTCATGAGACTTGAGATGGGTAGCTTGATTTGCTGAGGAAATGCGGGATGACAGATTCAACTCTGGAGTCAAACATAGCCCGGAACTATCACCTTAAACTGAGTTTTAAGCCTGGTGCCGATAAAAAGAAAGAAATTAGCCTTAGATCGGGCAAGCCGTTTGACGGGGGAAAATGAGACCCCCTAGGCCATCTAGGTGGTCGCTGGATGCTGTGTAGACATCAGCAGCTGTTCATTTCATGCCCTCACGTCTCCTCGTTAGTATAGTGGTCAGTATCCCCGCCTGTCACGCGGGAGACCGACGGGGAGGTTAAACCTTTTCTGGATTTTTTTTAGTTCTTGACAAATATTCTTGAAGATTAGGTTGAGTCAAGTAGGGAATGGGTGCCAGGAACTGACTCTTTAAGAAAAAAGCACCGGCAACGCTAGTCATCGTACAATATTTGTGCACAATTGCTTACATTAGGCGGCCGGTCCGCTTTATTGAGTCCCCCTCAGCACCATTTAGTGCTCCTGTTGTCTGCGAAGTCCAAATTGTAACCCTGAATCAGTTCCTCTTCTGACCCTTTGTATCATGTTACATGACGAGTAATGATCACCTGTTAGCTTTATCCCTAATTATAACTCTCACTCTTTCCCTGCATCTAACCCTAGCTCTAATCCCATCATTAACCTTGGTCCGGGCACACGCGTGAACCCTTACTCTCATCTCAGCCTCTCCTGGTGATACATCACACCTGGGATCGTTTGCTCCCTGTGGGCTGTGGGAAATTTGCTACCAGCACGCCCTGGAAGTGGGGCTCATTCCGCTGCAACGGGAGGTCTTCCCAGGACGCGTCACAGCTCAACGCAAGAGCTCCTGGGTTTCGAAGGCTCTTGCAGCAAGCCTTCACAAAGCAGCAGGGAGCGCCGTTCCAGATGGGAAACTTGAGACTGGATGTCCAGAAAAGCAAGACGTCAGAAGCGAAACCTTTTTCCTGCAGGGTGTGGCATACCATCCGCTTGCTCATTGCGACAGAGGTGGCACTAATGAAGGAAGAGGTCAACGTTACGTTCTTCTTTAAAATGCAAGGCCAGGAAAAGTGGCAGCGGTGGGATTTGAACCCACGCCTCCGAAGAGACTGGAGCCTTAATCAACGCCTTAGACCGCTTGGCCACGCTACCTTCCTGCTAGCCGCCGAAAGCGGAACTTGACCCGTTGCCCGGCCCGCTTTAGTGCTTTGCCTTTTCTCCTTGGAAAGTCTGGAGACAGGCAGTGGAAGGGCAGGCAAACTGTCAGGTGCGCAGAGGAGGGGAGACCATGAGGCAAGGTGGGAGATGGGGGCAAGAAGTGAGAAAAAAACGAATCGCAAGCTGGGGCAGGTTTCGGAAAGTGAAGCCGAAAAGGGGCTTAGCATGCAGCCCAGGGGTTTCTTTGACTGTCCTAAGCCCACAGGGACTTTGCCGTCCTCAGCTCATGAGACTTGAGATGGGTAGCTTGATTTGCTGAGGAAATGCGGGATGACAGATTCAACTCTGGAGTCAAACATAGCCCGGAACTATCACCTTAAACTGAGTTTTAAGCCTGGTGCCGATAAAAAGAAAGAAATTAGCCTTAGATCGGGCAAGCCGTTTGACGGGGGAAAATGAGACCCCCTAGGCCATCTAGGTGGTCGCTGGATGCTGTGTAGACATCAGCAGCTGTTCATTTCATGCCCTCACGTCTCCTCGTTAGTATAGTGGTCAGTATCCCCGCCTGTCACGCGGGAGACCGACGGGGAGGTTAAACCTTTTCTGGATTTTTTTTAGTTCTTGACAAATATTCTTGAAGATTAGGTTGAGTCAAGTAGGGAATGGGTGCCAGGAACTGACTCTTTAAGAAAAAAGCACCGGCAACGCTAGTCATCGTACAATATTTGTGCACAATTGCTTACATTAGGCGGCCGGTCCGCTTTATTGAGTCCCCCTCAGCACCATTTAGTGCTCCTGTTGTCTGCGAAGTCCAAATTGTAACCCTGAATCAGTTCCTCTTCTGACCCTTTGTATCATGTTACATGACGAGTAATGATCACCTGTTAGCTTTATCCCTAATTATAACTCTCACTCTTTCCCTGCATCTAACCCTAGCTCTAATCCCATCATTAACCTTGGTCCAGGCACACGCGTGAACCCTTACTCTCATCTCAGCCTCTTCTGGTGATACATCACACCTGGGATCGTTTGCTCCCTGTGGGCTGTGGGAAATTTGCTACCAGCACGCCCTGGAAGTGGGGCTCATTCCGCTGCAACGGGAGGTCTTCCCAGGACGCGTCACAGCTCAACGCAAGAGCTCCTGGGTTTCGAAGGCTCTTGCAGCAAGCCTTCACAAAGCAGCAGGGAGCGCCGTTCCAGATGGGAAACTTGAGACTGGATGTCCAGAAAAGCAAGACGTCAGAAGCGAAACCTTTTTCCTGCAGGGTGTGGCATACCATCCGCTTGCTCTTTGCGACAGAGGTGGCACTAATGAAGGAAGAGGTCAACGTTACGTTCTTCTTTAAAATGCAAGGCCAGGAAAAGTGGCAGCGGTGGGATTTGAACCCACGCCTCCGAAGAGACTGGAGCCTTAATCCAGCGCCTTAGACCGCTCGGCCACGCTACCTTCCTGCTAGCCGCCGAAAGCGGAACTTGACCCGTTGCCCGGCCCGCTTTAGTGCTTTGCCTTTTCTCCTTGGAAAGTCTGGAGACAGGCAGTGGAAGGGCAGGCAAACTGTCAGGTGCGCAGAGGAGGGGAGACCATGAGGCAAGGTGGGAGATGGGGGCAAGAAGTGAGAAAAAAACGAATCGCAAGCTAGGGCAGGTTTCGGAAAGTGAAGCCGAAAAGGGGCTTAGCATGCAGCCCAGGGGTTTCTTTGACTGTCCTAAGCCCACAGGGACTTTGCCGTCCTCAGCTCATGAGACTTGAGATGGGTAGCTTGATTTGCTGAGGAAAGGCGGGATGACAGATTCAACTCTGGAGTCAAACATAGCCCGGAACTATCACCTTAAACTGAGTTTTAAGCCTGGTGCCGATAAAAAGAAAGAAATTAGCCTTAGATCGGGCAAGCCGTTTGACGGGGGAAAATGAGACCCCCTAGGCCATCTAGGTGGTCGCTGGATGCTGTGCAGACATCAGCAGCTGTTCATTTCATGCCCTCACGTCTCCTCGTTAGTATAGTGGTCAGTATCCCCGCCTGTCACGGAATTCCCCGACGGGGAGGTTAAACCTTTTCTGGATTTTTTTTAGTTCTTGACAAATATTCTTGAAGATTAGGTTGAGTCAAGTAGGGAATGGGTGCCAGGAACTGACTCTTTAAGAAAAAAGCACCGGCAACGCTAGTCATCGTACAATATTTGTGCACAATTGCTTACATTAGGCGGCCGGTCCGCTTTATTGAGTCCCCCTCAGCACCATTTAGTGCTCCTGTTGTCTGCGAAGTCCAAATTGTAACCCTGAATCAGTTCCTCTTCTGACCCTTTGTATCATGTTACATGACGAGTAATGATCACCTGTTAGCTTTATCCCTAATTATAACTCTCACTCTTTCCCTGCATCTAACCCTAGCTCTAATCCCATCATTAACCTTGGTCCGGGCACACGCGTGAACCCTTACTCTCATCTCAGCCTCTCCTGGTGATACATCACACCTGGGATCGTTTGCTCCCTGTGGGCTGTGGGAAATTTGCTACCAGCACGCCCTGGAAGTGGGGCTCATTCCGCTGCAACGGGAGGTCTTCCCAGGACGCGTCACAGCTCAACGCAAGAGCTCCTGGGTTTCGAAGGCTCTTGCAGCAAGCCTTCACAAAGCAGCAGGGAGCGCCGTTCCAGATGGGAAACTTGAGACTGGATGTCCAGAAAAGCAAGACGTCAGAAGCGAAACCTTTTTCCTGCAGGGTGTGGCATACCATCCGCTTGCTCATTGCGACAGAGGTGGCACTAATGAAGGAAGAGGTCAACGTTACGTTCTTCTTTAAAATGCAAGGCCAGGAAAAGTGGCAGCGGTGGGATTTGAACCCACGCCTCCGAAGAGACTGGAGCCTTAATCCAGCGCCTTAGACCGCTTGGCCACGCTACCTTCCTGCTAGCCGTCAAAAGCGGAACTTGACCCGTTGCCCGGCCCGCTTTAGTGCTTTGCCTTTTCTCCTTGGAAAGTCTGGAGACAGGCAGTGGAAGGGCAGGCAAACTGTCAGGTGCGCAGAGGAGGGGAGACCATGAGGCAAGGTGGGAGATGGGGGCAAGAAGTGAGAAAAAAACGAATCGCAAGCTGGGGCAGGTTTCGGAAAGTGAAGCCGAAAAGGGGCTTAGCATGCAGCCCAGGGGTTTCTTTGACTGTCCTAAGCCCACAGGGACTTTGCCGTCCTCAGCTCATGAGACTTGAGATGGGTAGCTTGATTTGCTGAGGAAATGCGGGATGACAGATTCAACTCTGGAGTCAAACATAGCCCGGAACTATCACCTTAAACTGAGTTTTAAGCCTGGTGCCGATAAAAAGAAAGAAATTAGCCTTAGATCGGGCAAGCCGTTTGACGGGGGAAAATGAGACCCCCTAGGCCATCTAGGTGGTCGCTGGATGCTGTGTAGACATCAGCAGCTGTTCATTTCATGCCCTCACGTCTCCTCGTTAGTATAGTGGTCAGTATCCCCGCCTGTCACGCGGGAGACCGACGGGGAGGTTAAACCTTTTCTGGATTTTTTTTAGTTCTTGACAAATATTCTTGAAGATTAGGTTGAGTCAAGTAGGGAATGGGTGCCAGGAACTGACTCTTTAAGAAAAAAGCACCGGCAACGCTAGTCATCGTACAATATTTGTGCACAATTGCTTACATTAGGCGGCCGGTCCGCTTTATTGAGTCCCCCTCAGCACCATTTAGTGCTCCTGTTGTCTGCGAAGTCCAAATTGTAACCCTGAATCAGTTCCTCTTCTGACCCTTTGTATCATGTTACATGACGAGTAATGATCACCTGTTAGCTTTATCCCTAATTATAACTCTCACTCTTTCCCTGCATCTAACCCTAGCTCTAATCCCATCATTAACCTTGGTCCGGGCACACGCGTGAACCCTTACTCTCATCTCAGCCTCTTCTGGTGATACATCACACCTGGGATCGTTTGCTCCCTGTGGGCTGTGGGAAATTTGCTACCAGCACGCCCTGGAAGTGGGGCTCATTCCGCTGCAACGGGAGGTCTTCCCAGGACGCGTCACAGCTCAACGCAAGAGCTCCTGGGTTTCGAAGGCTCTTGCAGCAAGCCTTCACAAAGCAGCAGGGAGCGCCGTTCCAGATGGGAAACTTGAGACTGGATGTCCAGAAAAGCAAGACGTCAGAAGCGAAACCTTTTTCCTGCAGGGTGTGGCATACCATCCGCTTGCTCTTTGCGACAGAGGTGGCACTAATGAAGGAAGAGGTCAACGTTACGTTCTTCTTTAAAATGCAAGGCCAGGAAAAGTGGCAGCGGTGGGATTTGAACCCACGCCTCCGAAGAGACTGGAGCCTTAATCCAGCGCCTTAGACCGCTCGGCCACGCTACCTTCCTGCTAGCCGCCGAAAGCGGAACTTGACCCGTTGCCCAGCCCGCTTTAGTGCTTTGCCTTTTCTCCTTGGAAAGTCTGGAGACAGGCAGTGGAAGGGCAGGCAAACTGTCAGGTGCGCAGAGGAGGGGAGACCATGAGGCAAGGTGGGAGATGGGGGCAAGAAGTGAGAAAAAAACGAATCGCAAGCTAGGGCAGGTTTCGGAAAGTGAAGCCGAAAAGGGGCTTAGCATGCAGCCCAGGGGTTTCTTTGACTGTCCTAAGCCCACAGGGACTTTGCCGTCCTCAGCTCATGAGACTTGAGATGGGTAGCTTGATTTGCTGAGGAAAGGCGGGATGACAGATTCAACTCTGGAGTCAAACATAGCCCGGAACTATCACCTTAAACTGAGTTTTAAGCCTGGTGCCGATAAAAAGAAAGAAATTAGCCTTAGATCGGGCAAGCCGTTTGACGGGGGAAAATGAGACCCCCTAGGCCATCTAGGTGGTCGCTGGATGCTGTGCAGACATCAGCAGCTGTTCATTTCATGCCCTCACGTCTCCTCGTTAGTATAGTGGTCAGTATCCCCGCCTGTCACGGAATTCCCCGACGGGGAGGTTAAACCTTTTCTGGATTTTTTTTAGTTCTTGACAAATATTCTTGAAGATTAGGTTGAGTCAAGTAGGGAATGTGTGCCAGGAACTGACTCTTTAAGAAAAAAGCACCGGCAACGCTAGTCATCGTACAATATTTGTGCACAATTGCTTACATTAGGCGGCCGGTCCGCTTTATTGAGTCCCCCTCAGCACCATTTAGTGCTCCTGTTGTCTGCGAAGTCCAAATTGTAACCCTGAATCAGTTCCTCTTCTGACCCTTTGTATCATGTTACATGACGAGTAATGATCACCTGTTAGCTTTATCCCTAATTATAACTCTCACTCTTTCCCTGCATCTAACCCTAGCTCTAATCCCATCATTAACCTTGGTCCGGGCACACGCGTGAACCCTTACTCTCATCTCAGCCTCTCCTGGTGATACATCACACCTGGGATCGTTTGCTCCCTGTGGGCTGTGGGAAATTTGCTACCAGCACGCCCTGGAAGTGGGGCTCATTCCGCTGCAACGGGAGGTCTTCCCAGGACGCGTCACAGCTCAACGCAAGAGCTCCTCGGTTTCGAAGGCTCTTGCAGCAAGCCTTCACAAAGCAGCAGGGAGCGCCGTTCCAGATGGGAAACTTGAGACTGGATGTCCAGAAAAGCAAGACGTCAGAAGCGAAACCTTTTTCCTGCAGGGTGTGGCATACCATCCGCTTGCTCATTGCGACAGAGGTGGCACTAATGAAGGAAGAGGTCAACGTTACGTTCTTCTTTAAAATGCAAGGCCAGGAAAAGTGGCAGCGGTGGGATTTGAACCCACGCCTCCGAAGAGACTGGAGCCTTAATCCAGCGCCTTAGACCGCTCGGCCACGCTACCTTCCTGCTAGCCGCCGAAAGCGGAACTTGACCCGTTGCCCGGCCCGCTTTAGTGCTTTGCCTTTTCTCCTTGGAAAGTCTGGAGACAGGCAGTGGAAGGGCAGGCAAACTGTCAGGTGCGCAGAGGAGGGGAGACCATGAGGCAAGGTGGGAGATGGGGGCAAGAAGTGAGAAAAAAACGAATCGCAAGCTGGGGCAGGTTTCGGAAAGTGAAGCCGAAAAGGGGCTTAGCATGCAGCCCAGGGGTTTCTTTGACTGTCCTAAGCCCACAGGGACTTTGCCGTCCTCAGCTCATGAGACTTGAGATGGGTAGCTTGATTTGCTGAGGAAAGGCGGGATGACAGATTCAACTCTGGAGTCAAACATAGCCCGGAACTATCACCTTAAACTGAGTTTTAAGCCTGGTGCCGATAAAAAGAAAGAAATTAGCCTTAGATCGGGTAAGCCGTTTGACGGGGGAAAATGAGACCCCCTAGGCCATCTAGGTGGTCGCTGGATGCTGTGCAGACATCAGCAGCTGTTCATTTCATGCCCTCCCTTCTCCTCGTTAGTATAGTGGTCAGTATCCCTGCCTGTCACGCGGGAGACCGGGGAGGTTAAACCTTTTCTGGATTTTTTTTAGTTCTTGACAAATATTCTTGAAGATTAGGTTGAGTCAAGTAGGGAATGGGTGCCAGGAACTGACTCTTTAAGAAAAAAGCACCGGCAACGCTAGTCATCGTACAATATTTGTGCACAATTGCTTACATTAGGCGGCCGGTCCGCTTTATTGAGTCCCCCTCAGCACCATTTAGTGCTCCTGTTGTCTGCGAAGTCCAAATTGTAACCCTGAATCAGTTCCTCTTCTGACCCTTTGTATCATGTTACATGACGAGTAATGATCACCTGTTAGCTTTATCCCTAATTATAACTCTCACTCTTTCCCTGCATCTAACCCTAGCTCTAATCCCATCATTAACCTTGGTCCGGGCACACGCGTGAACCCTTACTCTCATCTCAGCCTCTCCTGGTGATACATCACACCTGGGATCGTTTGCTCCCTGTGGGCTGTGGGAAATTTGCTACCAGCATGCCCTGGAAGTGGGGCTCATTCCGCTGCAACGGGAGGTCTTCCCAGGACGCGTCACAGCTCAACGCAAGAGCTCCTGGGTTTCGAAGGCTCTTGCAGCAAGCCTTCACAAAGCAGCAGGGAGCGCCGTTCCAGATGGGAAACTTGAGACTGGATGTCCAGAAAAGCAAGACGTCAGAAGCGAAACCTTTTTCCTGCAGGGTGTGGCATACCATCCGCTTGCTCATTGCGACAGAGGTGGCACTAATGAAGGAAGAGGTCAACGGTACGTTCTTCTTTAAAATGCAAGGCCAGGAAAAGTGGCAGCGGTGGGATTTGAACCCACGCCTCCGAAGAGACTGGAGCCTTAATCCAGCGCCTTAGACCGCTCGGCCACGCTACCTTCCTGCTAGCCTCCGAAAGCGGAACTTGACCCGTTGCCCGGCCCGCTTTAGTGCTTTGCCTTTTCTCCTTGGAAAGTCTGGAGACAGGCAGTGGAAGGGCAGGCAAACTGTCAGGTGCGCAGAGGAGGGGAGACCATGAGGCAAGGTGGGAGATGGGGGCAAGAAGTGAGAAAAAAACGAATCGCAAGCTAGGGCAGGTTTCGGAAAGTGAAGCCGAAAAGGGGCTTAGCATGCAGCCCAGGGGTTTCTTTGACTGTCCTAAGCCCACAGGGACTTTGCCGTCCTCAGCTCATGAGACTTGAGATGGGTAGCTTGATTTGCTGAGGAAATGCGGGATGACAGATTCAACTCTGGAGTCAAACATAGCCCGGAACTATCACCTTAAACTGAGTTTTAAGCCTGGTGCCGATAAAAAGAAAGAAATTAGCCTTAGATCGGGCAAGCCGTTTGACGGGGGAAAATGAGACCCCCTAGGCCATCTAGGTGGTCGCTGGATGCTGTGCAGACATCAGCAGCTGTTCATTTCATACCCTCACGTCTCCTCGTTAGTATAGTGGTCAGTATCCCCGGGTTCAATTCCCCGACGGGCAGGTTAAACCTTTTCTGGATTTTTTTTAGTTCTTTACAAATATTCTTGAAGATTAGGTTGAGTCAAGTAGGGAATGGGTGCCAGGAACTGACTCTTTAAGAAAAAAGCACCGGCAACGCTAGTCATCGTACAATATTTGTGCACAATTGCTTACATTAGGCGGCCGGTCCGCTTTATTGAGTCCCCCTCAGCACCATTTAGCGCTCCTGTTGTCTGCGAAGTCCAAATTGTAACCCTGAATCAGTTCCTCTTCTGACCCTTTGTATCATGTTACATGACGAGTAATGATCACCTGTTAGCTTTATCCCTAATTATAACTCTCACTCTTTCCCTGCATCTAACCCTAGCTCTAATCCCATCATTAACCTTGGTCCGGGCACACGCGTGAACCCTTACTCTCATCTCAGCCTCTCCTGGTGATACATCACACCTGGGATCGTTTGCTCCCTGTGGGCTGTGGGAAATTTGCTACCAGCACGCCCTGGAAGTGGGGCTCATTCCGCTGCAACGGGAGGTCTTCCCAGGACGCGTCACAGCTCAACGCAAGAGCTCCTGGGTTTCGAAGGCTCTTGCAGCAAGCCTTCACAAAGCAGCAGGGAGCGCCGTTCCAGATGGGAAACTTGAGACTGGATGTCCAGAAAAGCAAGACGTCAGAAGCGAAACCTTTTTCCTGCAGGGTGTGGCATACCATCCGCTTGCTCATTGCGACAGAGGTGGCACTAATGAAGGAAGAGGTCAACGGTACGTTCTTCTTTAAAATGCAAGGCCAGGAAAAGTGGCAGCGGTGGGATTTGAACCCACGCCTCCGAAGAGACTGGAGCCTTAATCCAGCGCCTTAGACCGCTCGGCCACGCTACCTTCCTGCTAGCCGCCGAAAGCGGAACTTGACCCGTTGCCCGGCCCGCTTTAGTGCTTTGCCTTTTCTCCTTGGAAAGTCTGGAGACAGGCAGTGGAAGGGCAGGCAAACTGTCAGGTGCGCAGAGGAGGGGAGACCATGAGGCAAGGTGGGAGATGGGGGCAAGAAGTGAGAAAAAAACGAATCGCAAGCTGGGGCAGGTTTCGGAAAGTGAAGCCGAAAAGGGGCTTAGCATGCAGCCCAGGGGTTTCTTTGACTGTCCTAAGCCCACAGGGACTTTGCCGTCCTCAGCTCATGAGACTTGAGATGGGTAGCTTGATTTGCTGAGGAAAGGCGGGATGACAGGTTCAACTCTGGAGTCAAACATAGCCCGGAACGATCACCTTAAACTGAGTTTTAAGCCTGGTGCCGATAAAAAGAAAGAAATTAGCCTTAGATCGGGCAAGCCGTTTGACGGGGGAAAATGAGACCCCCTAGGCCATCTAGGTGGTCGCTGGATGCTGTGCAGACATCAGCAGCTGTTCATTTCGTACCCTCACGTCTCCTCGTTAGTATAGTGGTCAGTATCCCCGCCTGTCACGCGGGAGACCGGGGTTCCGACGGGGAGGTTAAACCTTTTCTGGATTTTTTTTAGTTCTTGACAAATATTCTTGAAGATTAGGTTGAGTCAAGTAGGGAATGGGTGCCAGGAACTGACTCTTTCAGAAAAAAGCACCGGCAACGCTAGTCATCGTACAATATTTGTGCACAATTGCTTACATTAGGCGGCCGGTCCGCTTTATTGAGTCCCCCTCAGCACCATTTAGTGCTCCTGTTGTCTGCGAAGTCCAAATTGTAACCCTGAATCAGTTCCTCTTCTGACCCTTTGTATCATGTTACATGACGAGTAATGATCACCTGTTAGCTTTATCCCTAATTATAACTCTCACTCTTTCCCTGCATCTAACCCTAGCTCTAATCCCATCATTAACCTTGGTCCGGGCACACGCGTGAACCCTTACTCTCATCTCAGCCTCTCCTGGTGATACATCACACCTAGGATCGTTTGCTCCCTGTGGGCTGTGGGAAATTTGCTACCAGCACGCCCTGGAAGTGGGGCTCATTCCGCTGCAACGGGAGGTCTTCCCAGGACGCGTCACAGCTCAACGCAAGAGCTCCTGGGTTTCGAAGGCTCTTGCAGCAAGCCTTCACAAAGCAGCAGGGAGCGCCGTTCCAGATGGGAAACTTGAGACTGGATGTCCAGAAAAGCAAGACGTCAGAAGCGAAACCTTTTTCCTGCAGGGTGTGGCATACCATCCGCTTGCTCATTGCGACAGAGGTGGCACTAATGAAGGAAGAGGTCAACGTTACGTTCTTCTTTAAAATGCAAGGCCAGGAAAAGTGGCAGCGGTGGGATTTGAACCCACGCCTCCGAAGAGACTGGAGCCTTAATCCAGCGCCTTAGACCGCTCGGCCACGCTACCTTCCTACTAGCCGCCGAAAGCGGAACTTGACCCATTGCCCGGCCCGCTTTAGTGCTTTGCCTTTTCTCCTTGGAAAGTCTGGAGACAGGCAGTGGAAGGGCAGGCAAACTGTCAGGTGCGCAGAGGAGGGGAGACCATGAGGCAAGGTGGGAGATGGGGGCAAGAAGTGAGAAAAAAACGAATCGCAAGCTGGGGCAGGTTTCGGAAAGTGAAGCCGAAAAGGGGCTTAGCATGCAGCCCAGGGGTTTCTTTGACTGTCCTAAGCCCACAGGGACTTTGCCGTCCTCAGCTCATGAGACTTGAGATGGGTAGCTTGATTTGCTGAGGAAAGGCGGGATGACAGGTTCAACTCTGGAGTCAAACATAGCCCGGAACGATCACCTTAAACTGAGTTTTAAGCCTGGTGCCGATAAAAAGAAAGAAATTAGCCTTAGATCGGGCAAGCCGTTTGACGGGGGAAAATGAGACCCCCTAGGCCATCTAGGTGGTCGCTGGATGCTGTGCAGACATCAGCAGCTGTTCATTTCATGCCCTCACGTCTCCTCGTTAGTATAGTGGTCAGTATCCCCGGGTTCAATTCCCCGACGGGCAGGTTAAACCTTTTCTGGATTTTTTTTAGTTCTTGACAAATATTCTTGAAGATTAGGTTGAGTCAAGTAGGGAATGGGTGCCAGGAACTGACTCTTTAAGAAAAAAGCACCGGCAACGCTAGTCATCGTACAATATTTGTGCACAATTGCTTACATTAGGCGGCCGGTCCGCTTTATTGAGTCCCCCTCAGCACCATTTAGTGCTCCTGTTGTCTGCGAAGTCCAAATTGTAACCCTGAATCAGTTCCTCTTCTGACCCTTTGTATCATGTTACATGACGAGTAATGATCACCTGTTAGCTTTATCCCTAATTATAACTCTCACTCTTTCCCTGCATCTAACCCTAGCTCTAATCCCATCATTAACCTTGGTCCGGGCACACGCGTGAACCCTTACTCTCATCTCAGCCTCTCCTGGTGATACATCACACCTGGGATCGTTTGCTCCCTGTGGGCTGTGGGAAATTTGCTACCAGCACGCCCTGGAAGTGGGGCTCATTCCGCTGCAACGGGAGGTCTTCCCAGGACGCGTCACAGCTCAACGCAAGAGCTCCTGGGTTTCGAAGGCTCTTGCAGCAAGCCTTCACAAAGCAGCAGGGAGCGCCGTTCCAGATGGGAAACTTGAGACTGGATGTCCAGAAAAGCAAGACGTCAGAAGCGAAACCTTTTTCCTGCAGGGTGTGGCATACCATCCGCTTGCTCATTGCGACAGAGGTGGCACTAATGAAGGAAGAGGTCAACGGTACGTTCTTCTTTAAAATGCAAGGCCAGGAAAAGTGGCAGCGGTGGGATTTGAACCCACGCCTCCGAAGAGACTGGAGCCTTAATCCAGCGCCTTAGACCGCTCGGCCACACTACCTTCCTGCTAGCC
Organism: Ambystoma mexicanum; assembly: GCF_040938575.1. Taxonomy (NCBI): domain Eukaryota; kingdom Metazoa; phylum Chordata; class Amphibia; order Caudata; family Ambystomatidae; genus Ambystoma; species Ambystoma mexicanum. The sequence continues at coordinate 689,736 of NW_027182509.1, read as the reverse complement.
GCCGAAAGCGGAACTTGACCCGTTGCCCGGCCCGCTTTAGTGCTTTGCCTTTTCTCCTTGGAAAGTCTGGAGACAGGCAGTGGAAGGGCGGGCAAACTGTCAGGTGCGCAGAGGAGGGGAGACCATGAGGCAAGGTGGGAGATGGGGGCAAGAAGTGAGAAAAAAACGAATCGCAAGCTGGGGCAGGTTTCGGAAAGTGAAGCCGAAAAGGGGCTTAGCATGCAGCCCAGGGGTTTCTTTCACTGTCCTAAGCCCACAGGGACTTTGCCGTCCTCAGCTCATGAGACTTGAGATGGGTAGCTTGATTTGCTGAGGAAATGCGGGATGACAGATTCAACTCTGGAGTCAAACATAGCCCGGAACTATCACCTTAAACTGAGTTTTAAGCCTGGTGCCGATAAAAAGAAAGAAATTAGCCTTAGATCGGGCAAGCCGTTTGACGGGGGAAAATGAGACCCCCTAGGCCATCTAGGTGGTCGCTGGATGCTGTGCAGACATCAGCAGCTGTTCATTTCATGCCCTCACGTCTCCTCGTTAGTATAGTGGTCAGTAACCCGCCTGTCACGCGGGAGACCGGGCCGACGGGGAGGTTAAACCTTTTCTGGATTTTTTTTAGTTCTTGACAAATATTCTTGAAGATTAGGTTGAGTCAAGTAGGGAATGGGTGCCAGGAACTGACTCTTTAAGAAAAAAGCACCGGCAACGCTAGTCATCGTACAATATTTGTGCACAATTGCTTACATTAGGCGGCCGGTCCGCTTTATTGAGTCCCCCTCAGCACCATTTAGTGCTCCTGTTGTCTGCGAAGTCCAAATTGTAACCCTGAATCAGTTCCTCTTCTGACCCTTTGTATCATGTTACATGACGAGTAATGATCACCTGTTAGCTTTATCCCTAATTATAACTCTCACTCTTTCCGTGCATCTAACCCTAGCTCTAATCCCATCATTAACCTTGGTCCGGGCACACGCGTGAACCCTTACTCTCATCTCAGCCTCTCCTGGTGATACATCACACCTGGGATCGTTTGCTCCCTGTGGGCTGTGGGAAATTTGCTACCAGCACGCCCTGGAAGTGGGGCTCATTCCGCTGCAACAGGAGGTCTTCCCAGGACGCGTCACAGCTCAACGCAAGAGCTCCTGGGTTTCGAAGGCTCTTGCAGCAAGCCTTCACAAAGCAGCAGGGAGCGCCGTTCCAGATGGGAAACTTGAGACTGGATGTCCAAAAAAGCAAGACGTCAGAAGCGAAACCTTTTTCCTGCAGGGTGTGGCATACCATCCGCTTGCTCATTGCGACAGAGGTGGCACTAATGAAGGAAGAGGTCAACGTTACGTTCTTCTTTAAAATGCAAGGCCAGGAAAAGTGGCAGCGGTGGGATTTGAACCCAGGCCTCCGAAGAGACTGGAGCCTTAATCCAGCGCCTTAGACCGCTCGGCCACGCTACCTTCCTGCTAGCTGCCGAAAGCGGAACTTGACCCGTTGCCCGGCCCGCTTTAGTGCTTTGCCTTTTCTCCTTGGAAAGTCTGGAGACAGGCAGTGGAAGGGCAGGCAAACTGTCAGGTGCGCAGAGGAGGGGAGACCATGAGGCAAGGTGGGAGATGGGGGCAAGAAGTGAGAAAAAAACGAATCGCAAGCTGGGGCAGGTTTCGGAAAGTGAAGCCGAAAAAGGGGCTTAGCATGCAGCCCAGGGGTTTCTTTGACTGTCCTAAGCCCACAGGGACTTTGCCGTCCTCAGCTCATGAGACTTGAGATGGGTAGCTTGATTTGCTGAGGAAATGCGGGATGACAGATTCAACTCTGGAGTCAAACATAGCCCGGAACTATCACCTTAAACTGAGTTTTAAGCCTGGTGCCGATAAAAAGAAAGAAATTAGCCTTAGATCGGGCAAGCCGTTTGACGGGGGAAAATGAGACCCCCTAGGCCATCTAGGTGGTCGCTGGATGCTGTGTAGACATCAGCAGCTGTTCATTTCATGCCCTCACGTCTCCTCGTTAGTATAGTGGTCAGTATCCCCGCCTGTCACGCGGGAGACCGACGGGGAGGTTAAACCTTTTCTGGATTTTTTTTAGTTCTTGACAAATATTCTTGAAGATTAGGTTGAGTCAAGTAGGGAATGGGTGCCAGGAACTGACTCTTTAAGAAAAAAGCACCGGCAACGCTAGTCATCGTACAATATTTGTGCACAATTGCTTACATTAGGCGGCCGGTCCGCTTTATTGAGTCCCCCTCAGCACCATTTAGTGCTCCTGTTGTCTGCGAAGTCCAAATTGTAACCCTGAATCAGTTCCTCTTCTGACCCTTTGTATCATGTTACATGACGAGTAATGATCACCTGTTAGCTTTATCCCTAATTATAACTCTCACTCTTTCCCTGCATCTAACCCTAGCTCTAAACCCATCATTAACCTTGGTCCGGGCACACGCGTGAACCCTTACTCTCATCTCAGCCTCTTCTGGTGATACATCACACCTGGGATCGTTTGCTCCCTGTGGGCTGTGGGAAATTTGCTACCAGCACGCCCTGGAAGTGGGGCTCATTCCGCTGCAACGGGAGGTCTTCCCAGGACGCGTCACAGCTCAACGCAAGAGCTCCTGGGTTTCGAAGGCTCTTGCAGCAAGCCTTCACAAAGCAGCAGGGAGCGCCGTTCCAGATGGGAAACTTGAGACTGGATGTCCAGAAAAGCAAGACGTCAGAAGCGAAACCTTTTTCCTGCAGGGTGTGGCATACCATCCGCTTGCTCTTTGCGACAGAGGTGGCACTAATGAAGGAAGAGGTCAACGTTACGTTCTTCTTTAAAATGCAAGGCCAGGAAAAGTGGCAGCGGTGGGATTTGAACCCACGCCTCCGAAGAGACTGGAGCCTTAATCCAGCGCCTTAGACCGCTCGGCCACGCTACCTTCCTGCTAGCCGCCGAAAGCGGAACTTGACCCGTTTCCCAGCCCGCTTTAGTGCTTTGCCTTTTCTCCTTGGAAAGTCTGGAGACAGGCAGTGGAAGGGCAGGCAAACTGTCAGGTGCGCAGAGGAGGGGAGACCATGAGGCAAGGTGGGAGATGGGGGCAAGAAGTGAGAAAAAAACGAATCGCAAGCTAGGGCAGGTTTCGGAAAGTGAAGCCGAAAAGGGGCTTAGCATGCAGCCCAGGGGTTTCTTTGACTGTCCTAAGCCCACAGGGACTTTGCCGTCCTCAGCTCATGAGACTTGAGATGGGTAGCTTGATTTGCTGAGGAAAGGCGGGATGACAGATTCAACTCTGGAGTCAAACATAGCCCGGAACTATCACCTTAAACTGAGTTTTAAGCCTGGTGCCGATAAAAAGAAAGAAATTAGCCTTAGATCGGGCAAGCCGTTTGACGGGGGAAAATGAGACCCCCTAGGCCATCTAGGTGGTCGCTGGATGCTGTGCAGACATCAGCAGCTGTTCATTTCATGCCCTCACGTCTCCTCGTTAGTATAGTGGTCAGTATCCCCGCCTGTCACGGAATTCCCCGACGGGGAGGTTAAACCTTTTCTGGATTTTTTTTAGTTCTTGACAAATATTCTTGAAGATTAGGTTGAGTCAAGTAGGGAATGTGTGCCAGGAACTGACTCTTTAAGAAAAAAGCACCGGCAACGCTAGTCATCGTACAATATTTGTGCACAATTGCTTACATTAGGCGGCCGGTCCGCTTTATTGAGTCCCCCTCAGCACCATTTAGTGCTCCTGTTGTCTGCGAAGTCCAAATTGTAACCCTGAATCAGTTCCTCTTCTGACCCTTTGTATCATGTTACATGACGAGTAATGATCACCTGTTAGCTTTATCCCTAATTATAACTCTCACTCTTTCCCTGCATCTAACCCTAGCTCTAATCCCATCATTAACCTTGGTCCGGGCACACGCGTGAACCCTTACTCTCATCTCAGCCTCTCCTGGTGATACATCACACCTGGGATCGTTTGCTCCCTGTGGGCTGTGGGAAATTTGCTACCAGCACGCCCTGGAAGTGGGGCTCATTCCGCTGCAACGGGAGGTCTTCCCAGGACGCGTCACAGCTCAACGCAAGAGCTCCTCGGTTTCGAAGGCTCTTGCAGCAAGCCTTCACAAAGCAGCAGGGAGCGCCGTTCCAGATGGGAAACTTGAGACTGGATGTCCAGAAAAGCAAGACGTCAGAAGCGAAACCTTTTTCCTGCAGGGTGTGGCATACCATCCGCTTGCTCATTGCGACAGAGGTGGCACTAATGAAGGAAGAGGTCAACGTTACGTTCTTCTTTAAAATGCAAGGCCAGGAAAAGTGGCAGCGGTGGGATTTGAACCCACGCCTCCGAAGAGACTGGAGCCTTAATCCAGCGCCTTAGACCGCTCGGCCACGCTACCTTCCTGCTAGCCGCCGAAAGCGGAACTTGACCCGTTGCCCGGCCCGCTTTAGTGCTTTGCCTTTTCTCCTTGGAAAGTCTGGAGACAGGCAGTGGAAGGGCAGGCAAACTGTCAGGTGCGCAGAGGAGGGGAGACCATGAGGCAAGGTGGGAGATGGGGGCAAGAAGTGAGAAAAAAACGAATCGCAAGCTGGGGCAGGTTTCGGAAAGTGAAGCCGAAAAGGGGCTTAGCATGCAGCCCAGGGGTTTCTTTGACTGTCCTAAGCCCACAGGGACTTTGCCGTCCTCAGCTCATGAGACTTGAGATGGGTAGCTTGATTTGCTGAGGAAAGGCGGGATGACAGATTCAACTCTGGAGTCAAACATAGCCCGGAACTATCACCTTAAACTGAGTTTTAAGCCTGGTGCCGATAAAAAGAAAGAAATTAGCCTTAGATCGGGTAAGCCGTTTGACGGGGGAAAATGAGACCCCCTAGGCCATCTAGGTGGTCGCTGGATGCTGTGCAGACATCAGCAGCTGTTCATTTCATGCCCTCACGTCTCCTCGTTAGTATAGTGGTCAGTATCCCTGCCTGTCACGCGGGAGACCGGGGAGGTTAAACCTTTTCTGGATTTTTTTTAGTTCTTGACAAATATTCTTGAAGATTAGGTTGAGTCAAGTAGGGAATGGGTGCCAGGAACTGACTCTTTAAGAAAAAAGCACCGGCAACGCTAGTCATCGTACAATATTTGTGCACAATTGCTTACATTAGGCGGCCGGTCCGCTTTATTGAGTCCCCCTCAGCACCATTTAGTGCTCCTGTTGTCTGCGAAGTCCAAATTGTAACCCTGAATCAGTTCCTCTTCTGACCCTTTGTATCATGTTACATGACGAGTAATTATCACCTGTTAGCTTTATCCCTAATTATAACTCTCACTCTTTCCCTGCATCTAACCCTAGCTCTAATCCCATCATTAACCTTGGTCCGGGCACACGCGTGAACCCTTACTCTCATCTCAGCCTCTCCTGGTGATACATCACACCTGGGATCGTTTGCTCCCTGTGGGCTGTGGGAAATTTGCTACCAGCATGCCCTGGAAGTGGGGCTCATTCCGCTGCAACGGGAGGTCTTCCCAGGACGCGTCACAGCTCAACGCAAGAGCTCCTGGGTTTCGAAGGCTCTTGCAGCAAGCCTTCACAAAGCAGCAGGGAGCGCCGTTCCAGATGGGAAACTTGAGACTGGATGTCCAGAAAAGCAAGACGTCAGAAGCGAAACCTTTTTCCTGCAGGGTGTGGCATACCATCCGCTTGCTCATTGCGACAGAGGTGGCACTAATGAAGGAAGAGGTCAACGGTACGTTCTTCTTTAAAATGCAAGGCCAGGAAAAGTGGCAGCGGTGGGATTTGAACCCACGCCTCCGAAGAGACTGGAGCCTTAATCCAGCGCCTTAGACCGCTCGGCCACGCTACCTTCCTGCTAGCCTCTGAAAGCGGAACTTGACCCGTTGCCCGGCCCGCTTTAGTGCTTTGCCTTTTCTCCTTGGAAAGTCTGGAGACAGGCAGTGGAAGGGCAGGCAAACTGTCAGGTGCGCAGAGGAGGGGAGACCATGAGGCAAGGTGGGAGATGGGGGCAAGAAGTGAGAAAAAAACGAATCGCAAGCTAGGGCAGGTTTCGGAAAGTGAAGCCGAAAAGGGGCTTAGCATGCAGCCCAGGGGTTTCTTTGACTGTCCTAAGCCCACAGGGACTTTGCCGTCCTCAGCTCATGAGACTTGAGATGGGTAGCTTGATTTGCTGAGGAAATGCGGGATGACAGATTCAACTCTGGAGTCAAACATAGCCCGGAACTATCACCTTAAACTGAGTTTTAAGCCTGGTGCCGATAAAAAGAAAGAAATTAGCCTTAGATCGGGCAAGCCGTTTGACGGGGGAAAATGAGACCCCCTAGGCCATCTAGGTGGTCGCTGGATGCTGTGCAGACATCAGCAGCTGTTCATTTCATACCCTCACGTCTCCTCGTTAGTATAGTGGTCAGTATCCCCGGGTTCAATTCCCCGACGGGCAGGTTAAACCTTTTCTGGATTTTTTTTAGTTCTTTACAAATATTCTTGAAGATTAGGTTGAGTCAAGTAGGGAATGGGTGCCAGGAACTGACTCTTTAAGAAAAAAGCACCGGCAACGCTAGTCATCGTACAATATTTGTGCACAATTGCTTACATTAGGCGGCCGGTCCGCTTTATTGAGTCCCCCTCAGCACCATTTAGCGCTCCTGTTGTCTGCGAAGTCCAAATTGTAACCCTGAATCAGTTCCTCTTCTGACCCTTTGTATCATGTTACATGACGAGTAATGATCACCTGTTAGCTTTATCCCTAATTATAACTCTCACTCTTTCCCTGCATCTAACCCTAGCTCTAATCCCATCATTAACCTTGGTCCGGGCACACGCGTGAACCCTTACTCTCATCTCAGCCTCTCCTGGTGATACATCACACCTGGGATCGTTTGCTCCCTGTGGGCTGTGGGAAATTTGCTACCAGCACGCCCTGGAAGTGGGGCTCATTCCGCTGCAACGGGAGGTCTTCCCAGGACGCGTCACAGCTCAACGCAAGAGCTCCTGGGTTTCGAAGGCTCTTGCAGCAAGCCTTCACAAAGCAGCAGGGAGCGCCGTTCCAGATGGGAAACTTGAGACTGGATGTCCAGAAAAGCAAGACGTCAGAAGCGAAACCTTTTTCCTGCAGGGTGTGGCATACCATCCGCTTGCTCATTGCGACAGAGGTGGCACTAATGAAGGAAGAGGTCAACGGTACGTTCTTCTTTAAAATGCAAGGCCAGGAAAAGTGGCAGCGGTGGGATTTGAACCCACGCCTCCGAAGAGACTGGAGCCTTAATCCAGCGCCTTAGACCGCTCGGCCACGCTACCTTCCTGCTAGCCGCCGAAAGCGGAACTTGACCCGTTGCCCGGCCCGTTTTAGTGCTTTGCCTTTTCTCCTTGGAAAGTCTGGAGACAGGCAGTGGAAGGGCAGGCAAACTGTCAGGTGCGCAGAGGAGGGGAGACCATGAGGCAAGGTGGGAGATGGGGGCAAGAAGTGAGAAAAAAACGAATCGCAAGCTGGGGCAGGTTTCGGAAAGTGAAGCCGAAAAGGGGCTTAGCATGCAGCCCAGGGGTTTCTTTGACTGTCCTAAGCCCACAGGGACTTTGCCGTCCTCAGCTCATGAGACTTGAGATGGGTAGCTTGATTTGCTGAGGAAAGGCGGGATGACAGGTTCAACTCTGGAGTCAAACATAGCCCGGAACGATCACCTTAAACTGAGTTTTAATCCTGGTGCCGATAAAAAGAAAGAAATTAGCCTTAGATCGGGCAAGCCGTTTGACGGGGGAAAATGAGACCCCCTAGGCCATCTAGGTGGTCGCTGGATGCTGTGCAGACATCAGCAGCTGTTCATTTCGTACCCTCACGTCTCCTCGTTAGTATAGTGGTCAGTATCCCCGCCTGTCACGCGGGAGACCGGGGTTCCGACGGGGAGGTTAAACCTTTTCTGGATTTTTTTTAGTTCTTGACAAATATTCTTGAAGATTAGGTTGAGTCAAGTAGGGAATGGGTGCCAGGAACTGACTCTTTCAGAAAAAAGCACCGGCAACGCTAGTCATCGTACAATATTTGTGCACAATTGCTTACATTAGGCGGCCGGTCCGCTTTATTGAGTCCCCCTCAGCACCATTTAGTGCTCCTGTTGTCTGCGAAGTCCAAATTGTAACCCTGAATCAGTTCCTCTTCTGACCCTTTGTATCATGTTACATGACGAGTAATGATCACCTGTTAGCTTTATCCCTAATTATAACTCTCACTCTTTCCCTGCATCTAACCCTAGCTCTAATCCCATCATTAACCTTGGTCCGGGCACACGCGTGAACCCTTACTCTCATCTCAGCCTCTCCTGGTGATACATCACACCTAGGATCGTTTGCTCCCTGTGGGCTGTGGGAAATTTGCTACCAGCACGCCCTGGAAGTGGGGCTCATTCCGCTGCAACGGGAGGTCTTCCCAGGACGCGTCACAGCTCAACGCAAGAGCTCCTGGGTTTCGAAGGCTCTTGCAGCAAGCCTTCACAAAGCAGCAGGGAGCGCCGTTCCAGATGGGAAACTTGAGACTGGATGTCCAGAAAAGCAAGACGTCAGAAGCGAAACCTTTTTCCTGCAGGGTGTGGCATACCATCCGCTTGCTCATTGCGACAGAGGTGGCACTAATGAAGGAAGAGGTCAACGTTACGTTCTTCTTTAAAATGCAAGGCCAGGAAAAGTGGCAGCGGTGGGATTTGAACCCACGCCTCCGAAGAGACTGGAGCCTTAATCCAGCGCCTTAGACCGCTCGGCCACGCTACCTTCCTACTAGCCGCCGAAAGCGGAACTTGACCCATTGCCCGGCCCGCTTTAGTGCTTTGCCTTTTCTCCTTGGAAAGTCTGGAGACAGGCAGTGGAAGGGCAGGCAAACTGTCAGGTGCGCAGAGGAGGGGAGACCATGAGGCAAGGTGGGAGATGGGGGCAAGAAGTGAGAAAAAAACGAATCGCAAGCTGGGGCAGGTTTCGGAAAGTGAAGCCGAAAAGGGGCTTAGCATGCAGCCCAGGGGTTTCTTTGACTGTCCTAAGCCCACAGGGACTTTGCCGTCCTCAGCTCATGAGACTTGAGATGGGTAGCTTGATTTGCTGAGGAAAGGCGGGATGACAGGTTCAACTCTGGAGTCAAACATAGCCCGGAACGATCACCTTAAACTGAGTTTTAAGCCTGGTGCCGATAAAAAGAAAGAAATTAGCCTTAGATCGGGCAAGCCGTTTGACGGGGGAAAATGAGACCCCCTAGGCCATCTAGGTGGTCGCTGGATGCTGTGCAGACATCAGCAGCTGTTCATTTCATGCCCTCACGTCTCCTCGTTAGTATAGTGGTCAGTATCCCCGGGTTCAATTCCCCGACGGGCAGGTTAAACCTTTTCTGGATTTTTTTTAGTTCTTGACAAATATTCTTGAAGATTAGGTTGAGTCAAGTAGGGAATGGGTGCCAGGAACTGACTCTTTAAGAAAAAAGCACCGGCAACGCTAGTCATCGTACAATATTTGTGCACAATTGCTTACATTAGGCGGCCGGTCCGCTTTATTGAGTCCCCCTCAGCACCATTTAGTGCTCCTGTTGTCTGCGAAGTCCAAATTGTAACCCTGAATCAGTTCCTCTTCTGACCCTTTGTATCATGTTACATGACGAGTAATGATCACCTGTTAGCTTTATCCCTAATTATAACTCTCACTCTTTCCCTGCATCTAACCCTAGCTCTAATCCCATCATTAACCTTGGTCCGGGCACACGCGTGAACCCTTACTCTCATCTCAGCCTCTCCTGGTGATACATCACACCTGGGATCGTTTGCTCCCTGTGGGCTGTGGGAAATTTGCTACCAGCACGCCCTGGAAGTGGGGCTCATTCCGCTGCAACGGGAGGTCTTCCCAGGACGCGTCACAGCTCAACGCAAGAGCTCCTGGGTTTCGAAGGCTCTTGCAGCAAGCCTTCACAAAGCAGCAGGGAGCGCCGTTCCAGATGGGAAACTTGAGACTGGATGTCCAGAAAAGCAAGACGTCAGAAGCGAAACCTTTTTCCTGCAGGGTGTGGCATACCATCCGCTTGCTCATTGCGACAGAGGTGGCACTAATGAAGGAAGAGGTCAACGGTACGTTCTTCTTTAAAATGCAAGGCCAGGAAAAGTGGCAGCGGTGGGATTTGAACCCACGCCTCCGAAGAGACTGGAGCCTTAATCCAGCGCCTTAGACCGCTCGGCCACACTACCTTCCTGCTAGCCGCCGAAAGCGGAACTTGACCCGTTGCCCGGCCCGCTTTAGTGCTTTGCCTTTTCTCCTTGGAAAGTCTGGAGACAGGCAGTGGAAGGGCGGGCAAACTGTCAGGTGCGCAGAGGAGGGGAGACCATGAGGCAAGGTGGGAGATGGGGGCAAGAAGTGAGAAAAAAACGAATCGCAAGCTGGGGCAGGTTTCGGAAAGTGAAGCCGAAAAGGGGCTTAGCATGCAGCCCAGGGGTTTCTTTCACTGTCCTAAGCCCACAGGGACTTTGCCGTCCTCAGCTCATGAGACTTGAGATGGGTAGCTTGATTTGCTGAGGAAATGCGGGATGACAGATTCAACTCTGGAGTCAAACATAGCCCGGAACTATCACCTTAAACTGAGTTTTAAGCCTGGTGCCGATAAAAAGAAAGAAATTAGCCTTAGATCGGGCAAGCCGTTTGACGGGGGAAAATGAGACCCCCTAGGCCATCTAGGTGGTCGCTGGATGCTGTGCAGACATCAGCAGCTGTTCATTTCATGCCCTCACGTCTCCTCGTTAGTATAGTGGTCAGTAACCCGCCTGTCACGCGGGAGACCGGGCCGACGGGGAGGTTAAACCTTTTCTGGATTTTTTTTAGTTCTTGACAAATATTCTTGAAGATTAGGTTGAGTCAAGTAGGGAATGGGTGCCAGGAACTGACTCTTTAAGAAAAAAGCACCGGCAACGCTAGTCATCGTACAATATTTGTGCACAATTGCTTACATTAGGCGGCCGGTCCGCTTTATTGAGTCCCCCTCAGCACCATTTAGTGCTCCTGTTGTCTGCGAAGTCCAAATTGTAACCCTGAATCAGTTCCTCTTCTGACCCTTTGTATCATGTTACATGACGAGTAATGATCACCTGTTAGCTTTATCCCTAATTATAACTCTCACTCTTTCCGTGCATCTAACCCTAGCTCTAATCCCATCATTAACCTTGGTCCGGGCACACGCGTGAACCCTTACTCTCATCTCAGCCTCTCCTGGTGATACATCACACCTGGGATCGTTTGCTCCCTGTGGGCTGTGGGAAATTTGCTACCAGCACGCCCTGGAAGTGGGGCTCATTCCGCTGCAACAGGAGGTCTTCCCAGGACGCGTCACAGCTCAACGCAAGAGCTCCTGGGTTTCGAAGGCTCTTGCAGCAAGCCTTCACAAAGCAGCAGGGAGCGCCGTTCCAGATGGGAAACTTGAGACTGGATGTCCAAAAAAGCAAGACGTCAGAAGCGAAACCTTTTTCCTGCAGGGTGTGGCATACCATCCGCTTGCTCATTGCGACAGAGGTGGCACTAATGAAGGAAGAGGTCAACGTTACGTTCTTCTTTAAAATGCAAGGCCAGGAAAAGTGGCAGCGGTGGGATTTGAACCCAGGCCTCCGAAGAGACTGGAGCCTTAATCCAGCGCCTTAGACCGCTCGGCCACGCTACCTTCCTGCTAGCTGCCGAAAGCGGAACTTGACCCGTTGCCCGGCCCGCTTTAGTGCTTTGCCTTTTCTCCTTGGAAAGTCTGGAGACAGGCAGTGGAAGGGCAGGCAAACTGTCAGGTGCGCAGAGGAGGGGAGACCATGAGGCAAGGTGGGAGATGGGGGCAAGAAGTGAGAAAAAAACGAATCGCAAGCTGGGGCAGGTTTCGGAAAGTGAAGCCGAAAAAGGGGCTTAGCATGCAGCCCAGGGGTTTCTTTGACTGTCCTAAGCCCACAGGGACTTTGCCGTCCTCAGCTCATGAGACTTGAGATGGGTAGCTTGATTTGCTGAGGAAATGCGGGATGACAGATTCAACTCTGGAGTCAAACATAGCCCGGAACTATCACCTTAAACTGAGTTTTAAGCCTGGTGCCGATAAAAAGAAAGAAATTAGCCTTAGATCGGGCAAGCCGTTTGACGGGGGAAAATGAGACCCCCTAGGCCATCTAGGTGGTCGCTGGATGCTGTGTAGACATCAGCAGCTGTTCATTTCATGCCCTCACGTCTCCTCGTTAGTATAGTGGTCAGTATCCCCGCCTGTCACGCGGGAGACCGACGGGGAGGTTAAACCTTTTCTGGATTTTTTTTAGTTCTTGACAAATATTCTTGAAGATTAGGTTGAGTCAAGTAGGGAATGGGTGCCAGGAACTGACTCTTTAAGAAAAAAGCACCGGCAACGCTAGTCATCGTACAATATTTGTGCACAATTGCTTACATTAGGCGGCCGGTCCGCTTTATTGAGTCCCCCTCAGCACCATTTAGTGCTCCTGTTGTCTGCGAAGTCCAAATTGTAACCCTGAATCAGTTCCTCTTCTGACCCTTTGTATCATGTTACATGACGAGTAATGATCACCTGTTAGCTTTATCCCTAATTATAACTCTCACTCTTTCCCTGCATCTAACCCTAGCTCTAATCCCATCATTAACCTTGGTCCGGGCACACGCGTGAACCCTTACTCTCATCTCAGCCTCTTCTGGTGATACATCACACCTGGGATCGTTTGCTCCCTGTGGGCTGTGGGAAATTTGCTACCAGCACGCCCTGGAAGTGGGGCTCATTCCGCTGCAACGGGAGGTCTTCCCAGGACGCGTCACAGCTCAACGCAAGAGCTCCTGGGTTTCGAAGGCTCTTGCAGCAAGCCTTCACAAAGCAGCAGGGAGCGCCGTTCCAGATGGGAAACTTGAGACTGGATGTCCAGAAAAGCAAGACGTCAGAAGCGAAACCTTTTTCCTGCAGGGTGTGGCATACCATCCGCTTGCTCTTTGCGACAGAGGTGGCACTAATGAAGGAAGAGGTCAACGTTACGTTCTTCTTTAAAATGCAAGGCCAGGAAAAGTGGCAGCGGTGGGATTTGAACCCACGCCTCCGAAGAGACTGGAGCCTTAATCCAGCGCCTTAGACCGCTCGGCCACGCTACCTTCCTGCTAGCCGCCGAAAGCGGAACTTGACCCGTTTCCCAGCCCGCTTTAGTGCTTTGCCTTTTCTCCTTGGAAAGTCTGGAGACAGGCAGTGGAAGGGCAGGCAAACTGTCAGGTGCGCAGAGGAGGGGAGACCATGAGGCAAGGTGGGAGATGGGGGCAAGAAGTGAGAAAAAAACGAATCGCAAGCTAGGGCAGGTTTCGGAAAGTGAAGCCGAAAAGGGGCTTAGCATGCAGCCCAGGGGTTTCTTTGACTGTCCTAAGCCCACAGGGACTTTGCCGTCCTCAGCTCATGAGACTTGAGATGGGTAGCTTGATTTGCTGAGGAAAGGCGGGATGACAGATTCAACTCTGGAGTCAAACATAGCCCGGAACTATCACCTTAAACTGAGTTTTAAGCCTGGTGCCGATAAAAAGAAAGAAATTAGCCTTAGATCGGGCAAGCCGTTTGACGGGGGAAAATGAGACCCCCTAGGCCATCTAGGTGGTCGCTGGATGCTGTGCAGACATCAGCAGCTGTTCATTTCATGCCCTCACGTCTCCTCGTTAGTATAGTGGTCAGTATCCCCGCCTGTCACGGAATTCCCCGACGGGGAGGTTAAACCTTTTCTGGATTTTTTTTAGTTCTTGACAAATATTCTTGAAGATTAGGTTGAGTCAAGTAGGGAATGTGTGCCAGGAACTGACTCTTTAAGAAAAAAGCACCGGCAACGCTAGTCATCGTACAATATTTGTGCACAATTGCTTACATTAGGCGGCCGGTCCGCTTTATTGAGTCCCCCTCAGCACCATTTAGTGCTCCTGTTGTCTGCGAAGTCC